>NC_069679.1:39399442-39702472 GCF_023699985.2 Odocoileus virginianus | reverse complement strand
AAAGTTAATCATTTTAATTAAACATCTACTATGTGCTGGACACTTTAAAATTGTTTGTCGCATTGATTTTGTCCACAATCCAATGAGTAAGAGATTACTATTTCCATCTTACAAATAGGGAACCTATTAATAAACCTCAGAGAAGTTTGGTCAAGGTCATACAGCTGGCAAAGGAAGGCTGAACACCCACACATTCTTTGATGCCAGGTTTAATGCATTTCCTACTACAACCTATTACATCCCTCAAGCTGCTGGGGGAGGAATTCGTGTGTCAGAGCCTTCTGCACAGATCCACTTAGCTCTGCATCTTACAGCCCTGCAAAGATGTAGAGGGAAGGAAGGGAGAATGAGAAAGGAGAAGTTTCCGTTATAGCATCCGTGTGAAAAACACAGGCAGTTCAGCGTGAAAAAAAATTCCTCTCCCTTTATCTCACTTCTCTTGCTACCTTTCTCAGATATTTTTGTAACACCTCCTTTTGCTAGTTTTCTCCTGCCATTTTTAGGTAGCTGTAGGTGGCTTGACTCCTTGAATAAAGCCTCGTGGGTGCTCATTACTCTCAGATTGAAAATGCTTTTGGGTAGTAAGAAGTCCTTTCTTTACATGGTGATCCTCCCCACTCTCGTAGTCCTGAATACCTCTTTTTTAAAAAAAAAATTATTTATTTATTTGACTACACTGGGTCTTAGTTGCAGCATAGGGAATCTTTAGTTATGGCATATGAACTCTTAGTTGAAGCATATGTGATCTAGCTCCCTGACCTGGGATTGAACCAGGACCCCCTACATTCAAAGCATGGAATCTTAGCCACTGGACCATCAGGGAAGATCCCTCTTAATATAAATGTATTCTAATGCCTAGAAAAAGGACAAGTGACACTCAGTAAGCCCTGTTGGATAAATGAACACATACTGAAATATAAGACTGGATGGTAGTGTTTCTATTTGAAGCATCAACAAATTAACAGATAACACTAAATATACGAAACACTCATTATCCTAAAGTTTACAATCAGGAGTCTTTATGTGACTTGGTCACCTTCTGAATTTTTCTAGAAATGTCAGTTTTGGTGAGTACTTTGACCATAACTCTTTAAATGAAATAATTCTGCACACAATATTTTGCCCAGATAACTTGTGCCCCTGGTCATAGCCGATTGGACCAAAGATGGACGCCCTATCAAAAACAGTCAACCACAGGTGAACAAAGCTGAGTTGAGTCTATAGCTATTTACACTTGCATGTAATCCCTTCCACTTACTAGGGGATGGAGTGGTGAAGAAAGATTGACATAAATTGGCTAATATCTGGGTTATATGGATATTTACAGCTGTTTAGTATAGATTCTGTTGTACAGAAATCTGTACAAGAATATTCATAGCAGTATTAGTCATAATAGCCAGAAGGTGGACAAAAACCCAAATGGCCATCCAGTGCTGAATGGATAAACAAAATGTGGTGTATCCATACAATGGGATATTGTTTAGCCATAAAATAGGAATGGAATTTTGATACATGAAAGGACAAATATTCTGATTCTATTTATATAAAATATCCAGAGTAGGGTGGTTGTCAGGGGCTGTTGGGGAGAAGGAATGAGGAGTGATAGCTAATGAGAATGGGGTTTCTTTTGGGGGTGATGAAATGTTCTGGAATTGGATGGTGATGATACTCAGTAAATATATTAAAACACTGAATTCTACACTTTTTTTTTTTTGGCATTGCCACTTGGCAAACAGGAGTTAGTTCCCCAATCAGGGATCAAACCTGTGCCCACTGTGGTGGAAGCACAGAGTCCTAACCACTGGACTGCCAGGGAAGTGCCCTGAATTGTAAACTTTAAGAGTGAATTAGACCTCAATAAATATGTCATTTAAAAAACATTCAAAGAAATAATAGCTTCCATTAAAAAATGTAGTGGGGGGACTTCTCTGGAGATGCACTGGTTAAAAATCCATCTTCCTATGCAGGGGATGTGGGTTTGATCCCAGGTTGGGAAACTAAGACCCCACATACCCAGGGGGAACTAAGCCCTCGAGCCACAACTACTGATCAGCTCACAGCAACAGAAGATCCCATGTGTCCCAGCTAAAACCCAACACAGCCCTCCCTCCTACATGTACTGGGACTTCCCAGGTGGTTCAGTGGTTAAGACTCTGAGCTTCCACTGCAGGGGCATGAGTTTAATCCCTGGTTGGGGAACTAGGATCCCAAATGCCCCACAGTCAAATAAACAATAATAAAGATAATATAAATATGCAGTAAGAGTAAATGTGTGGTCCTGCCTTTGGGTCCAAGAATTAATGAGATAAAGTAGACATCTCCTTTTGTCTGACCAACCTCTGCCTCTCCAGGTGACAGTCTCTGATTTCTCTGGAGAATTAGCTTCCTTCTGATGGTCCTGTTGGGAGCCTGAGTTTCAGGGCCCCTTCCCTCTGTTCCTGACCAGAGCAGTCTGTGACTTGGAAACCTGAATCCCGAGCTGAGTGGCTCATGGATGCTGTTGAGACTGAATCCTTCCCAGGACACCACTGAAAGTTTCCCAGTGAGACCCCTGGAGCTGGCTCCATTCCTGTGTTTAGTTTTGGGCATGTCTTATGATGCTCTTCTCTTCTGCCTAGATCAGCCAAATTTGGTTAAACTGGAGTTCCTTGTGAAGGGAAACCTTGATGGATACCTTGAGTCCTTGTGGTGTGACAGCTGCACATGCAAAATCTCAGGAGTGTTAGCATCAGTGTTAGTAACTGCAGTGAGCCATTGCTTATCACGTGTGGGGCTGGTGCTCTGCTAGGAACTGTGCTTGCTTCTCATTTAATTCAGCATTCACAATTTTAGTTGGTAGGTACTGTCTTAGCTCTAGTTTAACAATGAGGAAATAAGGCCCAGAGAAATTAGGTACATTTTTCTGAGATCATGCAGCTAATTAATGTTGGACTCCAGATCCAATCCAGGTCTGCCTGACACCAGAGTAGTGCACCTAACCACTTCTTTGTACTGCCTCAAAAAGAATCAGCATTGTTACAGAAAGTGGGGTCTGGCTGTTCACTGCTCAGAGGCCAATACTTGAGAGGCAGGCTTGGTAGAAAGGAAGGTTTGCTTTTTTTCAGAGATGGTCTGATGGGGTAGACAGCAGACTCATGTCAAAGGTTAACTTTCCCTGATGATCAATGGACAAGAGCTTTTAAAGGGGAGACTCAGGAGTGTAGAGGGCTTCCCAGCTGGCGCTAGTGGTAAAGAACCCACCCGCTAGTGCAGTAGACATTAGAGACTCGGGTTCGATCCCTGGGTCAGGAAGATCCCCTAGAGGAGGGCAGAGCAACCCACCCCGGTATTCTTGCTGGGAGAATCCCATAGACAGAGGAGACTGGCAGGCTGCAGGCTATAGTTCATGGGGTCATAGAGTTGGACTCGGCTGAAGCTACCTGGCACGCATCCACAAAGGGTGTAGGCAGAAGGAGGTGACTGCATACAGAAACAGCAGAGTCAGCTCTGACAGTCATCTTGAAATTGTGCAATGGTCAGATCAGTGTCATCCTGATTTTTTAAAGTTTAGTTAATCATAAGTTCCAGGGTCAGTTTGTTCTCATTTCCTTGAAGACAGTTCTCAGAACTGTTGCAGGTTTTTGTTGTTTTTGTTGTTCAGTTACTAAGTCGTGTCAGACTCTTGTGACCACATGGACTGCAGCACGCCAGGCTTCCCTGTCATGAACTACCTCCCAGAGTTTGCTCAAATTCATGTCCATTGATTGGTGATGTTATTTAACCATCTCATCCTCTACCACCTTCTTCTCCTTTGGCTTTGATCTTTCCCAGCACCAGGGTCTTTTCCAGTAGGTTGGCCCTCCTGTTGTAGAAACCAGTACTTGAGAAACCAAGCATCACACTCGGAGAGTTGGAGAACTCAGGTTTATTACGCTGGTGTGCCCAGAGGAGTTAACACTCTAAGCTATGAGCCCCAAACAAAGGGGTTAAGAGTTCTTATAGACAGACTATAGTGGGCAACACTAGCTGCTAATACGCTAGTTTAAACTAAGGGGTTTCGTGCACGCGGGAAAAGCAGTCAAATTGGGGAGGGGGATGCCTGACCTTTACACGAACAGTCATGATTAAGCAGGTTTGCAGGGGCTGGGCAATTGTAAAGAACAGGACAAGGGTGAGTGAGATAAACTCCAGTTCCTAGTATTGTAAGTCCCCGCTTTCTGAGACTATGTGACCTACGTGATCCAGACTTTGCAAGGAGCAAGCTGAGTTACAGAGGCAGAACGAGCAGGAGGTTATGTTAAATTTTAACTTTTCCTCTTCACTCACATCAGGTAGCCAAAGTATTGGAGCTTCAGCTTCAGCATCCGTCCTTCCAATGTATATTCAGAATTGACTTCCTCTAGGATTGACTGGTTTGATCTCCTTGCAGTCCAAGGGACTCTCAAGAGTTTTCTCCAGCACCACAGTTCAAAAACATCAATTCTTCAATGCTCAGCCTTCTTTATGGTCCAGCTGTCACATCCATGCATGACTACTGTAAAAACAGTAGTTTTGACTATATAGACCTTTGTTGGCAAAGTGGTCTCTGCTTTTTAATATGCTGTCTAGGTTTGTCATATATTTTCTTCCAAGGAGCAGTATCTTTTAATTCGTGGCTACAGCTACCATCCACAGTGATTTTTGAGCCCCAGAAGATGAAATTTGTCTCTGCTTTCACCTTTTCCCCTTCTGCTTGTCATGAAGTGATGGGACCAGATGCCATGATCTTAGTTTTTTGAATGTTGGGTTTTAAGCCAACTTTTTCGCTCTCCTCTTTCACCCCCATCAAGAAGCTCTTTAGTTCCTCTTCACTTTCTGCCATCAGGGTGATTGATATCACCCTGCATATCTGCATAACAACCTGCATATCTGAGGTTGTTGATATTTCTCCCAGTAATCTTTATTCCAGCTTGTGATTCTCCAACCTGGCATTTTGCATGATGTACTCTGCATAAAAGTTAAATAAACAATGTGACAATATGAAGGCTTACTGTACTCCTTCCCTAATTTTAAACCAGTCAGTTGTTCCTTGTAAGGTTCTAACTGTAGCTTCTTGACCCACATACAGATTCTCAGGAGGCAGGTAAGGTGGTCTGGTATTCCCATCTCTTGAAAAATTTTCCACCATTTGTTGTGATCCACACAGTTAAAGGCATATCTATAGTCAATGAAGCAGAAGCAGATGTTTTTCTGGAATATGCTTGCTTTCTCTATCATCCAGTGAATGTTGGCAATTTGATCTCTGGTTCCTCTGTCTTTTCTAAACTAAACCTATATGTCTGTTGAGTTCTCAATTCACATACTGCTGAAGCCCAACTTGTTGGATTTTTGAGAATTACACATCATGGCTACAGTTTTGTTATCATGTAGTTAACTTCTGCCTGCTTTCAGTATCTACTAAATAGCTCAAAGCATATGGCACAGAATACTATCTAGGGCCCTTGTAGAAGAACTAAAGATCCTATACTTTGCTTAATGACTAAACTTTCATTATTTGGTCTTGTTTGGCTGTTTGCTTTGCTTCTGCACTTTCTCATTTCTCTGATTAAATTATTTTGATTAACATTTTTCCATAGACAAGAGGCAGGCAGAATACTGGGGAGGAAGGAGCACTGGGTCTTGCTCTGTTTCAGTGTGGAGGGCTGCACTAGTCAAATGGGTCCTCAGGCTGTGACCCAAGAAGTTCATGGTGGCCGAGCACTTCCAGCCTTTCCCTGGCAGTGGTCTCAAGGGAGAGCCTGCACTTTATGACACTCGATGGCAGAGTTATCAATCCTGGCTGTATGTTACAACCACCTGAGGAGGTTTAAAACCACTGATGGCTGGATCCCACACACTTATGTAATGTGTCAGCCGTATTCCTGGGCCACAGATGGTTTTCCAATTTCTCCTGTGATTCTACTATGCAGGCATGGTTGCTGACTTCTATTTTCTCAAAATTTGAAGAGCGTAATATACACGTGTAGATCTTGTTAAAATGAAGATTCTGCTTCAGGAGATCTGGATGGAGTCCAGGAGTCAGGTTTCGAACAAGTGCCAGATAATTCCAAGTAGAAATGCCATCCCAAGTAGAAGTCTTCTTAATCAGAGTGGTGAGCAGCAGCAGCAGTAGCAGCAGATTCACCTGGAGCTTGTTAGTAATTTAGACTCCTGGGCCCCACCAAATCTATGGAACCCCAGCAGGAACACCATGGAGAGGCCAGGTGAATTCCATGCATGTTAAGGAGTGGGAAGCATATGGAGCTCAGGGTGTATTTAAATAGAGAGCAATGAGGCTAATGAGGGGATTCAAAACTGAGGCATCTGAGCAGGTGTGAAAGGAATTGAGGATGTGGAGCCAGGAAGAGATGAGAGAGAACAGAAGGAGGCAGGTACACACTTTGATCCTGGAGAGGCTGATTTGGGGGGGGTGGCTGGGTACTGAGGGACAACGTGTCATCAAAGTATGACCTGGGAGGTCACAGGGACTCATTTCTGTCCAGTGGGGGTGGTTGGTTGGTTTCCCTGTAACTGTGGGGGCTACCCTTGTCAAAGTGGTCAACCTCCATTATGGCAGAAGGAATTCAAAGACTGTAAAGATGTGATGACTTCTGAGCTGTCTTGCTGCTCTGAGATTGTCAGTGTGGAGCTGAAGTGGGTAGGATTGTTGGGTCACCTGGGGACCTAGTGCCTGTGAAACTGAGATGAGACATGTCAGAACCTGAGTTTGGGGTCTGGAGGAGTGTGGTGTTTTGGGTTGAAACTGATAAAAACCAAACCTATGTCAGGAGATGCCCAAAGAGCGGTGTTGGGGAGGAAGGCCTTTTACTCTGCTCTTCTAGGTTCTTCAGGCTGGTCTAAGAATTGAACTGTCATTGGAGAGATTAACAGGAGAAAAATCAAACAAAAGTTTAGTAACACGTGTAAGTGGCAGAGACTGGGGAAAATTGAGTAACTCATCAAAATGGCTGAAACCCTCACCTTGAATAGCATCTTCAGCTGAAGACACAGGAGGATGTGAAGGGTGGGGAGAGTCAGTTATGGGAAGTGACCAGGAAAAGCACAGTAAACAGGGGCAAGGTATATGGACTTAGGTCATTGCCTTCTCCATTGATCAGTTGCTAGAGAATTGGTCATCCTCTTCCAGGTACAGACAGTTGCCCATAAAAATGGGGATTTCTCTTACAACAGTGTTTCTCACAAAACAGCAACTCCTATTTGTTTTTCAGAGCCCTTCCCATGTTATTTCTCAGAAAATGACAAGCTTAGAACAATTAATATGTCAAAGAGATGTATTACAGGGTGGCAAATTCAGCTTCCCTACAGGGGAGACACATTTCACACAGGAGTGTGTGAGAGGAGATTCTGGACACCTCCAAATCCAGCAGAAAGTGAAGTCGCTCAGTCATGTCTGAGTCTTTGGGATCCCATGGTCTGCAGCCTCCCAGGCTCCTCTGTCCGTGGGATTTTCCAGGCAAGAGTACTGGAGTGGGTTGCCATTTCCTTCTCCAGGCAAGAGTACTGGAGTGGGTTGCCATTTCCTTCTCCAGGGGAATCTTCCCGAACTCAGGGGTTGAACCCGGGTCTCCTGCATTGCAGGCAGACGCTTTACCCTCTAAGCCACTCCCAAAGTCCTGAGGCCCGTCCTGCTGTGCTCTGGTACCTGGGGCACAATGTGTGAACGTGAGGAGCAAGAAATGGGAGGTGGGGCCAAGGCTGGAATGAAGTTGCGAGGTGGTTATGTCACACCAGCCAGAGAAGGGGAGCTCAGATTGGAGTGTCCTGATGCTTCAGATAGAAACGGCTCTAGAAAGGGGAGGGGCCCGGTAGAACCCTGATGACCTTGTGTGGAAGGACTGGAGTCCGTTGTCTCAAGCTGTGTGGGTTCATTGCTCCTGTGAAGTGAACAGGAGAAGCTGAGGGAAGCCACCCAGGGAGATTTGGGAAGGAGAGGTCTGGGCCCCGGGCAGCTTCACAGGTGTTGGCAGTTTGGCTTTCTGGATCTTATTTCTTACACTCGTTCTTTCCACCTGTTTTGTTCCCCTTTCTGTCCTGGTGTGGATCTGGTGTCTGCCAGTCAAATCTGGCTTCTATCAGCCTGGGCAGTATCTGGGAGTGAGGCCAGGAGCCACACTGGGCAGAGGTGCAGCGGGGGGGGGGATCCTGTGTCCAGGCGGCTGTGGCCTGAGCCCTCCCTCTTTGGTCTTCTACATGAGACCTGGAGGGGACTTTGCTGACCTGTGTAACACCCAGAAAAGCTCTCCTTTTCCTTGAAGGGGCTCTTGTGTATCTTTCTCGAAACCTCTTAGGCAACCTTGCATGTTCTGTGTTTGGTAGAGAGACAAAAATACTTGTGCTAAGAGTTCAGCCCTTGTGGTGATACTGGTGTGGAGCTGCCCCAACCTTCCTCAGGGAGGCTTGCCCAGGGCCTTCTCCTCGGTTGTGCATGCCCTGGGCAAGGGCAGTGTGTGGGCTGAGCGTGGAGGTGATAGGCAGGGGGTCAAGTGGGAACTTACCAAGAATCTGCTTGGTCTTCCTTAGCAACGAACCCATCAGGTCTCGGTGGGTTTCCCTGGCCTCATGCACAGACTGGGGAGCTTCAGACTTCTCTAGCCAGCACTTGGGAAATGCAAGTCACGTGGAGAAGCAGTCAGAGGTGCTGGGGGCCCTGCTTGGGGCCTCTTCTTGGTCTTTGTAGATCAGGGGGAGGCAAAGGGAGCCTGTGATTTGAATGAATTCCCATGATGGACTGTGCTCTGTTCCTCTCATTTATAATCTCATCAAATCCTCATGAAACTCCCCATTTGGAGATGACACTGTACCTCAGAGACACGACTTGCTTGGGGTTCCCCACTACGAGGTGCAGCCTTGGGGCACCCAGAGTGCTTGTCCATTGCCCTCAGGTGCCTCACAGAGGCTTGGGCCATTTGTGTGTGGTGAGGGGGGGTGGGGGCAGGGCTCTTCCTGCTCAGCTGCCTGAACTGCTAGGGCACGTAGAAACCCTTACAGACCAGAAGAAAGGGCTATTGTTCTCCAGACAATAACTTTCCTTTAAAAGCCTTTGCTTTTAATCATGTTTTAACTGATTATTATGATCCCAGGAAGGCAGCATTAGATTTCATTTACCTCCCAGTCTAGGTTCACCAGGAAGTAGCTTTACTCAGACCTCCATGTTCCCTGGGCACCTTGTTCTTAGGAGGAAGTTGATAAAGATTTTCTTGCACCTGCTGTTTGGAGTCTCCAGCCAACAGTTGCAGCCTAGCTCCAGTGGGTATTAGTCACTCCTGTTTGTGCTGACTTAGACTGACTTCTGAAGGCTCTGTTGGTTCTCCTATGGGAGGAGAAGGGCAGCTGTCTCCTCCAGTACCCATCTCAGTCACCCTCTGAAGTTTGTACTCTCAGCCCTGCTGTTGATTAAATATCATGGCTTGTCCTGGGCTAGCAACATGTCTGCTCTTTGCCACAAAGTCTGCAAGAAAATCTACCTATGAGGAACTTCTTGAATAGATGGTTTGTTCAGTCACTCAGTCATATCCAACTCTTTGTGACCCCATGGACTGCAGCATGCCAGGCTTCCCTGTCCTTCTCTATTTCCCAGAGTTTGCTCAAACTCATGTCCATTGAGTTGGTGATGCCATCCAACTATCTCATCCCTTGTTGCTCACTTCTCCTGTCCTCAATCTTTCCCAGCATCAGGGTCTTTTCCAATGAGTTGGATCTTCACATCAAGTGGCCAAATATTGGAGCTTCAGCTGCAGCAGCAGTACTTCCAAAGAATATTTAGGGTTGGTATCCTTTAGGATTGACTGGTTTGATCTCCTTGCTGTCTGAGGGACTCTTAAGAGTCTTCTCCAACACCACAGTTCAAAGGCATCAATTTTTTGGTGCTCAGCCTTTTTTTATTGTCCAGTTCTTACATCAGTACATGACTACTGGAAAAACCATAGCTTTAACTATGCAGACCTTTGTCAGCGAAATTAAAACCTTTTTAATAGGCTGTCTAGGTTTGTCATAGCTTTTCTTCTAAGGAGCAAGCATCTTTTAATTTCATGGCTGCAGTCACTGTCCACAGTGATTTTGGAACCCAAGAAAAGAAAGTTTGTCACTATTTCCATTGTTTCCCCATCTATTTGCCATGAAGTGTTGGGACTGGATGCCATGATCTTAGTTTTTTGAATGTTGATTTTTAAGCCAACATTTTTACTCTCCTCTTTCAGATTCATCAAGAGGCTCTTTAGTTCTTCTTGGCTTTATGACATTAGGGTGGTGTATTCTGCATATCTGGCATTATTGATATTTCTCCCTGCAATCTTGATTCCAGCTGGTGCTTCATCCAGCCTGGCATTTCACATGATGTACTCTGCATATAAGTTAAATAAGCAAGGTGACCACATACAGCCTTGATGTATACCTTTCCTGATTTGGAACCAGTTTGTTGTTCCATGTTCAGTTCTAACTTTTGCTTCTTGACCTGCATATAGTTTCTCAGGTTTCTGCTTATAGGTTTCACATATTTAAGTGTCATTTTTATATCATTTTATATCAATTGATTTTTCTCTGTGACTTTTTCTATAAAATGTTTGGTCTCTTTTCCTTCTATTTAAAGATTTATATATATATACAGCCTTGACATAGTCCTTTCCCAATTTAGAACCCATCCATTGTTCCATGTCTGGTTCTAACTGTTGGTTCTTGTCCTGTATATAGGTTTCTCAGGAGGCAGGTAAGGTGGTCTGGTATTCCCATCTCTTTAAGAATTTTCCACACTTTGTTGTGATCCACACAATCAAAGGCTTTAGTGTAGTCAATGAAGCAGAAGTAGATGTTTTTCTGGATTTCTCTTGCTTTTTCTGTGATCCAGCGAATGTTGGCAATTTGATCTCTGGTTCCTTGGACTTTTCTAAATCCAGCTTGTACATCTGGAATTTCTTGGTTCACATACAGTTGAAGCCTAGCTTGAAGGTTTTTGAACATTACCTTGCTAGCATGTGAAATGAGTGTGATTGTGCTGTAATTTGAACATTCCTTGGCATTGCCCTTCTTTGGGATTGGAATGAAAGTGACCTTTTCCAGTCCTGTGGCCACTACTGAGTTTTCCAAATTTACTGGCATATTGAATGCAGCATTTTTTAAGATTTGAAATACCATCAATTTTTAGGATTTGAAATAGCTCCACTGGAATTCCATCACCTCCACTAGCTTTGTTCATAGTGTTGCTTCCTAAGGCCCACTTAACTTCACTCTCCAGGATGTCTGGCTCTGAGTGAGTGATCACACCATCTTGGTGATCCTGGTCATTAAGACCTTCTTCTCTGTATTCTTAACCATCTTCTGCTTCTGTTAGGTCCATACTGTTTCTGTCCTTTATTGTGCTCATCTTTGCATGAAATGTTCCCTTGGTATCTCTAATTTTCTTGAAGAGATCTCTAGTCTTTCCCATTCTATTGTCTTCTATTTCTTTGCATTGTTCACTTAAAAAGGCTTTCTTATCTGTCCTGGCTATTCTCTGGAGCTCTGCATTCAGATCGGTTTATATTTCCTTTTCTCCTTTGCCTTTTGCTTCTCTTGGCTATTTGTAAGATCTCCTCAGACAATCATTTTGCCTTTTTCCATTTTTTTTTCTTGGAGATCATGTTGATCACTGCCTCCTATATAATGTTATGAACCTCCATCCATAGTTCTTCAGGCACTCTATCATATCATATCCCTTGAATCTACTTGTCACTTCCACTGTACAATCATAAGGGATTTTATTTAGGTCATACCTGAATGGTCTAGTGGTTTTCCCTACTTTATTCAATTTAAGTCTGAATTTTGCAATGAGGAGTTCATGATCTGAGCCACAGTCAGCTCCTGGTCTTGTTTTCGCTGACTGTATAAATCTCTCCATCTTGGGCTGCAAAAATTATAATCAGTCTGATTTCGGCATTGACTGTCTGGTAAAGTCCATGTGTAGAGTCGTCTCTTGTGTTATCGGAAGAGGGTGTTTTCTATGACCAGTGCATTCTCTTGGCAGACTGTTAGCCTTTGCCCTGCTTCATTTTGTAAGGCCAAACTTGCCTGTTCCTCCAGTTTTCTCTTGACTTCTTACTTTGGCATTCCAGTCCCCTATGATGAGAAGGACATCTTTTTTTTGGTGTTAGTTCAAGAAGGTCTTGTAGGTCTTCATAGAACTGATCGTCTTCTTCACCATTAGTGGTTGGGGCATAGACTTGAATTACTGTGATATTGAATGGTTTGCCTTAGAAATGAACAAAGATCATTCTGTGATTTTTGAGATTGTACCCAAGTACTGCATTTCAGACTTGTTGGCTATGAGGGCTACTGCATTTCTTCTAAGGGATTCTTGCCCACAGTAGTAGATATAATGGTCAGCTGAGTTAAATTCACCCATTACCATCCATTTTAGTTCACTGATTCCTAAAATGTCGATGTTCACTCTTGACATCTCCTGTTTGACCACTTCCAATTTACCTTGACTCATGGACCTAACATTCCAGGTTCCTATGTAATGTTGTTCTTTACAGCATCGGACTTTACTTTCACCACCAGACACATCCACAACTGGGTGTTGTTTCTGCTTTGGCTCAGCCTCTTCATTCCTTCTGGAGCAGTTTCTCTACTGTCTCCAGTGTCATATTGGACACCAACTGACCTGGGAAGTTCACCTTTCAGTGTCTTGGCTTTCAGCCTTTTCATACTGGCTCTTGGTCTGGTGGACATGGCCATGTTCAGTAAATCTTTAATCCAATTTTCTGCTAATGGGTGGGGCTGTGTTCCCTCCCTGTAGTTTGGCCTGAGGCCAAACTGTGATAGAGTTAATGGCCATAGTGGCAACCTCCTTCAAAAGGACTTATGCCATCACATAATTGACATTTACTATTTCTCTAAATCAGTGGATGAATGCAATGGTCATTAGATGAGCTTCTGCCGCATCCACTGTATAGAGCTGTCCTTCTAATACTTAAGTTAGGTGATGTCATTTTTTCACTCAAAACCCTCCAGTGACTTTTTCTGAAGTACCTACGGTGACCTACCAGGTCCTATGTTACCTGCCCTGCCCTCCTACCACTCCTCCTCTCTCTCATGGGCTTCCTGGCTCACCTAGACTTGTTACTTTGGTCACATTAGCTTATATTCTGTTTGTCCTACTGGGCAATCCCCTACCTACCTCGTGGGCTTCCCTGCTGGCTCAGCTGGTAAAGAATCCACCTGCAATGAAGGAGACCTGGGTTTGATCCCTGGGTTGGGAAGATCCCCTGGAGAAGGGAAAGGCTACCCACTCCAGTATTCCGGCCTGGAGAATTCCATGGACTGTATAGTCCATGGGGTTGCAAAGAGTTTTACATGACTGAATGACTTTCACTTTCTTTTCCCTACCTCAGGGCCATTGTACTTGCCATTCCCCCAGCTATTCACATAGCTTTATCATTTCTTCAGGTCATGACTCAAATGTGATCTCCTCAGTGAGACCTTCCCTAACTATTCCCTAGACTCTTCCCCCCTCCAGCCCTCCCTTTTTCTTAGCTGTTATTTTCTATAACACTTACCTACCTGATACCACATGCCCATTCCTTTGTACTAGGATTTGAACTGTCTGAGGTAGGATGTTATTTGCTTACTTGCAGAGAACACTATCAGGCAGTAAGAGTTACTGAGATACCTAAGTGAGTAGATGAATGACTGTCTCCAACACAATGTCTTCAGAGGCCAGTTGTGTAACATAAATAGACAAAATGACTGGAATAAACACAAAAGTGGGAGGAGAGTTGAGACACACACATCCCTACTAAGGGTATGAACTTAAACAACAGCAATGGCAATCACAAAACCGTCCCAGCTACACCAGAGCCATGTATGTGCTGGTAGTGTCTGACGAGCTATGTCAGATGGGCTGATGCTCCAAACCTGGACTTCCCCAGAGTTGCTGTCAATAAATGGCTCTGAGGAGAGGTGCCATGGTTTTTCTTGAGGGCTTTTCTAAGAAGTAGTTCATGAAACTCATTTAGAACATTCTAAATGTAATGAGACATTGTTCATTACATTGTAATTTTTTTCCTCCCATTGGTGTCATGTCTGGTAAGTGTTTCTCAAATCATTTTATTTTTGAATCGGATAGACCCTGAGGGCTTATGTTCTGATAGTCTTTTTTTCCAGGTAGAAAATTTAGAATTGAATTTGTAACCCTCTTTAGGACATAAGACGTTCTGGCATATGTTTTTGTATTAGACACATTCCAGTTCTACATTATGTCTTGTTCATTTCATATCTTTGCATCACCTTTCTTACTTGATCCTCCAATAAGAAATGAACTGATCACTGACTTTCTCAGGCTTTTAGGTATGAATGATATCCAGAATAAATAGACCAGTTGCCTCCCACCCCTACCTTTTTTTTTTTTTTCCTACTAAGACCCTCCAACTCAAAGGTGTCATGTACTGTGTGATAGTAACTGGGAACTGGGAGAGAAATATAAGTAGGAGAGAAATACAGCTGGGATCTAACAGAGAGGGAAGGGCAGGAGATAGGAGAGGCTGAAGAGAAGGTTGGAAATAAGTGGCAAGAGGAGTAGAGTTTTGCTCATAGCAGAATGGAATGACTCTTCTCCAAGAATGAGATCACCCCTTTTATTTATTTATTTATTTTTTCTGTTTAAAGATGTTTTATTTAAATATACTGTTGGTTCTTTTTTTTTTTTAATTTTTATTAGTTGGAGGCTAATTACTTTACATCATTACAGTAGTTTTTGTTATACATTGATATGAATTAGCCATGGATTTACATGTATTCCCCATCCCAGTCCCCCCTCCCACCTCCCTCTCCACCCGATCCCTCTGGGTCTTCCCAGTGCACCAGGCGCGAGCACTTGTCTCATGCACCCAACCTGGGCTGGTGATCTGTTTCACCCTAGATAATATACATGTTTCAATGCTGTTCTCCTGAAACATCCCACCCTCGCCTTCTCCCAGAGTCCACAAGTCTGTTCCATACATCTGAGTCTCTTTTTCTGTTTTGCATATAGGGTTATCGTTACCATCTTTCTAAAGTCCATATATATGTGTTAGTATACTGTAATGGTCTTTATCTTTCTGGCTTACTTCGCTCTGTATAATGGGCTCCAGTTTCATCCATCTCATTAGAACTGATTCAAATGAATTCTTTTTAATGGCTGAGTAATATTCCATGGTGTATATGTACCACAGCTTCCTCATCCATTCGTCTGCTGATGGGCATCTGGGTTGCTTCCATGACCTGGCTATTATAAACAGTGCTGTGATGAACATTGGGGAGATCACCCCTTTTATTTACAAGATCCCACCTCATGAAATACAAAGAACATTCCCACGGTGGCCTGGATGACCACAGGTGATTTGCACAGGTGTGTTAAAGGAAGTGCAGCTTCTTGGCTTGGGTTGTTCAGGAATATCTAATGGTCTTATCTCCCATTCAAGTTCTGGAGGCCCCTCTGATTTCCTCGTGACTCACAAGAGTAGGGGTCCTTCCTGTTTGTGACTGACTATACCATCCCAAGAAGACTCATTGACTCTTAGAGGTCTTTCCATTGTTCATTTCTCAGGAACTTCATTTTGTGATCAGGGCAATAAAATCACATGCCTGAGCCACTAGCTGGGTGGGCATAGCTATAAAACTGACAGCAACCCTGACACTAGGGGAAACCGCCCCAGTGAAGTGATCAAAAGAGAAGTAATTTTTGCTTCTAATCTGACTTTATCCAGGAAATGCCCCAGTATTTCCCGATCTATGATCTGTTAACACATTTATTGTGAGTGCAGAGTAAATGTTTAACATTGCCTGTTTTATCAATTAGTATTTTTGCTTACTTTTTTTATTGGAAGATAACTGTTTTATAATATTGTGTTGGTTTCTGCCATACTCAGCATGAATCAGCACACAGTATCAGTATTTATCCTAATGATTGTGTTGATTCTGTGTTTACTTGTTGCAAGAGTGTTTCCTTATCTCCATCCCAGAAGACTGTACTCTGAATATTGTCTGGAAGCCCTTTATGAACTTGAGCAACTGCATGACTCATTTCTGACCTTAAAATCTTACCATTTAAGTTAATAGTTGTATTATCTCATTGAGATGGTTTTCTTCCTGCTTTCATCATGTAACACCCCCTGTCAATTTTAAAAAGAACCCCCCTCCCCGCGAAAGAGGGTGTCCGAACTACCTACTCGAGTTCTTATCTTTTCTTCTGACCGGTAGCTTAATTCATTACTTACTCTCCCCACGGCCAGAATTAGGTAAAACAAGATTTATCAAGCAATTCCTATGTGTCACGACTTCCCTGATGGCTCAGGGGTAAAGAATCTGCCTCCAGTACAGGAGACCAGTGTTCGATACCTGGGTTGGGAAGATCCCCAGGAGAAGGGAATGGCAATCCACTCCAGGATTCTTTCCTGAAGAATTTCATAGACAGATGAGCATGGCAGGCTATATAGTCCATGGGATTGCAAAGAGTAGGACAGAAATGAGCGACTAACATTTTCACTTTTTCTTTTCTATGTATGACATACTGTTCTAGGGACTGGGGACAAACAAAATAAACTTACCTTGCTTCATGGAGTGAACTTTGAAGTAAGGGGAGAAAGGCAATAATGAAAAGTATTAAAAAAAAAAAAAAAAGGTGGTAAGTGTCAGGGGGGTAAATAAACCAGGAAAACAGAGGTAGGGTGTGTGTGTGTGTGTGTGTGTGTGTGTGAAGGGACATAACATGGAAGTGTGGGATCAGTGAAGGTGGCCCTGGGAAGGCGACATTTGAGTCCTGAGTTGTAGGAGTGAGCCACGCAGGTAACCAGGGACGCAGGTACAGGTGGTGGAATGCGAGCAATAACAGAGGCTCTGAGGAAGGGAGGTGTCAGTGGGCCAGGAGCAGCCGAGGGGCCCATGGCTGGAGCCATGCTTAAAGGAGTGTAAAAAGTGGTTTGAAACGTGGAAGGGGCAGGTGGCTGATGTAAGACCTTTGTAAGGAATTTGATTTTGGCTGACATGGGAGCCATTAGAAGGTCATGAGCAGAGCAGTGACTGCTTGAGTTTGAACTGTTTTTCTGTAACCACTGTGAGGAGAAGAGCTAGGAGCAAGGGAGCAGGGAGCCTGGTTAGATGGCGATATGGCCTCAGGGTGGTGACCTCGGTGGTGGGGAGGTGGGAGGAGGTGGGCCAACCCTTGGTGGTACATACAACCCTAAGATGGTGACTGGTCTCCTGTCTCAAACCATCCAGAATATTAAAGACGAAAGTTCAAATTCAGGTGATTCTTACTTTTAGACTAGACTCCAATAAATATTTGCTTCTCTTAAGAAGAATAAAATTGACATTGGTGAGTAGAACTTTACAGAAAAGTTGTATACAGACAGCTTCATTTAGTCTTTTTAATTAGCTCAAGAGGTAGATAGTGTTATCTAATTTAAATTATATGGAAGTTAGTATAAGATAAAATTCAGATAGAACAAAATGGCACTAAAATGAAAAAGGCTTCTTTGCTCATCAACCATGTTTCCCTCAGACCGCCTAAGTTTGAGTCTATAGAGAAATCCTCTAGCACATAAAAGCATGTCTTTTATATCCCCACCCAAACAGGATGAACACAGCACATTCTTCTAGGCCTTGAGTTTTTTCACTTACTAATTCGTCTTGGTGCCCTTCACATTCACAGAGGAAATCAATCCCCGGTTTTAATATCTACACAGAACTCCAAGGTCTGGACATAACTTTTTTTTTTTTTTTTTTGGTGCTTAAAAAGTTTATTTATTGAAGTACAATTGATTTAAAATGTTACATTTCTTTCAAGTGGATAGCACAGGGGTTCGTTATTTTTTTTAGATTTGTACAAAGTCTTAAAAAATAAATTTGTTATTCCATTAACATTAATCTGTATAAGCTGCTTTTAATTTTTATTTGTTTTTTCTTAATATATGTATTTTACTGAGGTATTGTTGACATACAGTGTTTCAGGTGCACAGCAAGGTGATTCAGTTATAATATACATATATATTATTTTTCAGGTTATTTTCCACTACAGGTTATTATCATATTGACTATAGTTCCCTGTGCTATACAGTAAACCTTTGTTGCTTGTTGCATATCTGTTTATTTAAAATTAGAAATCTAACGTTCTATTCATACTGAGTCAAACAAGTGGAATTGAAACATCAAATTTTTAGTTAGGCAAAAATTCTATAAGTTTTTAAAATATATACTGTACATGCTATACACACACACACGCACAAAAGCTTTTCTACTACAGTTGATAAAGGCGTGAGAAAGAACATCAGAAAAAAAAAAAGAGATGGAGAAATTGGAAAACATAAACCAAATGAAATGAGAGCACTGACTATGAAATAGAAAAAGTGAAAAAACTAGATAAAAGATCATCATATAGTCCAGTTGTTTTTAAACATAGCTGCTCATTAGAAACACATCTGGAGCTTTGGAGAAAAAAGCAATACCTGGGCATTTGTATTTTTCAAAAAATTCCAAGATAATTCTAATATGCATCTGGATTTTAAAAAGTGATTCCAGATTTTTCTACTAAATGGTAGTTTTGGTGATACAGAAGTCTAGTTTTCTGTTGACAGATCATGGTACAATGGTATTAAGTGAATAACAGTCACATAATCACAATAGTAAGAGATGTTTATCAGTTTTCACAATCAAGAGCTAGATTAAAAAAAGATAATTACAAATGCAAGCCATAATGGGTACATGATTCACCTACAATATAAGATAATTACATACAATTTGGAGGGTCAAGCAGAGTGATGTGGTAAGTGAAAGTACATATATGCACAGGTTAGGTTTTCATTGCCCAGCCAGTCTATGTCTTTTGGTTGGTGCATTTAATTCATTTATATTTAAGGTAATTATTGATATGTATGATCCTATTACCATTTTCTTAATAAAACAAGAAAATTTGGGTTATTTTCTGTGGGTCTTTTCCTTCTGTTGTGTTTCCTGCCTAGAGAAATTCCTTTAGTATTTGTTGTAAAGCTGGTTTGGTGGTGCTGAATTCTCTTAACCCTCGCTTGTCTCAAAAGCTTTTGATTTCTCCATCAAATCTGCAGGAGAGTCTTGCGGGGTAGTGTATTCTTGGCTGTGGGGCCTTCTCATCTATGGTGAGACTGTAGGTCTCACTTTAAATATATCATGCCATTTCCTTCTGGCTTGTAGAATTTCTGTTGAAAAATCAGCTGATAACCTGGTGGGAGTTCCCTTGCATGTTATTTGTTTTTCTCTTGTTGCTTTTTAATATTTTACCTTTGTCTTTAATTTTTACCTGTTTGATTTTACTATGTGTCTTGGTGCGTTCCTGCTTGGGTTTATTCTGCCTAGGACTCTGTGCTTCCTGGACTTGGTTGACTATAATTAAATCCTTCTGGCCTTCAAGATTAGATCCCCAGGCTAGGATGCCTGATGTGTGGCTCAAAACCTTCACGACAGTGAAAGAATTACTTTGGTACTATTGTTCTCCAGTTTGTGGGTAACCCACTCAGTGGGTATGGAACCTGACTTTATCATGATTACACCCCTCCTTCTGTCTTGCTGTGGCCTCTTTTTTTGTCTTTGGTCCTGGGGTATATTTTTTTGGTGGGGTCCAGCATCCTCCTGTCGATGGTTGTTCAATAGCTAGTTGTGATTTTGGTGCTCTCACAGAGGAGATGAGCACATATCCTTCTACTTTGCCATCTCGAACCAGAAGCCAGCTTCTTTTTTCTTTTAGATTTAAAAAAATTAGAGTATAATTGCTTTGCAACGTTGTGTTTCTGCTGTATAACAATGTGAGTCAGCTATATATATTCAGATATCCATATACCCCATCCCTCTTGGGCCTCCCTCCCACCCCACCCACCTAAGTCACTACAGAGCACCTGGCCGAGCCCCTGTGTTATACAGCAGCTTCCCACTAGCTATCTATTTTACACATGATAGTGTGTATATTTGAGTCCTAATCTCCCAATTTGTCCACCCTCCCCTCCCTCAATCCATGTCCACATGTCCATTCTCTATGTCTGCATTTCTATTCCTACCCTGCATATAGGTTCATCTGTTCCATTTTTCTAGATTTCACATGTATGCATTAATATACAATATTTGTTTTTCTTTTTGACTTACTTCACTCTGGATGGCATACTTTATGTCCATCCACATCTCTACAAATGATCCAATTTCCTTCCCTTTTATGACTAATATTCCATCATATGTATGTACCACATCTTCTTTATCCATTCATCTGCCATTGGACATGTAAGTTGTTTCCATGTCCTGGCTATTGTAAACAGTGCTGCAATAAACATTGGAGTACATGTGTCATTCTGAATCATGATTTTCTCAGGTTATGTGGCCAGTAGTGGGATTGCTGGGTCATATGTTAGTTCTATTTTAAAATATTTAGAGAACCTCCATAATGTTCTCCACAGTCGCTGTATCAATTTACACTCCCACCAACAGTACAAGAGGTTTCCTTTTCTTCAAGCCCTCTTTAGGATTTATTATTTGTAGAATTTTTGATTATGGTCTTTCTGAGTGGTGTGAGGTGATACCTCATTGCAGTTTTGATTTGCATTTCTCTAATAATTAGTGATGTTGAGTATATTTTTTTGTTGTTGTTGAGTATCTTTTGATGTGCCCGTTGGCCATCTGAATGTCGTCTTTGAAGAAATGTATATTTAGGTCTCCTGCCCATTTTTTTTATTGGATTATGTGTTTTTTTTTTTTTTATATTGAGCTGCATGAGCTGTTTGTATATTTTGGAGATTAATCCTTTTGCAAATATTATAAATAACATGACGAAATCTCAGGGGCTAAGCAGAGTTAGTGCCATTTTGTAAAAGAGGAAACTGGTTCAGGAAGAGAAGGTAACTGCTCCTTTCTTTTGCAATCAGTGAGAGAACTAAGTAAGCCTCAAGTGTTGGGTCAGTTCCTTGTGTTAGTAATTCCCACCCTAACCAAGAAAGCATCCTCAAGAGTAAGGGGAGCAGAAAGCAAATTGATCTGTTAGAAATAATGTGGAAGGACACTCAGACTATCCAGGGGCCACATAAGAAATTTGTAGCCCTCTCCTCCTTGCTGTCCTCAGAGTCCATCACTAAAGGATGGCTTTGATCTTCTGACACAGTTGCTAAGGGCTTAATGGGGAAGCTTTTAAACCAGGGGAGCAATTAAGCTGTCCGGTCTGAGCTCACCTAGTAGAGTGATTGTGACAGTCTCGATGCTGAGGCTCTCGCCTGTTTGCATTCTCTCTGTCATCTCCTCTACTGGGTGGGATGTACAGCTATCAGAGAATTCTCTCTCTTTATACATTTTATATTTTCTTTAAAAAATTTTTTATTTTATATTGGAGTATAGATGATTAAAAATGTATTAGTTTCAGGGGTACAGTAAAGTGATTCAATTATACTTATGCAAGTATCTATTCTTTTCTCACTTACGTTATTACAGAATATTGAGCAGAGTTACTATGCTACACAGTAGGCCCTTGTTGATTATGTATTTTAAATGTAGCCGTGTATAGGTGTCAGTCGCAAACTCCCAATTTATCCCCTCTTCCCTGTAACTGTTATTTCCTTCAAAGTCTCTGCATCTGTTTTCATTTTGTAAATAAGTTCATTTATAGCTTTTTAAAAATTCTGCACATAAGTGATATTATGATATTTGTCTTTGTCTGACTTACTTCATCTAGTGGAATAATCTCCAGGTCCATTCACGTTGGTGCAAATGGTATTATTTCATTCTTTTCAATAAGTAATATTCCATTATATAGGTACCACATCTTCTTTATACATTAATTCATGGATCAACATTTAGTTTATTTCCAGTCTTTTGTCAATGGTGCTTCTGTGAACATTGGGGTGCACATATTCTTTTTAGCCATGGTTTTATCCAGATATATGCCAAGGAGTGGGATTGCTGGATCATGTGATAGCTCTATTTTTAGTCTTTTTAAGGACCCTCCACACTGTTCTCCATAGTGTCTGTACCAATCTAATTTTCCACCAACAGTGTAGGAGTGTTCCATTTTCTCCACACATTTCTCTCTTCAGCATTTATTATTTGTAGACTTTTTGATGATGACCATCTCACTGATGTGATACTTTATTGTAGCTGTTTTTTTTTTTTTCCATTGTAGCTTTGATTGGCATTTCTCTAATGTCAAGCAATTTATTTGTGTCTGTTGGCCATCTGTATGTCTTCTTTAGAGAAATGTCTATTTAGGTCTTCTGCCTGATTTTTGGATTGGGTTTTTTCCTTTTTTTTTTTTTTTTTTTTTTAGTATTGAGCTGCATGAGCTGTTTGTATATTTTTGAGATTAATCTCTTGTCAGTCAGATTGTTTCTAAATATTTTCTCCCATTCTGTGAGTTTTCTGTTTTGTTTTATGGTTTCCTTTGCTGTTCAAAAGCTTTTGATTTTAATTGGGCCCCATTTGTTTATTTTTGCTTTTATTTCCAATGGACCAAAAGATTTTTCTGTGATTTATGTCAGAGTATTCTGCCTATGTTTTCCTCTAAGAAAACATAGTATCCATTTTATAGTACACAGTCTTATATTTAGGTCTTTGATGAATGCTGAGTTTATTTTTGTGTATGGTGTTAGAGAATGTTCTAATTTCATTAATTTTTTTCATGGAACTGTCCAGTTATACATTTATTGAAGAGATTATCTTTTCTCTATTGTATAGTGTTGCCTTATTTTTCCTAGATTAATGGACTGTAGGTGTGTGGGTTTATTTCTGGACTTTCTAGTCTGTTCCATTGATCTTTATTTCTGTTTTTATGCCAGTGTCATACTGTTTTGATGACTGTTGCTTTGTAGTGTAATCTGAAGTCAAAGTATGATTCCTCTAGTTACGTTTTTCTAAAAATTACTTTGCCTATTCAGGGTCTTTTGTGTCTCCATATGGATTTTAAGATTTTTTGTATTTTAACTTTCCAAATGGATGGACCCTTATTTTTTCTGACTATGAAGATAGTGCATGTTCATTATAAAACACATATGCATACTGTTGCTGCTAAGTCACTTCAGTCATGTCCAACCCTGTTTGACCCCATAGACAGCAACCCACCAGGCTCCTCTGTCCCTGGGATTCTCCAGGCAAGAATACTGGAGCGGGTTGCCATTTCCTTCTCCAATGCACGCATGCATGTTAAGTCACTTCAGTCGTGTCTGACTTTGTGTGACCCTATGGACAGCAGCCCACCAGGCTCCTCTTCCCACAGGATTCTCTAGGCAAGAATACTGGAGTGGGTTACCATTTCCTTCTACACAAGTACAAAAAATGGCAAAAATTTCCATGTGCTTGGAGCCAGCTCACGAGATCCCACCCATGACAAGGTCATGAGGAGAAAACCTGACAGGCAAGGCTGATCAGGTTTTCAGGGATTCCGAAAAGATGCCTCCAGCACTCACATTAAAGATGATATCTGTCTTTCTGATGCTTGCTTCAATAGACTACTCCCTAATTTCTGTGACAGGCAGAAGGCCTTCCCTGATCTCTTTACAAATAAGAATCAATTTAGAACTTTAAATAAGTTTCCCAGGTGGTGGTACCTTATGAGATTATCCAGGATGAAAGGAGTGTTTCAATTTAAA
The DNA here is from genome assembly GCF_023699985.2 of Odocoileus virginianus. Lineage (NCBI taxonomy): Eukaryota > Metazoa > Chordata > Mammalia > Artiodactyla > Cervidae > Odocoileus > Odocoileus virginianus. Next base: position 39,678,863 of record NC_069679.1, on the reverse strand, counting down.
CTCCTTTGCTGGCATTCTAGTTTGTTTAGCAAATGTGTCTATGCCCTTAGTACTAATATGCATGACTGCTTATAATACCCTAATCATAAAACAGCATAAAGAACCTGATAATATAAAGGCCCTAGTAGACATAGAGCCCTTTGGGGAGTGAGGAAGCCCTATTAGAAAACACAAGAAAAATTATTCTAAAAGTGGCTATTGGGTTAACATTTGCTTGCTGTGTTTTTGCTCTTAATGTGCTAAGGTTGTGTTATGGAAACCATTGTTAATATAGTTAAAGATCTAGAAAAATAAGAGCTTAGCCCTAGTGTGGTAACAATGAGATGGTTGTTAATTGTTAGCCAGGAGTGCTAAGCAGAGGCTGCCTCACTGAAGTCTCAGAATCTGTGTGGGGTAAACGTCTTAGATAAATTCAACTGACAACTTCTGCAGAAGAATTGACTTTTATGTTAACAAGTTTATACTTCTGCTATGTTGTGACATGCTGTACTGTTGCCCTATGAGACTGTAACTTTTCTGTTAAGATCACCACAGAAACGGAAAATAGGTTTATATTCACCTGACTTGCATAAAATGTTAATAGGCCCCAAGGCCATAAGATAATGTACAAGACCCTCATAAACAAAGAAGTATGCAGAAAACACCCTGGCTTCGTGAAGGACAAGTTGATGTAATGTTAAACTATCTTCCCCTGAGAAATGTACTAATTTAGGGTATAAAAGCTATGGTAAAAAATAAAGCATTGCCAGACTCTGCTGCACACGCCAGTCTGGTCTTTCTCTCTCTCGCTGACGCCGTTCATCCTGAGGGTACCCCTGGATCCTGCTGGGGCTGGACCCTGGCATCCATGTACTTCTCCCAGTGCAGTAAAGCTCTGATAATAATTTAGATTGGTTTCCAATACAGGTGTTTGGTGTGTGCCTGTATACGTGTGTGTGAATGTGTATGCTTGCTTTTTTATGCAGATGAATTATTTCACACATTCCCCTACACTTGTTTTCATTGACAACATATCCTGGTTAATTATGCATGCTATCTCATTTTTTCTATGCTCCAAATCATTTTTAGAAACGTCCCTGGTGGCCCAGAGGTTAAGACTGCACTTCCAATGCAAGGGACATGGTTCTTTTCCCTTGGGGAACTAAAGCCCCACTTGCCATGCAAAGTAACCAAAAGATTAAAAATAAACAAATTACTTTTTAAATAATTTTTTAAAGATTCCAGATAACTCTATTAAAATGTTTTAATGACTTCATAAGCTTTTATAATCTGATGGTACCATAATTATTCTTATTTTGGTGGCTTTGACTTTTTTACTCTTAAAAATAGAGCCCTAATAAACATACATGCACACAATTTAAATGCTAAATTATTCAACTCATCAATAGGGGGAAAAACCAATCAAGTTTGTTGGTTAGAAGTCAGGGGATCCAGGCTTCCTTTCCAGCTCGGCTATCTTGGATGTGTCCTTGATCAGTCGTGTAATGTTAGGCCAATCCCATCCCTTCTCTGGATCCTTATTTCACATAAAGTACACATAAAAAATTAAAACTCAAAAGCAGAAAGTGTTTGTAGTGGAGCCCCTGCTTTGTGCTTGGAGGCATATCTCTGAACACTATGGGCAAAGTGAGAAGAACAGGTTATGGACAGGGTCTCCTGCAGCATCACACCCCGGTGACATGGCACATGCACGTGGTAGGTCAGGTGAACCAGGATCCTTTCCATCATCCTCCAACCTTAAAGAAATGCAGAGTCTTGAAAACAGTGTGGAAATGATGGCAATTCAAGAATAGAATAAATCAAAACACAGAGGTGGGAAGTGGCAGGAACATGTGGGGACTGTGAGGATCATACTAGGCTACGTTCAGGTGGGAAAGGCAGTTTGGTAATGGTAGGGCTTTGAATGTTAAAAAGAGGTATTTGGACCTGACTTGATCTAAGGCAATGAGCAGTCCTAGAAGATGAGGGTGGGTTGGGAGCTCATAGAACTGCAAAGACCTTTCTGTGGCCAGGTAAAGGGTGTGTGTGTGCTTTGGCCCTGGGTCACTCCTTAGAATGTCATTGCTAAAGGGGCATATAGCCCAACTCTTTCCTGTGAAAAGATAACCAAGACCCAGAGAGAGTGAGGCTGTTGTTCCAAGGTAAAATGTTAGTGGGACGTGCAGTTGTGGAGACACGCCTGAGCTGTGTGACTGGCTGATATGCTCCACCCTCACTGTCAACCTGCTGAAGGCTTGTAATATGACTGCTTGGAAAAAGCACTGAGCTTGGTATTGGGAAGTCAGGGTTCCAATTCCAACTCTGCCCTGGCTGTGGCTTCCATGCTGTCTCAAGATTGTCAGTTTCTATATTGAATTACTGGGTTAGTGCATATGGCTTGTTTTTCTTCTCTATCCACACAGTCAATCCCATAATTCTGTGTTTTGAAAAACCCCTTTGTTCCATAGTAGCTCATTTAACTCAATCCAATATTGGCTGTAGATGAAAGAGATCTTACTTGATGCTACAGAAGAAATTTGGGTTTGGAAAAGGATTAAGTGCCTTATTCTAGGTCATTCAATGAGTTGTGAAATGAGATCAGTTCAGTTCAGTTGCTCAGTTTTGTCTCTTTGCGACCCCATGGACTGCAGCATGCCAGGCTTCCCTGTCGATCACCAACTCCCGGTGTTTGCTCAAACTCACATTCATCAGGTCAGATATCTCCTGCCATATCAATAAATAAGGATGTCACAACTGTCTGTGATTCTCACCCTCCAAATGTGAATTTCTGAGCCATGCCAGCAAGCAGTAGCCATGAGTTCCTGAGCCATCCTGACAAGCAGGCCACTTCTTACAGAAATTAAGGATGTCACAGTCATCAGTGATTACAGAGCCCTAAGGCAAGTTCCAGAAAAAAAGAATCTATTTCTGCTTTATTGACTATGCCAAAGTCTTTGACTGTGTGGATCACAATAAACTGTGGAAAATTCTGAAAGAGATGGGAATACCAGATCACCTGACCTGCCTCTTGAAAAATCTGTATGCAGGTCAGGAAGCAACAGTTAGAACTGGACATGGAACAACAGACTGGTTCCAAATAGGAAAAGGAGTACGTCAAGGCTGTATATTGTCACCCTGCTTATTTAACTTATAGGCAGAGTACATCATGAGAAATGCTGGGCTGGAAGAACACAAGCTGGAATCAAGATTGCCAGGGGAAATATCAATAACCTCAGATTTGCAGATGACACCACCCTTATGCAGAAAGTGAAGAAGAACTAAAGAGCCTCTAGATGAAAGTGAAAGAGGAGAGTGAAAAAGTTGGCTTAAAGCTCAACATTCAGAAAACTAAGATCATGGCATCTGGTCCCATCACCTCATGGGAAATAGATGGGGAAACAGTGGAAACAGTGGCTGACTTTATTTTGGGGGGGCTCCGAAATCACTGCAGATGGTGACTGCAGCCATGAAATAAAAAGACGCTTACTCCTTGGAAGGAAAGTTATCACCAACCTATATAACATATTAAAAAGCAGAGACATTACTTTGCCAACAAAGGTCTGTCTGGTCAAGGCTATGGTTTTTCCAGTGGTCATGTATGGATGTGAGAGTTGGACTGTGAAGAAAGCTGAGCGCTGAAGAATTGATGCTTTTGAACTGTGTTTTTGGAGAAGACTCTTGAGAGTCCCTTGGACTGCAAGAAGATCAAACCTGTCCATCCTAAAGGAAATCAGTCCTGAATGTTCATTGGAAGGACTGATGCTGAAGCTGAAATTCCAATACTTGGACCACCTGATGCGAAGAACTGACTCATTTGAAAAGACCCTGATGCTGGGAAAGATTGAAGGCAGGAGGAGAAGGGGATGACAGAGGATGAGATGGTTGGATGGCATCACCGACTTGATGGACATGAGTATGAGTAAACTCTGGGAGTTGGTGATGGACAGGGAGGCCTGGAGTGCTGCAGTCCATGGGGTTGCAAAGAGTTGGACACAATTGAACGACTGAACGACTGAACTGAACTGAAGGCAATTCAAGAAAGAGAATACCTCTGTACAAATGCAGGATGCTGGCCCTAGATAGCTGAGATGCATATGAAAGAAATGACTTCAATAACCCCAGACTCTTGCATCTTCCCATACATAGGAAACACAAAATTCCTTAACCTTCTATCTGGTTTTCCTTACTTAACAATAATTATTTATGTTTAGACTACCTGCCCCCTTTGTTGCAGATTTATATATAGCCTTGTCTCCTTCTCCCTCCTCCTCTAGTGCTACTTGGGATGCTGTCTGCTGGGCTTGAAGTCCCAAGATTTTTCAACAAATAAAATACTCTCTACTTCAGGATGTGACTATATTTTAAATTGACAGAGTAAACAGCAAAACCCAAGGATTACACTTGGGTTACACTTACATAGCACTTACCATGTAGCACAGGTGGCTCAGATGGTAAAGAATCTGCCTGCAATACAGGAGGCCTGGCTTCAACCCCTGAGTTGGGAAGGTCCCTCGGGGAAGAGAATGGCAACCCACTGCAGTACAGACAGGACAGAAGAGCCTGGAGAGTACAGTCCATGGGGTTGCAAAGAGTCAGACAGAACTGAGCAATTTCTTACCGCACAAGGGATTATGTGACTTATTCTCGGTCATTCAATGAGTAAAGAGCAAAACCCAAGTTTTGGACTACTCCGTCATTGTTATTCCCATTACACCACACAAATGAAAAAAGGCATTTCACTTTAGCCACCTCTTAGTTGACATGTCCTTCAAACAAGATCCAACCACACCTAAGTAGAGGATAGCATGGATTTGCCTCATAGGATGTGCTCGACATTGTTGATTAAACAAGAGAGAGGGAGATAAGTAAAAAATATTTTTGGAGAAAATAAAACTGGGCTATCTGGCCTCTTTTCAAGATTATTTTCTTGCATTCTTTCCCAATCTTTTCATCTAACCTTGTTGATATGCCTTTGTTTGTGACCCTGGTATGGTTATTAAGCTCATGGGGAGAACAATGTATTCATAATGTCATCACAACCTTTTTTAACTAAATGTATTTTCAATGGAGATTGGCCATTGTATAATATTTTGATGGATTTGAATAACTCAGTGGGAAGGTAGGGGAAAGGGGGTTGAGGGGCGAGGAATGCATTGCAAGAAAGAATTGAATGAGTTGTTTGGTGTTGAAAACCAGCTTCTTGGTTACCATAATCTTGTGAAGAATTTAGTGGAACTTCTCAACCATGAGTTTTCAGTGAAAGGCATGTGCAACCTCAGTTGATTCATCTGGAAGCCTGGAAAACAGTACTGACTTGGCATTCTTAGGGCTTTGGAGGCTGGCCTATCACTCAGGCTACACCTTTCCTGCCACTTGGCAGGGGAATCTGTGTGATTTTCCTTCATTTCACTTAGAGATGAAGAGATACTTGTGTATCTTTGGCACTTTGAGGGCATAGAATGTGGATAAGTTAAAATCTCTTCTGTACAATAAATTCTTTATTTTACTGTTTGGAGACTTAAAGTATTAAGCAAAACTTTGCTGACAAAGGCCCGTCTAGTTAAAGCTATAGTTTTTCCAGTAGTCATGTATGGATGAGAGAGTTAGACCATAAAGAAAGCTGAGTGCTGAAGAATTGATGCTTTTGAACTGTGGTGTTGGAGAAGACTCTAGAGAGACCCTTGGACTGCAAGGAGATCCAACCAGTTAGTCCTAAAGGAAATCAGTCTGGGTGTTCATTGGAAGGACTGATGCTGAAGCTGAAACTCCAATCTTTGGCCACCTGATGCAAAGAACTGACTCATTTGAAAAGACCCTGATGCTGGGAGAGATTGAAGGCAGGAGGAGAAGGCGATGACAGAAGATAAGATGGTTGGATGGCATCACCAACTCGATGGACATGAATTTGAGCAAGTTCCAGGAGTTGGTGATGGGCAGGGAGGCCAGGCGTGCTGCGGTCCATGGGGTCGCAAAGAGTCAGACACAACTGAGTGACTGAATTGGAACTGAAGTAGTTAACAATGGATTACTGACTAAACAGAAGATAGTAGGGGATAATCTAGGAGAATATTAAGTTGGATACATAACTCACTTTATTCATGAAGATAAATTCTAAGTGGGTTGAAGATTTAAATGCTAAAAACAGGAATCATAAATGTACTAGAAGAACATATGGTCAGTTCCTTTATATGTCTAGAGTGGGGAAGATCTCTGTAAATGTGACTCAAAAGTCAGAATCCATAAGGAGAAGGTATATAAGTTTGAGGGAGGGAGGGTAGGAGAAAGAGCATCTGCAATTGGCAAAACATACACACTAAGAAAAGAAGAAAAGCAAATAGCAACACGGGGAAAAATAGCTCCAACTCATTTCACAGAATAAGAGTAAAGAGCTAATTTCTCCAGTATGTCAAGAACTCCTAGATACCAAGAAGAAATAAAACTCATAAGAAAAATGTGCAAAGAACATGAACAGTGAACAATAGTTCACAGAAAAGGAAACAAAAATGCTCTAAAATACATGGAAAGATGAGGCTCAACTTTACACATAATTAAAGAGAGAGAGAATAACACTATGTTTGTAAGGTATAGTTCGGGCCGAGGCAGAAAAGGAGAGACAGAGAAAAGTGAAGTCGCTCAGTCGTGTCTGACTCTTTGCAACCCCACGGACTGTAGCCTAATAGGTTCCTCCGTCCATGGGATTTTCCAGGCAGGAATACTGGAGTGGGGTGCCATAGTTCAGGCTGAAGCAGAAAAGGAGAGATGGATGTAGGCTACCTTTATTCAGGTTAGGAGGGGTGACATTCGGTCTAACGACCAGGCTGAGTGTGAGAGGGATCAGGGAGGCGTCATGTTTAGAGGGGGGTTTGTGGAAATGATAAGGGAAACGTTAGTCAGGTGGGATGTTCTGGGTAATCTTTAGTTGAGGTGGCATTTGGAGTTGAACAGGGGAGTGGGAGGTTTTGGGCAGGGGGTGGTAAGTCCCAGGTAGATGCAACCGGCTGGAGCATCAGGGCGGGATTTAAAGTTCAGATTTGTTTTCCCCAAATTTAGATAATTCAGCAAGGGCCTTTGAGACCGTTGTTTTCTTCTCTAGGCCCGAGGACTCCTGCAATGCTGATATACCAAACTGGCAGAAATTGCCACATTGAGTAACACACACTATCGACAAGGCAGTGGGGGAATGGGCATTTTTAAACATGGCTGGTAGAAGTGCACATAGGTTCTATGCTGACAATATCAGAGTTACAAATGCACACTCTTCATTACAGCAATTCACTTTTGGGGGGCTTTAGCCTCTAGATATATGCACACTCACATGAAATTTAGTATACAAAGATACTCACTGTAGCATTCTTTGCAATAGAGAAAGATTAGAAACAAACCAAATGTCTTTCAGAAAAGGACTAGCCCTGGTACACAGATACAGTGTAAAACTATGCAGCTGTAGAAGAGAATATTTATGTGGTGGAATTTCTAAGATCTTTTAAGATTTAGTTGCTCTAAAAGAGCAAACAACCCAGGTGACAAATATCAAGGTAGGGATCAATACTAGGTTTGTAATAATAATATATTGATATGACCTGTGAGTGAAAGTGAAAGTCGCTCAGTCATGTCAGACTCTTTGCAACCCCATGGACTATACAGTCCCTGGAATTCTCCAGGCCAGAATACTGGAGTGGGTAGCCTTTCTCTTCTCCAGGGGATCTTCCCAACCCAGGGATCAAACCCAGGTCTCCCACATTACAGGCAGACTGCTTACCAGCTAAGCCACCAGGGAAGCCCAAAATTACTAGAATGAGTAGCCTATCCATTCTTCAGTGGATCTTCCAGACCCAGAAATCAAACCAGGGACTCCTTTATTGCAGGCGGATTCTTTACCAAATGAGCTACCAGAGCATGACCTGTATATCCATGTGAAAAATGCTCCTATATTAGGAAAGGAATTAGAGAAGTTCCACATCAGAGAGGATATTGGAACTGCATGGCAGAGGAAAAGGGTGGGTGGCAGTAGGATTTTTCAGTGTATACCTTAACCACTTGTACTGCGACGTGACATGCAGAAAAGAGGAGAATGTATAATGCTTTGTTAAGTTATTACAAAGTGAACACTGTGAAATTATTATCCAGGTCAAGAAATAGAACACTGCATCACCACATGAGTCAGTCCTCTCTTCCATATCATGACCTGTCCCTCAAGGTAGCTAGTATCCTAATGAATTGGTCAACACTTCCTTGCCTTATAGTTTTATCACCTATGTATACATTACATGGCTTCTCAGGTGGCACTAGTGGTAAAGAATCCACCTGCCAGTACAGAAGATGCAAGATAAGCAAGTTCGATCCCTGGGTCGGGAAGATCCCCTGGAGTAGGAAGCGGCAACCCACTCCAGTATTCTTGCCTGGAAAATTCCATGGACAGAGTTGCCCGATAGGGTACAGTCCATGGAGTCACTTTGAGTCAGACATGACTCAGTGACTGAGCACACATGCATCTCTAAACACTGGTGTTTGTGGAGTTATTGGATAACATCATATGCTTATGGGTATGTTATATATCCTTTTATAATGAGCTTCTTTGCTAATTTTATTTAAGATCATATTGTACATAGCTATGGTTTTTTATTTTTATTGCTGGGTACATTATTCCAGTATGTAAATATGCTACAATTTATATATTTTACTCTTGGTGAATATTTGAGTTGTTTCCTGTTTAAGGCTATGATATTGTGATATATAACAAATATGTATTTGGTATTTGTCTGTGGTCCCTAGCTCATTGTTTTCCAAACCCTTGGAATTTTCTGAGGAATAAGAAAATGGCAACATTTTTTTTTGTTGTTGTTCTAATATTTGTTCCCTTGTTCATGGTAGCTTCATAAAGGCACAATCAGTGTCTTGTTATTCATAACAAGACCTCTTCTACCGCAACTGGTTTTATGTTAATGACTTGACTTTTGGGAAGAACCTTAAGAATGGGGAATAGTTGTCAGGCAAGGAGTCATGTATTTAGAGCTTTTGAATTTTCAGTCTCCTCTCCACCTCCCATGTTTCAAGACCTCCAGGGAGGGGAGAGGGGTTGAAGATTGAATCAATCACCAATGGCCAGTAAGTTACTCAACAGTGCCTATGCAATGAAGCCTCCATAAAAACACAAAGGAGGGGTTTTGGAGAGCTTGCAGGTTAGGCAACCAGAGATTTTCCACATGCCACCATGCAGGCGTTAAGGTTCCAGGAGGACAGAAGCTACTTTGTTGAAGACTCACTCTGTATACCTATTCACTTGGTTCTTGATTTATATCCTTTAATATCCTTGATAATAAATCAGAAATCTAGTGAGCAAACTGGTTTTCTGATTTCTATGAGCCAGTTTATTAATTGAACCCAAGGAAGGGGTTGCAGAACCTCTAATTTATAGCCAGTTGGTCAGAAGTTAATGTGGGCTTCTAAGTATCATATGTAGAAGGCTGTCTTGTGGGACTAAGTCTTTAACCTGTGGAACTAGATACTATCACTGGATAGATTGTATCAGAATTGAGTTGAGTGGTAGGACACACAGCTGGGATTGGAGAATAGCTTGGTGGTGTGTGGAAAACCCTCCCCTTGCACTGAAACTAAGTGCAAAATTTACAGGGGCTGTTGAAGTTAAGGCCCCTGAGAATAATTTTGTATGTGTATCTTGGTGAACATGTACAAACATTTCTGATGGTTATATACTTAGGAATGGAATTGCTGAGTCAGAGTGTGAATATCTTCCCTTCAGTAGATAATACCAAAGTGTCTTCATAGTGGTTGCACCAACTTACAGTCCAACCAGCAGTGTAAGCAGAATTTGTTACTTCACATCCTCACCAAAACTTGCTGTTATTCTTTAAAACTTGAAGCCAATCAGCAGTGTGGTGGTATTAGTTGGATATTCCTATCACACATGAAGCTCAGCACATTTTCATGTTTATTGGCCATTTGGATATCCTCTCTCGTAAATACCTGGTCTCTTATCATTTTGTTCCTCTGAGTTTCTTGTCTTTTTTTCCTCACTGTGCAGAGAAATGACATGTTATATTGCAAACACTATATTCACCTTTGTGGCTAGTCTTCACGCTCATTCTTCCAGCCTCCCTTTCTTCTCTTGATAACATATGCATATTGTTCTGTACCTTGTCCTTTAAAAGTATAATTGAGCTGTGAACATTGCAGGGATTGGGGGTGCCTGCTCCCCAGTTGAAAATTGTCTCAAAAATGAAGAAATTGAAAAATGACTCACTCAAGGGCAGGAAGCTGAAGTTATTTTGATAGAACCAGGATTCAAACTCTGATTCTATGGTTCCACATACTGTGGTCTCTCATCAAACAAACTTTGCCACATACTCAGTTGATTTGTGTGTTCATTTGTAAAATGAAAAAACAGGTATTTAAATTTTTTGGAAAAAACTTCACCTTTAAGTGGACTTCAGCAGTTCAAACCCATGTTGTCCAAGGGTCAAAGGTGTATCCTGAGGATCTTTCCGTTCTCAGAAAATAAACTCCCTCTTCCTTTTTATAGCCATAATGTGTTCTTACAGCAATTTACTATAACTGATTTTAATTAGCTTTAAACTCTACTGATGGACATGGAAATATTTCTACTACTTGGCAACAATTTACTGCAAGCAATGCTTCAATAAATCTTATCCTAATACATCTGTTATGTATATTGACATACTTCCTTCCCTAGGATGAGTTCCTAGAAGTAGCACTTCAGGTCAGAGGAGGTATAATTTTCATGTTGATAATTAGTGTCACATGTTCTCTGTAGAGAGAGTTCCTTACCTTCTGGACAGTCTCAACTGTGTGTTTTGTCATATTTTAATTTTAAAAAATCTAATAGGGAACAAATGATACCTTAATGTAGTTTTAAATAACTTTACTATGGTATAACTGACATAAAATAAGGGCAGATATTCAAAGTGTGCAGTTTAAATTTTGATTGTCAACATTTGTGAAACCACCACCACAATCAAGTGAATGAACATGTCCATCACGCCCAAAAGTTTTCTCCTGTCCCTTGGTAATCACTTCACTTTCCTCCTCACCCCTTCCCTCCCTAAGATACCAGTCTCTGTAGACTGCATTGTTTGTGCTGAGTTGCTTCAGTCATGTCCAGCTCTTTGCAACTGTAGGGACTGTAGCTCATTGAGCTCCTCTGTCCATGGGGATTTTCCAGGCAAGAATACTGGAGTGGGTTGCGTACTCTGCTCCAGGGGATCTTCCCAACTAGGAATTGAACCTGCATTTCCTGTGATCCCTTCATTGCAGGCAGATTCTTTACCACTGAGCTACAGGGGAAGCCCCTGTCACTATAGATACACAGTGAGGTACTTAATCGATCAATTGTGTCTTACTCTTTGTGACCCCATGGACTATACAATCCATGGAATTCTCCAGGCTAGAATGCTGGAGTAGGTAGCTTTTCCTTTCTCCAAGGGATCTTCCCAACACAGGGATGAAACATAGGTCTCCCACATTGCAGGAGGATTCTTTACCAGCTGAGCCACAAGGGAAGCCCATCACTATATATCGGTTGGGATTTATCAATTTGTCCATTTACCTGTTGATGGACACTGGAGTTGTTTTCAGGGTTCTTTTCGTTTTTTCTTTATTATTACAAAAACTATTATCAGCATTTGTGTACAATCATTGTATGGACATGTATTTTCCTTCTGGGTAAATATGTAGGAATGAAATGGATGGATTATATCATAGGTATATAACTTTTTAAAGAAACTTCCAAATTGTTTTCTGAAGTACCTGCACCATTTTTTTCATTCTCATCAGTTGTACTATTTTCATTCTCATTGGAAGTTCCAATTTTTCCACATTCTTAACAACACTTGATAGGACCAATCATTTTAATTTTTACCATTTTAATAGGAGTACAGAGGTACTGCGGTCTTATTTTACATTTTCCTAAAGATTAAGCATCTTAGTGTGCCACTTTTATATCTTTCTTGGTGAAGTGTCTGGATTTTAAGCCTATCTTATTTTTAAATTAGGTAGTTTTCTTACTGATGAGCTGAGAAATTTTTGGTTTAATTTTCTGATATGAAGTCTTTTAAAATACCTCCGTAAATCTTTCCTCTAGTCTGTGATTTGTCTTTTCATTCTCTTAACAGTGTCTTGTAGAGAGAAGGAATACTTAGTTTTGAAGTCCAGTTTTATCATTTTTTTTTAATATATTATGCTTTCAATGTCCTATTGAAGAAATTCTTGCCTAACCTAGAGTCACAAAGATTGTCTGTGATTTCCTCTAGACAGGATCATTCTAAACTTTACATTTATATGATTTTGAGTTAGAGGTATGTGTCCAAGCTTCTTCTTCTTCTTTGATATATGGATATTCAGTTGTTTGAGGGTTATTTGTTGAAAAGACTATCCTTCTCCAGTGCACCGGCTTGGTGTATGTTATTGTTGTTTTTAACTTGGTTCATATGTACATGGGTTTTTCTATTCTATTCCCTGATCTACCTTTCTATCTTTATACTAATATTAAGCTTGTTTTCAGTACTGTAGCTTCAAGATAAGTCTTGAAATCAGATAGTGTGCAGTCTTCAATTTTGTTCTTTTTCAAAGTTGCTTTGGCTAATTTGAGTCCTTTGCATGAATTTTATAATTAGCTTGATTCTTTGACAAAAAGGCCAAGATTTATATTGGAATTGATTGCAGTGAACCTATATATCAATTTGGAAAACTAACTGTAATTGGTGCTTTTACCTTATTACTAATAACCTTAGAAATTTTAAGACACTTTGAGTACATTTACATCCCACCTGACTTATATGCTGTTTTTGCCAAATGTTTAAGTTCTAGTTCATTTAAAACCCCATGAGATGCAGCTGTGACTGTTTTATATTCATTTAGATTTATTGTTTTTTTCTTCCTTGTTCCTGTCTTCATTTCTTGCTTCTACCTGGGACTGAATTCTCCAGCTTTAAGATCATTCTTTAATTTTTTTTTTTTTTAGAGCTGTTTACTAAAAATGTAGTCACAACCTGAAAGTGTTGTAGGAAGGGGGACCCCTTCCAGGGCCCCAAAACTGGGCTCTTGTCTAACACTTAGAAATGAATTCTCCGAGGAGACACATGTGCCGACAAAGCAGGAGATTTTATGGGGAAGGTCACCCGGGTGGAGAGCAGTCGGGTAAGGGAACCCAGCAGAACAGCTCTGCCACATGGCTTGCAGTCTCGAGTTTTATGGTGATGGGATTAGTTTCCGGGTTGTCTTTAGCCAATCATTCTGACTCCTTCCTGGTGGTGGAGTCCTTCCTGGTGGTGCACGCCTTGTTCAGCCAAGATGGATGCCAGAGAGAAGGATTCTGGGAGGTGGTTGCACACGTGGCGTCTCCTTTTGACCTTTTCCGTACTCTTCTGATTGGTGGTGGCTTCTTAGTTCTGTGTTCCTTAGCAGGACCTCCTGTTGTAAAACAGCTCATGCAAATGGTTACTATGGTGCCTGGCCAGGGTGGGCAGTTCCAGTCAGTGTGCTTCCTCTAACAAAAGTAGAAAATTATTTTATTGGGTGGGAATGTTTACGAGTCTGAGCCCTGGAGACAGCATCTCAGGAGCTTGGAGAAAACTGCCTCAAGGAGGCAGGAGGGGAAGTCAGACCATATACAAGTTTGCAACAAAGGGAGAAAGCAGTGTGAACATCAAAGATCAGATATCAAGCTAAGGAATTTAGCATTCTATGTATGGGAAAATGCAATCCTCTGTGCTCACGGAAGTCATTCTTTTCATATGCACTTCAGCTATCTGGGGCCAGTCTCTTTTCCTAGTTCACCTTTTTTCTTGCATTCCTTCCAGCTCCTCAGCAGTCACCATAGGCAGTGGCAGCATCCCCTGGATCCAAGTTTTGGGAGCCCTCATTCACATATGAAGGCCAGAAATCACTGATGGCAGTGGCATTTCTTGTTTATTAATAAAGCAGGAGATATTTTTATAGTCCCTCCCCATAGTCATAAATTTGACCATATTTGGGAGATATTTCATGACTTTTTCTTTCTTTTTGGTTCCAGGGTGTTGGGAGCCTCATCCCAGATCAGATGAAGCTCCTCACTGATAAGTCACTGCAGGTGTTAATTTCTGAATTAGGCCCATTAATAAATAATAAAAGATTCTCTGGATCCTCTGTCTTGTAACCCTAATAGGATCCAGGAGATATCTCCCTTGTTGCCTCTTCTCATATCTATAACCACACTATTTCAGTTATTTTACATTATAAATATGGTCTTTTTTGGTTATATTTCATATAATACTAAAGACAATCTTATAAAATAAACAAATTACAAGTAATACAGCTAATAATGTGATTAAATTTACAAAGAGGGATTTAAGCCATGAAGTTTCAGAACCAAACCATCTTCCTAAAACATCACCCATTAGAGGACTTATCTGGTATCAGATGCTGTAAGGATATCAAGGACCATATGATTTTGTAAGACAGCTTTTCTCATCATAGTGATTTCAGAATTTAGTAGACTAATAATCTGGTTGCTATCATTTAATGCCTCTTGAGAGAAATTTGTTAAGGTTTCAATGTGAGAACTAACACTTTCCAATCCTACTAAAGACACAAAAATAGTTGCTAAGTGATCATACCAGTGAAATACAAATCCCTTGGCCCATTGTGTTCGTATTGACAGTAAATTTGCTGGAGTCACATCTAAGTTTGTACATAAGTAGCCTTGAGTCCAAAGGAATCCTAAAGTACACCTTCCTAGCTAGCCTGGTGGAAGCCAGTGTCATAGACCAGACCCACAATGTCATTGAAGCCTGTTAGGTACCGGTGAGTATATTTCTGTACATCTGATCCAGTCTATTCCATGTCAATCACTGTCTTTAAGAGAAGTGATACCTTGGCAGTTTTTATAAGATACCTAGCCTAATTTTCTAAGGTTATTAGGTTGATTATCCTTGGTATGTTGGAGAAGGAAGTGGCAACCCACTCCAGTGTTCTTGCCTGGAGAATCCCAGGGACAGGGGAGCCTGGTGGGCTGCCGTCTATGGGGTCGCACAGAGTCGAACATGACTGAAGCGACTTAGCAGTAGCATCCTTGGTATGATGTATTTGTTTCCAGCATAGGGGGCCCTTTAGGATTAGATTGCCTTATTGTTCAGTCACTAAGTCATGTCTGATTCTTTGCGACCCCATGAACTGCACCATGCCAGGCTTGCCTGTCTTTCACTATCTCCCTGACTTTGCTGAAACTCATGTACATCGAGGTAGTGATGCCATCCAACCATCTCATCCTCTGTCACCCCCTTCTCATGCCCTCAGCCTTTCCCAGCATTGGGGTCTTTTCCAGTGAATCAGCTCTTTGCATCAGGTGGCCAAAGTATTGGAGCTTCAGCACCAGTTCTGATAAATATTAAAGGTTGATTTCCTTTAGGATTGACTGGTTTGATCTCCTTGCTGTCCAAGGGACTCTCAATAGTCTTCTCTAGAACCACAGTTTGAAAGCATCAATACTTCAGTGCCACATTTTCTTGCCAGCTTTTCTTAATCTCTTCTACTTAAGTTAGTTCCTTGCTGTTTTTGTCCTTTATTGTGCCTATCTTTGCATGAAATTTACCCTTGGTATCTCCAGTTTTCTTAAAGAGATCTCTAGTCTTTCCCATTCTATTGTTTCCCTCTACTTGTTTGCAAATAGAAACAATTTACGAAGCCTTTCTTATCTCTCCCTGCTATTTTTCTGGAAATCTGCATTCAGTTGGGTGTATGTTTCCCTTTCTTCTTTGGCTTTCACTTCTCTTCTCTTCATCAGTCAGTCAGTTCAGTCACTCAGTTGTGTCCGACTCTTTGTGACCCCATGAATTGCAGCACATCAGGCCTCCCTGTCCATCACAAACTCCCGGAGTTTACTCAAACTCATGCCCATCGAGTCGGTGATGCCATCCAGCCATCTCATCCTCTGTTGTCCCCTTCTCCTTCTCCCCCAATCCCTCCAAGCATCAGGATCTTTTCCAATGAATCAACTCTTTGCATGAGGTGGCCAAAGTATTGGAGTTTCAGCTTCAGCATCAGTCCTTCCAATGAACATTCAGGACTTATCTCCTTCAGGATGGACTGGTTGGATCTCCTTGCAGTCCAAGGGACTCTCAAGAGTCTTTTCCAACACCACAGTTCAAAAGCATCAATTCTTCGGCGCTCAGCTTTCTTCACAGTCCAACTCTCACATCCATACATGACCACTGGAAAAACCATAGCCTTGACTGGACGGACCTTTGTTGGCAAAGTAATGTCTCTGCTTTTTAATATGCTATCTAGGTTGGTGATAACTTTCCTTCCAAGGAGTAAGCGTCTTTTAATTTCATGGCTGCAGTCACCATCTGCAGTGATTTTGGAGCCCCCCAAAATAAAGTCTGACACTGTTTCCACTGTCTCCCCACCTATTTCCCATGAAGTGATGGGACCGGATGCCATGATCTTAGTTTTCTGAATGTTGAGCTTTAAGCCAACTTTTTCACTCTCCTCTTTCACTTTCATCTAGAGGCTTTTTAGTTCCTCTTCACTTTCTGCCATAAGGGTGGTGTCATCTGCAAATCTGAGGTTATTGATATTTCTCCCAGCAATCTTGATTCCAGCTTGTGCTTCTTCCAGCCCAGCGTTTCTCATGATGTACTCTGCATATAAGTTAAATAAGCAGGATGACAATATACAGCCTTGACGTACTCCTTTCCCTATTTGGAACCAGTCTGTTGTTCCATGTCCAGTTCTAACTGTTGCTTCCTGACCTGCATACAGGTTTCTCAAGAGGCAGGTCAGGTGGTCTGTATTCCCATCTCCTTCAGAATTTTTCACAGTTTATTGTGATCCACACAGTCGAAGGCTTTGATGTAGTCAATAAAGCAGAAATAGATGTTTTTCTGGAACTCTCTTGCTTTTTCGATGATCCAGCAGATACTGGCAATTTGATCTCTGGTTCCTCTGCCTTTTCTAAAACCAGCTTGAACATCTGGAAGTTCTCGGTTCACGTATTGCTGAAGCCTGGCTTGGGGAATTTTGAGCATTACTTTACTAGCATGTGAGATGAGTGCAAGTGTGCGGTAGTTCGAGCATTCTTTGGGATTGCCTTTCTTTGGGATTGGAATGAAAACGGAACTTTTCCAGTCTTGTGGCCACTGCTGAGTTTTCCAAATTTGCTGGCATATTGAGTGCAGCACTTTCACAGCATCATCTTTCAGGATTTGAAATAGCTCAACTGAAATTCCATCACATCCACTAGCTTTGTTCGTAGTGATGCTTTCTAAGGCCCACCTGACTTCACATTCCAGAATGTCTGGCTCTAGGTGAGTGATCACACCATTGTGATTATCTGGGTCATGAAGATCTTTTTTGTACAATTCTTCTGTGTATTCCTGCCACCTCTTCTTAATATCTTCTACTTCTGTTAGGTCCATACCATTTCTCCCCTTTATCGAACCCATCTTTCCATGAAATATTCCCTTGGTATCTCTAATTTTCTTGAAGAGATCTCTAGTCTTTCCCATTCTGTTGTTTTCCTCTATTTCTTTGCATTGATCGCTGAAGAAGGCTTTCTTATCTCTCCAGGCTATTCTTTGGAACTCTGCATTCAAATGGGAATATCTTTCCTTTTCTCCTTTGCTTTTCGCTTCTCGTCTTTTCACAGCTATTTGTAAGTCCTCCTCAGACAACCATTTTGCCTTTCTTTTTCACGGGGATGGTCTTGATTCCTGTCTCCTGTACAATGTCACAAACCTCCATCCAGCCTGGTGTTAGCTAGATAAATCCACCCCATAACTGAGGAAGTGTCCCTGCTATTAGTCTAGAGTTTATATTATTTGACTGCAATTTAGCCTGTTGTTTTGACTGAGCTAGAGTAACCTTAAGGGAAAATTCATATTTATGGCTAGGGTTAGAATAAGTATGTTTGATTGGCCAAGAGAGTGGTTTCCATTTAGTGTTATCAGTAGTAGCCCAGACAGACAGAACTGTAATTCCTTTCTTTTAAAATAAACTTTCTAAGCAACATTCAATCAGAGCCTTGGAGGGGAGAAACCCATCAAGGTAAACCAGAAGTACTGGATGCAGGTAATTGCCACAAACCCAACAATTTGATTGATTTCTAAAATTTGTATAAGATTGTGCCCATGATAGGGGGAAAAAAAAACCCCATGACTTATGTGTAAGAGTCCAAGAAACTAAGAGGAAAACTTAAGAGCAATCATATGGGTCGGGTCCAGTATCTTGCGACAGTTGTCTATTTCTGATGTCATCTTCCTCTCATCCTGGCGTTGGTGTTTCCTTATTATCAGAGTATTGTTTTAAGGTGAGTGTGAAGGTCAGCAGTTCTCTCCATAGACCAGTCTGGTGCAGACGCCCTTTTTAGGTGGACATATGAATCCAAGAGTCAGAGCCCTTCCATTTTACTAGCATGAGCTAGTCAGAAGAACCTGATAAGCACCCTTCCATCTAGGTCTGAGGGACTCATTTAAATGATGTCTTTTTTTTTTTTTGTACATATAATCTCCTGGTTGTAAATCATGGGACATCTGATCTTTATTTGAGGATAGCTTACAGTAATAAGCTTTAGAAACTAGTTTAGAATGACTTGTCAATAATTTGATTAAACTCTTGTAATAATACAATATATCTGCCTTAAGTAATATAAGATTATATAGCCTTTTATCTAATCTCACTTGTCTCCCTATAATAATTTCAATGGGAGACAAATGATGTTTGTCAAAGGAGTGGATCTGAAATTGAGGGAGAACCACTGGGAGGGCCCTAGGCCTAGGGAAAGAATAAGCGTCCAAAATTTTAGCCAACTGAGTTTTAATTGTTCCAGTTGTCCTTCCATTAACCCAGAAGACCTGGAGCGATAGGCAGAATGGAAATGTTGCATAACTGGCCAAATTTTACAGGTTTCCTTAACAATTTGTCCAGAAAAATGGGTCCCTCTGTCACTATGTAGTTCAGAGGGGATTCTCCAGATGGGAATCACTCTTTCTAAAGGCAGCTTCCCTACCAATTGTGCCATGGCCCATTTTCATGGTTAAAGATTTGAACATCGTGCAATTAGGTAACTTGGATATTTTTGCAACATAAAACATTTTAGTATAATCACTAGAATTATGACTGATAATATTTTATCAGGATGTGTCAGATGTTAGGAATTTTATATAAATTTTGAAATATCTGTATTAATGATATTTATCTATATATTACAACCTAAAATTTACTTTTAATCACTTGACAATGTTTTTGAATTAAAAATACCAAATAAACTTAGATTGACATTTGTCTCTGAGGTTCGTAAAAGATGTTTCTTTGAAGCATCAATCCCAGAGTCAGCTGGAGGATAAAAAGCTTTGTTAGATTTTGATATTTGGGAAGTTTGTTAGAAATAGCAAAAAGATTTTAAAATATAGGATCATATGTCACTTAAACAATACCTATTTATTTAACCAAGGTCACAAAGAAAATAGATCATTTAAGGGCACAGAAACTCACAAAATCTGTTATGAAAAGGAACACTTAGAAATAACATTTTTAGTCTTGTATTAGCTTAGTTAACTTCAGTCTAAATTTAATTAATCCTGACTATGTATAAAATTTTTTCCTCAGGACTTCTCTTATAATCTCTAATCACTTTTTGTATCCAGCCCATCTTTCTTTTTTCATTTATTTTTATTAGTTGGAGGCTAATTACTTTACAATATTGTAGTGGGTTTTGTCATACATTGACATGAATCAGCCATGGATTTACATGTATTCCCCATCCTGATCCCCCCTCCCACCTCCCTCTCTACCCGATCCCTCTGGGTCTTCCCAGTGCACCAGGCCCGAGCACTTGTCTCATGCATCCAACCTGGGCTGGTGATCTGTTTCACCCTAGATAATATACATGTTTTGATGCTGTTCTCTTGAAACATCCCACCCTCGCCTTCTCCCACAGAGTCCAAAAGTCTGTCCTGTACATCTGTGTCTCTTTTTCTGTTTTTCATATAGGGTTATCATTACCATCTTTCTATTTTTTTTTTATACTTCTTTTATTTATTTTTTTTTCTTGTGTGGCAGTTTTATTTTTTTTTATTTATTTTTTATTTTTTTGGTGTTTATTTTATTTTATTTTATTTTATTTATTATTATTTTTTTTTTCAGTGGTTTTTGTCATACATTGAATTAGCCATGGATTTACATGTATTCCCCATCCCGGTCCCCCCTCCCACCTCCCTCTCCACCCCATCCCTCTGGGTCCTCCCCAGTGCACCAGGCCTGAGCACTTGTCTCATGCATCCAACCTGGGCTGGTGATCTGTTTCACCCTAGATATACATGTTTCGATGCTGTTCTCTTGAAACATCCCACCCCCGGGTTCTCCCATAGAGTCCACAAGTCTGTTCTATACATCTGAGTTTCTTTTTCTTTTTTTGCATATAGGGTTATCGTTACCATCTTTCTAAATTCCATATATATGTGTTAATATACTGTAATGGTCTTTATCTTTCTGGCTTACTTCGCTCTGTATAATGGGCTCCAGTTTCACCCATCTCATTAGAACTGATTCAAATGAATTCTTTTTAACGACTGAGTAATATTCCATGGTGTATATGTACCACAGCTTCCTCATCCATTCATCTGCTGATGGGCATCTAGGTTGCTTCCATGTCCTGGCTATGATAAACAGTGCTGTGATGAACATTGGGGTGCACGTGTCTCTTTCAGATCTGGTTTCCTCGGTGTGTATGCCCAGAAGTGGGATTGCTGGGTCATATGGCAGTTCTATTTCCAGTTTTTTAAGAAATCTCCACACTGTTCTCCATAGTGGCTGTACTAGTTTGCATTCCTACCAACAGTGTAAGAGGGTTCCCTTTTCTCCATACCCTCTCCAGCATTTATTGCTTGTAGACTTTTGGATAGCAGCCATCCTGACTGGCGTGAAATGGTACCTCATTGTAGTTTTGATTTGCATTTCTCTGAGAATGAGTGATGTTGAGCATCTTTTCATGTTTTTTTGCCATCCGTATGTCTTCCTTGGAGAAATGACTGTTTAGTTCTTTGGCCCATGTTTTGATTGGGTCATTTATTTTTCTGGAATTGAGCTGCAGGAGTTGCTTGTATATTTTTGAGATTAATCCTTTGTCTGTTGCTTCGTTTGCTATTATTTTCTCCCAATCTGAGGGCTGTCTTTTCACCTTGCTTATAGTTTCCTTTGTTGTGCAAAAGCTTTTAAGTTTGATTAGGTCCCATTTGTTTATTTTTGCTTTTATTTCCAATATTCTGGGAGGTGGGTCATAGAGGATCCTGCTGTAATTTATGTCGGAGAGTGTTTTGCCTATGTTCTCCTCTAGGAGTTTTATAGTTTCTGGCCTTACATTTAGATTTTAATCCATTTTGAGTTTATTTTTGTGTATGGTGTTAGAAAGTGTTCTAGTTTCATTCTTCTACAAGTGGTTGACCAGTTTTCCCAGCACCACTTGTTAAAGAGTTTGTCTTTTTTCCATCATTTTTTTACCTGAAGAAAATTAACTAGTTTATTTTCAATTAAAATGTAATTTCACTTCTCATATCTTTTTAATTGAAAATATACATTTAATTTTCTTCTGTGTTCTGAAGTTACTGTATTATTTTTAATAACTTTAATATATATTTAAATTAGAATCCTCAACTCTTAAAACCTTAATTTTAATAAAACTAAGAAATAAGTAATTATGCACTGTCTTTACATTGGCATGTTATAAATTGGTGAGCTTGAACATCAGTGATAATTTTTAAAATCATTTGTTTCCTTATAGAGAACACCTTAGGTGATACCAAACATTTTCATTCATATTTTCAAATACTTTTAATTTTCTTGGTTTTTTTTTTTTAGTAATTGATGTCTCAGTATCTTTTAAATAAATAAATTTTCATCACTTAGCTTAAATTGGCATAGCTTTAGAATCTTAAGTTACTAAACATCTTGAAGGATCATATTAATTAGACATTTATAAAGTATGCTTAAAGTTTTTATCCCAAAGTTTTTATCTCATTTACATTTACCTAGAAGTTTTATCATGTCCAGTTACTTTCTTGCAAGAGATTAGTCTGGTCTTATGTATTAAACCTAGGTACAATAAAGTATTATACTTAATTTAATGACTCTTAATGAAGTTTATATTAATTTAGATCCACACACTTAAACATTAATATCAGGTTTTAACATAATACTGAATATTTCCCAGTTCATGTGAACCTGTAAGTCATCTTGGCCAGTTTTCTTTAAGTGTAAGCATTTTTCATTAAAATTAAAAAGAGGTCTTTATAAATCCAAATCTAATAATAGCTTTTAGAAGTAGAGAGATTTATAATGTGTACATAGACATAAACAAGAGATCTCATGGCTTTACTAAAAGCTTAGATATGAACCAGGTATTACAATATTGATATAAACTTATTAGTGACAAACAGTTGACATACCTTCAGTTGATCATTCAGGTATTAAGGCATACTATCTTAAAAGGCTTGGAGAATCCCAGGGATGGGGTCTCACAGAGTCGGACACGACTGAAGTGACTTAGCAGCAGTAGTGGAAACATTCTCAGCAGTTTAGATTTAAAACTGCCACTTCTTTTTTTCCTTGATCTTGCAGGTCTTGCCTTCTTAATTGGGCTTAGTCTAGGTCCTTGTGGCCTGTATTCTATTTTAATTAATATATTTGTGAGGCAAAGGCAGCTGTTTAGTTTTTCCATGTATGGTTTTGTCACCTAAAGTTACTAAAATCAGTGGCAAGATTTTTATCAAACTGAAATGTAATTTACAAAGTTCTGTTTTATAACTTTAGAGTATTCATTTATCACATCTTTAAAGGTTTATATAAGTCATTTCAGTTCGCTTCTGTCACTCGGTCCTGTCCAACTCTGTGACCCCATGGACTGCAGCACACCAGGCCTCTCTGTCCATCACCAACTCCCGGAGCTTGGTTAAACTCATGTCCATCGAGTTGGTGATGCCATCCAACCATCTCATCCTCTGTCATCCCCTTCTCCTCCTGCCTTCAATCTTTCTCAGCATCAGGGTCTTTTCCAATGAGTTGACTCTCTGCCTCAGGTGGCCAAACTATTGGAGCTTCAGCTTCAGCATCAGTCCTTTCACTGAATATTCAGGACTGATTTCCTTTAGGATGGACTGGTTGGATCTCCTTGCAGTCCAAGGGTCTCTCAAGAGTCTTCTCCAACGCCGCAGTTCGAAAGCATCAATTCTTCAGTGCTCAGCTTTCTTGATAGTCCAACTCTCACATCCATATGTGACTACTGGAAAAACCATAGCTTTAACTAGGTGGAAATTTGTCAGCAAAGTAATGTCTCTGCTTTTTAATATGCTGTCTAGTTGGTCATAGCTTTTCTTCCAAGGAGCAAGCCTTTTTTTTTTTTTAATTGGAGGCTAATTACTTTACAGTATTGTGGTGGTTTTTGCCATACATTCACATGAATCAGCCATGGGTGTACATGTCCTCCCCATCCTGACCTTCCCTCCCATCTCCTTCCCTGTCCCATCCTTCAAGGTCATCCCAGTGCACCAGCCCTGAGCACCTTGTCTCATGCATCAAACCTGGACTGGTGATCTATTTCACATATGGTAATATACATGTTTCAATGCTATTCTCTCAAATCATCCCACCTTCACCTTCTCCCACGGAGTCCAAAAGTCTGTTCTGTACATCTGTGTCTCTTTTGCTGTCTCACATATAGGGTCATCATTACCATCTTTCTAAATTCCATATATATGCGTTAATATACTGTATCGGTATTTTTCTTTCTGACTTACTTTGCTCTGCATAATAGGTTCCAGTTTCATCCACCTTATTAGAACTGGTTCAAATGAATTCTTTTTAATAGCTGAGTTATATTCCATTGTGTATATGTACCACAGCTTTCTTATCCATTCGTCTGCTGATGGACATCTAGGTTGTTTCCATGTCCTGGCTATTGTAATCAGTGCTGTGCAAGCATCTTCTAATTTCATGTTTTTATCTAAATTCTGCCAACTTCTATACCTTTGGTTTTTATAAGGATCCAATCAACAAGCTTAGTCTTAGGGGAGAGTTTAGAAGGCTTTTTCTTTTTGTTCCCTATTTTACCTACTTTTATATAAAAGGCTCAGGGATCCCCAGAGTCCCATAGAGACAAGGAAGTCTGGCCCTTAGCCTAACTGTCCCCAAATAACTGATCAGATATCTCAGTGTAAATTTTTTCTAGCCCCTAAAATATATAACTTAAAACTGGGGTAAACAGAATAGACTTGTTTAGCTTTTAATGTTGGGGACCAGTAGGGGGTCCCTCTTGGCTCATTAACTTTAGTTAGTATAGTGACACCAAATCTTACTTTAATCACAAAAATGTCTATTTTATTTATTCCATGCTAAATAACCATCCAAAGAATTTTTTAAAATTTATTTGTGGTAACTCCTTTTTAAAAAGAAAAAAAAGTTTTTACCTCATTGAAATAATAGACCTTTTTTGTTTTTTCCCTAAGTTTTTTGTTGATTTTTTAATCCTTCTTACTAGCATCTGTAAGGCCCATTGAGGAGAAGGCCTCTACGATGCTTCCTAAACCAGTTTTTTTAATTAAAAAAGAAAAGTTCTTAGGTTAATTAGACTTTTGTTTTCTAGGTACCAACAAAAGAGTTGTTTACAATGAGAGTGCTCTAGATTTAATGATTTGTTAGTTTCTCTAACTTTAAAAGGATCCATCATTTGATCACCAATTAAGAACACAGAAAGATGTCTTATAGGCCTAATAAACAAACCTGCTGTGTTTCACGGTATGCCAGCCATGAAATCAGGTATGCTGCAGTCCATTGGGTCAAAAGGAGTCTGCTACACTGAACAGCAGTAAACAAACATACACACAATATAACAACTTAGGAAGATCAGATAGGACCTTCACAGCTCAAAGACACAGAGAAATATGAGCTTCCCCCATAGAAGGCCTTATTTAAGCTGTTACCAAGCCAGCTTTTAATTTTTAACTGTGTATGCATTAAAGTGCCCCCTCAATATTTAGGGCAAGATTTAGTTTCCTCAGTTAACTAGGTACTTGCAAGTGTGAGCTCTGTTCCTATGTCTTTCTATAATGGAGCCACCTCGGTGTCTTTCAACCGAGCCCCAGGTGTTTGTTGGTAAAACCCAGACTGTCCCCACCTGTGCCTTTCCACAGGTGGGTATTTTCTTGGTATGTTTCAACCCTGGGTGCCCTGGGTGTTCTTAACTGAGTCCGTCCCCTTCCCAGTGTCTTTCAGCTGTGTGGGAATTGAATTGTCTTGGTATCTTCCAGCTGAGCCCCACCCAGTATCTGGATCCTGGATAGGTATTTCCCAGTGTCTTCCCAGTGGCCCTTCCTCTCAGTACCTTCCTGAGAGGCATCTTAGAGAGGTACCTGCTATACCCCACCATATAAAAAATTCAGGATCTCAACCAATATAGGACATCCGAGGACCAGGAGAGACTTAAGTCCATCCCAAACTCCCAAGGGAGCGGATGGACACAAGGGGCTGGTACTATGGCTCCAGTTTTCATAGAGTTCAGAAAAATGGAGGAGAGAAACCTGCTCTGGGTCACTTCCTGTTGGTTGCCAGAACTGTCGTCTAAAAAATACAGTCACAACCAAAAAGCAGAGAGTTATTTTATGTGGGGGGAATGTTTAGGACTCTGAGCCTGGAGATAGCATCTCAGCAGCTCTGAGAAAACTGCTCCAAGGAGGCAGGAGGGGCGGTCAGACCATAGACAAGTTTGCAACAAAGGGTGAAGGCAGTGTGAACATCAAAGATCAGATATCAAGTTAAGGAATTTAGCATTCTACCTATGGGAAGATGCAAACCTTTGAGCTCACTGAAGTCATGCCTTTCATTCACATGCACCTCAGCTCTCTGAGGCCAACCTTGTTTCCTTGTTCACCTTGTTTTTGCATTCCCCCAGCTCCTCAGAAATCACCCTGGGGAGTGGCAGCATTCCCTGGATTCCAGTTTTGGGAGCCCTCATTCACATTTGGAGGCCAGAAATCACTGATGGCTGTAACATTTCTTGTTTATTAATATGGCAGGAGATATTTTCATCTCATAGAACAATCAGGCTTCCCTGGTGGCTCAGAAGGAAAGAAAGTGAAAGTGAAGTCGCTCAGTTGTGTCCGACTCTTTGCGACCCTGTGGACTGTAGCCTACCAGGCTCCTCCTTCCAAGGGATTCTCCAGGCAAGAATACTGGAGTGGGTTACCATTTCCTTCTCCAGGGCATCTTCCCAAACTAGGGATTGAACCTGGTCTCCCGCATTGGAGGCAGACGTTTTAACCTCTGACCCACCGAATGTGCCTGCAATGCACAAGGCCCCGGTTCAATTCCTGGATCAGGAAGATAACCTAGAGAAAGGAGTGGTTACCCACTCCGGTATTCTTGCCTGGAGACAAGAATGGACAGAGGAGCCTGGAAGGCTGCAGTGCATAGAGTCGCAGAATCGGACACCACTGAGCAACTAACACTTTCACTTTTTCTTTTCTACATGTCACAGACTTTTCGAGGTACTGGGCACAAACACTTTCCTTGCTTCATGGAATGAACTTTGCAGTAAGGGGAGAGAGGCAATTAGCAAAAAGTGTAAAAGATATGGTGGTAAGCATAGTGAAGTGAAGTCACTCAATCGTGTCTGACTCTGCAACCCCATGGACTGTAGCCCACCAGGCTTCTCTGTCCATGGGATTTTCTAGGCAAGAGTACTGGAGTGGGTTGCCATTCCCTTCTCCAGGAGATCTTCCTGACCCAGGGATTGAACCCATGTCTCCCGCATTGTAGGCAGATGCTTTACCATCTGAGCCACCAGGGAAGTCCACAGTAAGGGTTAGGGAGGTAAATAAACTAGGAAAGAGGCTCAGGGCATGAGTGAGTATGTGTGTGTGTATGTGTGTGTGAAGCTATATAACATGGAAGTGACTGGGAAGGTGACGTTTGAGTCCTGAGTTGCAGGGGTGAGCCATGAAGGTAACCAGGAACGCAGGTACAGGTAATGGAATATGAGTAAGAACAGAGGCTCTGAGGAAGGGAGTGTTGGCAGACCAGGAGCAGCCAAGAGACCCATGACTGGAGCCATGCCTAAAGGAGTGGAAGAAGTGATTTGAAATGTGGAAGGGATGAGGTGGATGGTGGAAGGGCCTTGTAAGAAATTTGGCTTTGGCTGATGTGAGGAGGGGACGACAGAGGATGAGGTGGCTGGATGGCATCACCGACTCGATGGGCATGAGTTTGAGTAAGCTCCAGGAGTTAGTGATGGACAGGGAGGCCTGGCGTGCTGTGATTCATGGGGTCGCAAAGAGTCGGACACGACTGAGCGACTGAACTGAACTGAACTGATGTGAGAGCCATTAGAAGGTCGTGAGCAGAACAGTGACATGATGTGGCTTGAGTTTGAGCTGTTCCCTGTAACCACTGTGAGGAGAAGAGCTAGAGTGAAGGGCGCAGCGAGCCTGGTTAGATGGTGATTTGGCCTCAGCGTGGTGACCTGGGGAGTGGGCAAACCCTTGGTGGCCCACACAGCACTTTAACATGGTGACTGGTCTCCTGTCTCAAACCATCAAAAATACTAAAGGTGAAAGTTCTAATTCAGGTGACTCTTATTTTTAGATTAAAGTCTGATAAATATTTGGTTCTCTTAAGAATAATAACATTGATATTGGTGAGTCAGACTTTACAGAAAAGTTGTATACAGACAGCTTCTTTTAGTATTTTTAATTAGCTCATGAGGTAGATAGCATTATCTATTTTGACTTAAATTGTATGAAGATTAGTAGAAGGTAAAATTCAGACTGAACAAAATGGCACTAAAATGAAAATTTTTTTTCATGAGCTTCTTTCATGAGCTGGTTTGCTCACGTCAACCACGTTTCCTTCACACTGCCTAAGTTTGAGTCTATAGAGAAATCCTCTGGCACATAAAAGCATATCATTTATGGCCCCACCCAAACAGCATGAATACAGCACATCCTACTGTGCCTTGAGTTTTTCACTTATTAACTCATCTTGGTGCCCTTCACATTCACAGAGGGAATCAATCCCCAGTCTTAAGGTCTACATAGAACTCTAAGGTCTGAACAACACACATATATTTTTTTTTGCATTTAAAATATTTATTAAGCACAGTTGACTTAAAATATTACATTAGTTTCAAGTGTTCAGCATAGTAATTTGTTTTTTTTTTTAGATTAGTGCAAGGTCTTAGAAAAAAAAATTTGTTGTTCCATTAGCATTAATCCATATAAGCTTCTTGCTTTTTGCTTAATATATATATTTTTATTGATGTTTAGTTGACTTACAGTGTTTCAAGTGCACAGCAGGGTGATTCAGTTATACATATACACATATATTATTTTTCAGATAATTTTCTACTATAGGTTATTACAAGATATTGACTGTAGTTCCCTGTGCTATGCAGTAAATCTTCGTTGCTTGTTGCATATCTATTTTTTTTTTAAATTAGAAATCTAGCATTCTATTCATGCTAAGTCATAAAAGTGGAATCAAAATGTCATGAATTTTTCAGTTAGGCAAAAATTCATAAGTTTTCTAAAAAACATACTTTATACGTACTATTTACATGTATGTATTTGAAAGCTTTTGTTCTACACTTAATAAAGAACATAAAAAAGAGTTGCAGTAATTGAAAAACACAAACTAAATGAAATGGGAGCACTGAATATGAAAAAAACAAATCACAAAACAAGATAAAAGATCATCATATAGTCCAGTTTTTTAAACATAGCTGCTCATTAGAAACATATCTGTAGCTTTGGAGAAAAAAAGCAATAACTGGGCATTTGTAGTTTTCAAAAAGTTTCAAGATAATTCTGATACGCATCTGGATTTTAAAAAGTGATCACAGGTTTTTCTATTAAATGGTAGTTTTGGTGATACAGAATTCTACTTTTCTTTTTTTAAAGAAGCTGCCAAATTGTTTTCCTTGTACTATTTTTCATTCCCATTGGGAGTTCCAATTTTTCCACATTCTTAACAACACTTAATAGGACCAATGTTTTTAATTTTGGCCACTTTAATAGGGGTACAGTGGTATTTGGGTTTTAATTTACATTTTCCTAATGATTAAGCATCTTAATATGCTTTTTTTTTTTGCCACTTGTGTATCTTTTTTTTAGTGAAATGTCTGAATCTTTAGCCTATTTTTAAATTTTTTAAAAATTAGGTGGTTTTCTTATTTCTGAGCTGAGAACTTTATTCTAACATTTTCTGAATATGAATCCTTTTAAAATATCTTCATAAATATGTTTCCTCTAGTCTGTGGTTTGTCTTTTTATTCTCTTAACAGTGTAACAGTGTCTTGCAGAGAGTAGGAATATTTAATTTTGAAGTCCAGTGTTATCATTTTTCTTTTCTATTTTGTGCTTTCAATGCCCTATTGAAGAAATTTTTGCCTAATCCAGAGTCACAAGGATTTTCTGTGATTTCCTGTAGATAGGATAGTTCTAGACTTTACATTTGTATGATTTTGAGGTATTTGTCCAGGCTTATTTATTTATTTTTTTTGATATATGGATATGCAATTATTTGAGGGTTATTTGTTGGAAAGACTATCCTTCTCCAATGCACTGGCTTGACATATGTTGTTGTTTTTAAATCAGTTCATATGTACATGGGTTTTTCTACTCTGTTCCCTTTATCTATCTTTCTATCTTCATACTAATATTAAGCTTGTTCTCAATATTGTAGCTTCCTTATAAATCTTGAAATCAGATAGAGTGAGCTCTTCAATTTTGTTCTTTTTCAAAGTTGTTTTGGCTAATTTGAGTCCTTTGCATGAATTTTAGGATCAGCTTGATACTTTCTAGGGAAAAAAAAAGGCTGAGATTTATTTATTGGGATTGATTTCAGTGAACCTATATATCAATTTGGAAAACTAATGGTAATTGGTGCTTTTACCTTATTGTTGATAATCTTAGGACCTTCAAGTCACTTTGAGTCCATTTACATCCCACCTAACTTGCATGCTATTTTTGTCAAATATTTAAGTTCTAGTTCTTTAAAACCCTATGAGTTGTAGCTTTTACTGTTTTATATTCATCTAGATTTATTGTTTTTCTT
Source organism: Odocoileus virginianus (assembly GCF_023699985.2). Lineage (NCBI taxonomy): Eukaryota > Metazoa > Chordata > Mammalia > Artiodactyla > Cervidae > Odocoileus > Odocoileus virginianus. The sequence goes on along the minus strand of NC_069679.1, from coordinate 39,648,773 downwards.
CTTCCTTGTTCCACTTGTCATTTCTTTGCTTCTACCTGGGACTGAATTCTTCAGCTTTAATATCATTATGTAATGTTTTAATGTTTAATGTAGAGCGATCACCCAATAACATTCTCAGTGTTGTTTTAAAAAAAACTCTCTTAATTCTTGAAGGATACTTTCACTGATGACAACATTCTAGGTTAGATACTGTTTTCTTTCAGAAGCTTCATGTTAGCTGATTTGGAAAACAATAAGTTTTTTTTTCTGACTGCTTCTAGATTTTAGGATTTTTTCTGCTTTTGGTTCTCCGCAGTATTCTATCACATGTCTAGAAAAGAATTTTTAAAATTTATTCTGCTAAAGGTTGGTAAGGCTTCTTAAATCTGTGGATTACTGTCTTTTACCAGGTTTGGAGGACTCTCAGGTAATACCGGGGCTTCCCTGGTGGCCCAGCTGGTAAAGAATCCCCTGCAATGCGGGAGACCTGGGTTCAGTCCGTGGGTTGGGAAGATCCCTTTAGGAGTAAAGAAGCACCATCTCACCAGACTGTAACTGACTTTGAAATGGTTCAGAAAGCAAACAAAATATTAAACTTGGAGAATCTTAAGAACGGTGTAAGGGAGTTCTTAACACTAAATTTTTGCAAGTTTCCTGTAAGTAAATTGTGTCGAAGATATTTTAGGACAGAATGAAGAATCCAAATTAGAAATTCCATTGTGCAGTGTCCCCCACATGTGGTAAGAGCCGTGGGAACATCTGTGCTGCCCAGCCAAACTATGCAGAGCAGTGACAGTCATCAGTGACACAACCTCAGTGACGGAGCCCACCCCTTTGCCTAACAGCTATTTGATGTGTGTTGTGAAAAATAGATACTGAACACTTAATTTCTTAAGCAATTTCTCTGTTATTCAATTTAATCTTCACCACACTTTTGTTTCTAGGAATGTCTCATTGTTTTAGAATTGAGGAAATATGGCATTGATGGGTAGCATTGAGAGGACCTGGTGATACATTGGTATTAGGAAAAAGTGGGTTCCAGGAATGACTTGGGTTTCTCTTAAAAGCCATTGGTACCCGTTAGTGATGGGACATCTGGAAGAGAGGCTGATTTGGTTGGGAGAGGGGCTTGTAAACGAAGGGGAAACCAAGATGCTAACATGAGACATTTTAGACTGCAAGAGACACCTGATGAGAGAGGAATGCACAGATTTGAATTCCAAAGGAGAGGGGCTGGGAGTTGAAGAAATTTGTCCCTGAACCAGTCACAGAACATTTGGGATGGGCTTATGTGTGTACATGAAACAAAGAATGGGAAATTCTGGTAAATGTCAATTGCTCCACATGATGTGAGTTTTCAGGGATTCAACACTAGAACTGAGGTTGCCCAGTGGCTATGTGTCCTTTTCTTGCATCCTTAGCCCTGTACTAAAGTCTCGGATGCCTTTGGGAGAGTTGAAGGGAGACCAAGGGAGCCAGATTTATTGCTCAACAGGTTCCCAGCATTGCCATTTTTCTGAAACTTGAATGCTGGAGTCGTGAGTTATAGATGGTGGGATTTTGGTCAGTATCAGAAACTGAGGTCCCTGAATATTGCCCCAAATTAAAGACATGCAGAAATGTTGATTTATCAGAAAGAATTATAAAGTTCTCAAAGTGTTTATGAACTTAAGTAAAACCAATAAACAGCAATGATCTCTGCTCTTGACTCTTCTTCTTGATGCCTCTAATAACTCAGTCAATACACTTGATAATTAATGCCTGGAATTTCCCAGGGGCAGGTAGGGCTATGAAGAGTGAACACACACACACATTCTTTTTCAGAAATTGAAGAGAAGGCAATACTTGAAATTTCTGTAGGGCTAGCATTTCTACAAAACAAGACAAAACACTAGAAGAAAAAAAATCACAGCAATATCTCATATGAATATTGATGCAAAAATTCTTATCAAGATGTTAGAAAAACAAATTCAACAGTATATAATGAGGATACTACATTGTGACCAGGTGATGTTTATCTAGAAATTCATGTTTGGTCTAATGTCTGAATAACATTTGAACATCAGTGTATTTCATCATGTTAAAAGACCAAAGAAAAAGCATTATCATCTCAATAGCTACAGAAAATGCATTTGGAAAAGCCAACATCCATTCCTGCTTAAACTCTCAGCATACTAGTCATCCTCAAACCTCTTAAAAAAAAAAAAACTAAAACTAAAATTATTGCTAAAATTATACTCAATGGCAGATGATTCCTTTCTCCCAAGATTAGGAACAAGTCAAGAATATCTACGTAAGCCCCTACATAAGAACCTTCAAGTTGCAGACTTTCAGAGATGGGAACATGTGTTCCATCAACATCAGGTGTGAGTGAAATGGCTGCTTGCCTTTTGATTGTGTTAGCTGGGTATCTAGGCTGACTTTGGACTTATGAACAAATTGGATTTATGAATGTACTCTCGAAACAGAATTCATTCATATGTAGGGGACTTACTGTACTCCTAACAATTTTGTTCAACATGGTACTGGAGAGAGAGATTGATACCCCTGCTGTTTCAGAAAGGAACCCTTGTAGTGAAGACTGTGAAGAGTGAGCTGATTGGTGGTTGGTCCGAAGGTATGAGAACCAGGCAGCAAGCAACTGTGGCAGAATTTATCATAGATCTTAGTTGTGAGGGCAAAGACAGGTGACCTATTTGACTCTTGTGTCCAATGGAAAAATGAGGTATCTATGGAAAACACTCAATTTTCATGTGCAAATGGAGGAAATAAATTTTCTCAGAATCACTAATATCTATGGCTAGATGAATGTGTCCCTGGAGGACATGAGCATTCATTTTGCAGACATTCCCAGAAGGTCTGCTGTGTGATGTATATACATGTATGAGTATTAATGCATATAGATATGTGTATTCAATATAATAACAACATTGATATTAATGTGATAGTATCAGTAATAATACTCAACATTTACTGATTATTGACCATATGTCTGGTTCTGGAACTGTGCTTCATGGTCACAAAAACCCTATATGAAGTAAAGAGTATTTAATTTTCTTACTTTAGAGGTACAGATACAGAAGCTTATAGAAATGATGAAATTTGCTTAAGAATGGGTGTGGCAGAGCTAGAAACAGAGCACAGTTGCATTTGAGTTCAAAGCTGATCCTTATAAATGCTAGCCAGTATGACCTCCTTGCAGCCTGTTAGCACCTTAATTGCCAGAGTCTCCATTCCTTGGCCGTGTGGACACACTGAGGCAGCAGGGAGTCCCTGGGTGCAGGAGAAGAGGTGTGAGGTGCTTGAGGACAGGTGGTTCTCTGATTCTTTCTAGGCTTTTTTCTCAGGAACATTTCCTTGTTCATAGTTAACTTATTAAGAGCTATGCCTAACAGTGGGGCTACTGGTCATGGAGCAGTGTCCAGACACCTCTGGTTATTACTCCGGGAAAGTTCATCCTTGTTGGACAGCTGTATTTACTTGAAAGTTTTTCTCTGTCGAGTTCAAATCTATTACTTGGACCCAAAATGTGAATGCTGGGGGCTGTTGGGCAAAGAGCATGATGCAACCACTGAAATCCTCTGACCAAAGGGAATCTTGAAGGAACCCCACGATGTAGCTGAAGAGTCAGGAGCTAGAGGTGGTGGTGGGGGAAAGGGGAGTGCTTATGAGGCTCGGAAGTGTCGAGGTGAAGGGCTTCTCCTTGCGGTCTGGGTCCCTTACCCAAGCCGACCCTTCCACTACAGTCACCGTCCTCCCTCTTGCCTGTGTGCCCAGCCATTAAAAAACAAAAACAAAAACAATTTCCCCCAACCTCATAGTCCCTGCATGTTGAAGCCAGGAAGACAGCACCCTGTCTCTGCTCCTCATTTCTGTGTTCAGATGGTGACTTGATCACCACTTCTTATGACAGCTCCAGTTAGCTGTATTGCAGGCTGTTCATACCTCCAGGTTCCTCCAGATGCCTCGAGCATCTTGGCCCCTGGATCTCAGGCATGCCTGGTACTTAGTCCCTGCCAGTCATCCTGGCAGTGACTGGAGGAGTAACTCATTCATCCAGCATTCTGGCCCCACCATATTTCTTCTTCTCCATGTTAGCAGGTCACTGCTTGGACAGGTCCCCTTGCAGAATCTGAAATTACAAACCCTGAAGCTCCTTTCTGCAAAGGTGAACCTCTATCTTTTCTACATGCTGCTTCCCCCTAGACCTGCTCTGTGATAGCATTGCAACTTCCGGTGCTTTTAAAGTCTTCCTTTTTCTCTCAAAGCCTGAGTCCCTGCTGGCTTAGTTTGTTTCCCTATCCAGTGTGGCCCTCATGCTCATTTCTTCTGCTCTCATGAACTTCCTCCTTTCTTCTCACCCTTTAACTTCCTTTTCAGGAAGCTAGTCGATTTCTTACTGCAGGTCAGCCTAGCTGTACACAAACTGATGAGATAGTGCTGGCAAAACACAAAACCAAAACCAAAAACATAACCACATTGCTTGATTTCATCACACAGTTAGGTTGATCACTCTTTAGCTGACCCCTCAGTGCAGCTGGGTTCATTTCTTTACCCTCAGCTACTCTCTTATCCCCCTCAGCTGTTTGGGAGATCTTCATTTGCAACCTCATTCTTCTTTGTGCCTTCACTCAGCGACCTAGCCTTCCTTCTTCATTCCTTCCTTCCTCATTCTCTCAGTGACCTAGCCTTCCACTTCTCTGAGAAGACTGTGGCACAAACTTTCCTGTTCCTCAATAAGAGGTCACCACACCTCCATGCATTCTTTTCAACTCATGCCCCCGTGTCTCAGAGGAGGAAGTCATCCTCCCCCTTGCCCGAGACTGTCCTGTCTACCCCAGCACTTGCTATCATCCACTTCACCAATAATCATCCCTTCTTTACTGTATCTTAAATTCCTCTCCAGCCTCCCCTTTTTTGGCCATGTTGCGTGACTTGCAGGATCCTAGTTCCCCAACCAGGTTTCAAACCTTCACCTCACCCCACAGTGCAAGCTCAGAGTCCTAATTACTGGACTGCCAGGGAAGTCCCTCCACACCCTTGAGTCTGCCACAATTTAACCCAAGCGTCCTCATCCTTAACATAAAACCCCTTTCTCTCCTTGCCCTCTCAGTGTACCTTTCCCCAGCACAGTGCTTGGACTTCTATTTAGCATCTATTTCATTCTAACTTTCATTATAACAAGCTGCCTCATGATTTCATAACTTGAATCTCCTATTGTATTTTTGTATCTTGAGAACGAGGATTTTAAACCACTTTGTATGTTTTATTTACACCTTGTCCTGGGCTAGATGATGAAAATAGCGTTTATCCTTCTCCAATTTGATGTAAAACACACAGGTCACTGTGTCCTACTGGGACCTGCTGAGCTTGCTGTGAGTCCTGCCCATGGTGTGCCAGCAGGTCAGCACAGGAATGGGGCAGGATAACTTCACCTTTTGGTGGAAATTATTGCAGGAAATGGTGATGCAGTGCCTCTTTAACCTGGAATCATCACAGGACAGAATGCTATGAGACAACTTGCTAACAGATGGCAAATTGCTAAAATTTCCACATTGACTACTTTTTATCATTAACCAGAGGAAAGGAGAATGAGTCATATTGCAATAGTATTTGTTGCAAGTGCTGGCTTCATGAGAATTGTTTAGACAGTGAAATCTCTATAGTGGATGATTCACATTGGCAGCTTTGGCAAGGATGAAACTTTATATGCTTCAGGGAGACAGGTGCGTTGAGCTGGAATGATGTAAAAGAAAAAAAAAGAGGGTGTGTATTACATTCAAATCAAGAAATGTAAATATCCTGGATAAACAGATCTTGTTATTATAAGAATCAAATTAAGTGAAAAAAGATAATTAATCCTATGATTCAACAGATTTTTGTTTGAGTTCCTGTTATGGCCAGGGTACTGCTTTACACACGGGGGACACAGCAGAAGCAAACAGAGTCCCTGCCCTTGTGGACGCAGAAGGGCTGAGTGAGAGGGGGACATTTGAAAGGAGACATAAACGGAATAGGCATCAAGCAAGAGGGTATGTGGGCCACGAGTATCCAAGGGGAGGGATCGCACATGAAAAAGTCCTGAGGCAGGAGGTGCTAGAACAACATCTAGGAATAGCCATGAGGCTAGTGGTGAGGAATGAGGGAGAGGAAAATTGTTGCAGATACAGCCAGAGATGGATAGCCATGCTGATCAACCAGGTTAAAGACAACATGTGTGTTAAAGCACTTAAGAAAATCCCAGTTGCTTCTAAATGGATTTAAATAGAATTAACTTCCGTAAGTATTGAATAAATTAAAATAGAAACAATTTACTCTGTGTATCTTATATATCCACTGAAGTGCATTGCCCTACAATCTCTGTTGTTGTTTAGCCCCTCAGTCGTGTCTGACAGTTTGTGATGCCATGGACTGCAGCACGCCAGGCTTCCCAGTCCTACACCATCTCCCAGAGTTGGTTCAGATTCATGTCCATTGAGTCAGAGATGCCATCCAACTATTTCATTCTCTGTCATCCCATTCTCCACCTGACTTCAATCTTTCCCAGCATCAGGGTCTTTTCCAATGAGTCGGCTCTTTGCATCAGGTGGCCAAAGTATTGCAGCTTCAATTTAGCATCAGTCCTTCCAATGAATATTCAGGATTGATTTCCTTTAGGATTGACTGGTTTGATTTCCTTGCTGTCCAAGAGACTCTCAAGAGTCTTCTCCAGCACCACAGTTCAAAACATCATTTCTTTGGTGGTCAGCCTTTTAATGTCCAACTCTCACATCCATATGTGACTACTGGAAAAATCATAGCTTTCACTATACAAATCATTGTAGGCAAAGTAATGTCTGCTTTTTAATATGCTGTCTAGGTTGGTCATAGCTTTTCTTTCAAGGAGGAAGTCTCTTAATTTCAAGGCTACAGACACCATCTGCAGTGATTTTGGAGCCCGAAAATAAAAGTCTGTCACTGTTTCCATTGTTTCTTCATCTATTTGTCATGAAGTGATGGTACCAGATGCCATTATCTTAGTATTTTGAATGTTGAGTTTTAAGCCAGCTTTTTCACTCTCCTATTTCACCTCATCAAGAGCCTCTTTAGTTTCTCCTCACTTTCTGCCATAAGTGTGGTGTCATCTGCATATCTGAGGTTATTGATATTTCTCCTGGCGATCTTGATTTCAGCTTGTGCTTCATTCAGCTTGGCATTTCTCATGATGTACTCTGCATATAAGTTAAATAAGCAGGGTGAAAATACACAGCCTTTACGTACCCCTTTCGCAATTTGAAACCAGTCTGTTGTTCCATGTCTGGTTCTAACTTTTGCTTCTTGACCTGCATACAGGTTTCACAGGAGGCAAGTCAGGTTTTCTGGTATTTCCATCTCTTTAAGAATTTTCCAGTTTGTTGTGATCTACACAGTCAAAGGGTTTAGCATAGTCAATAAAGTAGAAGTGGATGTTTTTCTGGAATTCTTTAGCTTTTTCTATGATCCAACGATGTTGGCAATTTGATCTCTGGTTCCTCTGCTTTTTCTAAATCCAGCATGTTCATCTGAAAGTTCTCAGTTCACATACTGTTGAAGCCTAAGTTAAAGGATTTTGAGAATTAGTTTGCTAGCATGTGAAATGAGTGCAATTGTGTGGTAGGTACTTTGAACATTCTTTGGCATCGCTCTTCTTTGGGATTCGAATGAAAACTGATCTTTTCCAGTCCTTTGGCTACTGCTGAGTTTTCCAAATTTGCTGGCATACTGAGTGCAGCATTTTAACAGCATCATCTTTTAGGGTTTGAAATAGCTCAGCTGAAATTCCATCACCTCTACTAGCTTTGTTTGTAGTGATGCTTCCTAAGACTCACTTGACTTCATGTTCTAGGTGAGTGACCATATGATTGTGGTTATCTGGGTTATTAAGATCTTTTTTGTATAGTTCTTCTGAGTATTCTTGTCAACTCTTCTTAATATCTTTTGCTTCTCTGAGTTCCATACTGTTTCTGTCCTTTATTGTGCTCATCTTTGCATGAAATGTTCCCTCAATACCTCTAATTTTCTTGAAGAGATCTCTAGTCTTTCCCATTCTATTGTTTTCCTCTATTTCTTTGCATCGTTCACTTAGGAAGGCTTTCTTGTCTCTTTTTTATATTCTTTGGAATTCTGCATTTAGATGGCTATATCTTTCTTTTCTCCTTTGTCTTTCACTTCTCTTCTTTCTCAGAAGGCCTCTTCAGTAACCACTTTGCCTTTCTGCATTTATTTTTCTTGGTGATCATTTTGATCACTGCCTCTTGTTCAGTGTTACAAACCTCCGTCCTTAGTTCTTCAGGCACTCTGTCTATCAGATCTAATCATTTGAATCTATTTGTCATTTTCACTGTATAATTGTAAGGGATTTGATTTAGGTCATACCTGAATGATCTAGTGGTTTCCCCTACTTTCTTCAATTTAAGTCTGAATTTTGCAATGAGGAATTCATGATCTGAGCCACAGTCAGCTCCTGGTCTTGTTTTTGCTGACTGTATAGAGCTTCTCTATTTTTGGCTGCAAAGAATATAATCAATCTGATTTTGGTATTGACCATCTGGTGATGTCCATGTGTAGAGTTGTCTCTTGTGTTGTTGAAAGAGGGTGTTTGCTATGACCAGTGTGTTCTCTTGGCAAAACTCTATTAGCCTTTGCCCTGCTTCATTCTGTACTCCAAGGCCAAACTTGCCTCTTACTCCAGGTATCTCTTGACTTCCTGTTTCTGCATTCCAATCCCCAATGATGAAAAGGACGTCTTTTTTTTTTTTTTTGGTGTTAGTTCTAGAAGATCTAGTAGGTCTTCATCGAATTATTCAACATCAGCTTCTTTGGCATTAGTAGTTGGGGCATAGACTTGGATTACTGTGATATTGAATGGTTTGCCTTGGAAATGAACCACGATCATTCTGTCATTTTTGAGATTTTTGAGATTTTTTTTTGCACCCAAGTACTGCATTTTGGATTCTTTTGTTGACTATGAGGGCTACTCCATTTCTTCTAAGGGATTCTTGCCCACAGTGGTAGATATGATGGTTATCTGAATTAAATTTGCCCAATCACATCCATTTTAGTTCACTGGTTCCTAAAATTCTGATGTCTACTTTTGCTATCTCCTGTTGACCACTTCCAGTTTACCTTGATTCATGGACCTAACATTCCAGGTTCCTATGCAATATTGTGTTTTACAGCATTGGACTTTACTTTCACCACCAGACACATCCACAACTAGGTGTTGTTTCTGCTTTGGTTCAGCCTCTTCATTCCTTCTGGGGCTATTTCTCTGTTCTTCTCCAGTAGCATATTGGGCACCCACTGATGGGGGAGGGGAGGAGGGTTCATTTTTCACTGCAAGCTTGTGCAAGCTTCCTGATGGGAGGGAGTGGCTGTGGGGAAATCTGGGTCTTGCTCTGGTGGGCAAGGTTATGATTAGTAAGTCTTTAATCCAATTTACTGCTGATGGGTGAGGCTGTGTTCCCTCCCAGTAGTTTGGCCTGAGGCCAGACTATGATAGGGGTTGGCAAAAGGAGTTAACCTTGCCTGACCTTGGGCCTCCCAAGACCTTTGCAATCAGTGCCCTGACTCTGGGGCAGGCCACTGTTAATCCATGCCTCTGCCAGGGACTCTTAAGCACACAGGCAAGTCTGGCTCAGTCTCTTGTGGGTCACGCTACTTTTTCCTGGGTACTGGTGTGCACAAGTTTTGTTTATACCCTCCAAGATTCTGTCTCCCCAGTCCTCTGGAAGTCCTGTAATGAAATCCTGCTGACCTTCAAAGTCGGATTCCTGGCGATACTCAGTCCTTTGCTAGATCCCCAGGTTGGGAAGTCTGCTGTGGGGCCTAGAACTTTCACAGCAGTGTGAGAACTTCTTTGGTATAATTGTTCTCAAGTCTGTGAGTCACCCACCCCGATTCTATATTGGGACTAATGGCGATCTTCTTTAAGAAGACTTATGCACACTCTGTGCCTTCTAGGACTGCTGTTGCCAGAGTCTGTATCCCCATGGTAGGCCACTGCTGACTCATGCCTCTGCAGGAGACCCTCAAACAGTCAAAGTCAGGTCTGTCTCAGTCTCTTATGGGGGCCACTGCTCTTTGCCTTCCATCCTGGTGCACACAAGGTTTTGTCTGTGCCCCCCAAACATCTCTGGTGGGTACGAGGTTTGATTTTAAATGCGATTGCTCCCTCTTACCATTTGTTGTGGCTTCTTCTTTGCCCTTGGATGTGGGATATCTTTTTTTGGTGGGTTCCAACATTCTCCTGTCTATGGTTGTTCAGCAGCTATTTGTGATTCTGGTGTTCTCGCAGGAGATGAGTGCATGGTCTTCTACTCCGCCATCTCTGTACCCACCTGATAAGATACCATGGACTGGTCACAAGACATACACCTGCAGATTTCAGCAGGACATGGCAACCTCTAATTGTCATGGAGAAGAGATAATTTTTATGGATGTTAAATGAACATATTCTCCCTAGCTTACTGTTTGTTACTTAACTTTGCTTGTGGTGTATTTTGCCATACTAAAGTGTTTAACTTCTAGACTGTTATGCCTCGAGGTTTTAAGATTTTATTTATAGCATCTGTGTTACCTTTCTTCTTCTCTTTTTTTTTTTTAGCCTGTAGTATTAATGAACTTTATTCACATTTTTCCAAGTAACTGCAATATTAAATACAAGCTAAAAGCAACACAGTTCTTAGAAAACACAGATGCGAGTTCCCACCGCCTGAGCACTGTGACTGCGGGTGCCCAGCCTTAGTACCTTCAGAATGTTAAAGTGAGTGCAGTGCTCAAAATACATACCCAGCAACACAGGGGACAGCTCTTAAAAACAGTTCTGCTAATTATACAGAAATCCAAAAGGAGGCCTCTAGTGTATCACGCTACCTTTCTTCTTTTTTTTTAGTCACCTTTCCCTTTAAGCAATACAAATAACCTTTGTTTTTCTAACATTTTTATATTAAAACTTTTAATCAATTTGGATTTATTTGTACATGGAATGAGGTGTGGGCCTAACTTTGTCTTCCAGGCGGATAACTAATTATGCTAGAGCTATTTATTAAATAAGCGTTTTGCTGGATATATTGACAAGTATTATTCAAAAGTAAAAATTTGTGAAGTTTAGGTTTTCTTAAAGCACTATTCATAATTAATGACTCCAAAAATACTTTGGAGAGCTTGCTAAATGCAAGGCTCTGAGTGGTACAAACAGGGATAAGATATGCTTCACTTTGCTGAAGATAGACACACACTGAAGTGGCCCTTTCTCCTCACCTCCTTGGCTGATCTAGGCAGTTTACTTGAGAACTCTAAGCCTCTATTTTATCATCTGTGAAATGGGAATAACAGCAACATATTCATAGGATTGCTATGGAAGTAAATGAGTGAAACATTTTGCAATGTCTAGCCCATAAAAAGCACTAAACAAGCATTAAGCAGATTAGATTTAGAGCACGTTTTATTAGCAAGATAGTAGTCTCCACCGTAACCCCTCCATATTTTTAAAGTTTGAGAGTGCTCAGTGTTCAATATTGTTTTTTTTTTCCATTTATTTTTATTAGTTGGAGGCTAATTACTTTACATCATTGCAGTGGTTTTTGTCATACACTGAAATGAATTAGCCATGGATTTACATGTATTCCCCATCCCGGTCCCCCCTCCCACCTCCCTCTCCACCCGATCCCTCTGGGTCTTCCCAGTGCACCAGGCCCGAGCACTTGTCTCATGCACCCAACCTGGGCTGGTGATCTGTTTCACCCTAGATAATATATCAATATTGATTTGTTGAATGGCCAAGTAAATGGTGGTTTCCCTGGAACATGGTTTACTCACTGCTGCTTCTCTAGAAAAGGACTTTTCTTCAAAGAGAAGGAAAGAGTTGACTTAGATTTCAAAACAGCATCTAATTATTAGAAACTAACATCTATAGAGCATTTCTTTGTGCCCAGCTATTGTTTGCACTGCTCTTAGGGTTTTACATATATTCATTTTTCATTGTAGCTCTGTGAAGTAGAACTCATTCTTTTTAAAATATTTACTTATTCATGGCTGTGCTGGATCTTTGTTGTTGCACATGGGCTTTCTCTGTTGTGGTGGGCAGGGGCAAGTCTTCATTTCAGTGCATGGGCTTCTCATTGCAGTGGTTTCTCTTGTTGCAGAGCATAGGCTTCGGGTGAGCAGGCTTCAGTAGTTTCAGTACTCAGGCTCAGTAACTGTGGTGAATGAACTTAGTTACTATGAGACATGTGAAATATTCTGGGACCAGGGATCAAACTCATGTCCCCTGCATTGGAAGGCAAATTCCTATCCACTGGACCACCAGGGAAGTCCAGAACTCATTCTTTTTTTTTTTTCAGAACTCATTCTTAATGAGGAAACCAAGTGTCGACTTAAAAAAATATACAATGTGAGAGTTGTGAGTTAAGTTTTATTTGGGGCAAAATAGGACTGTAACCTGGGAAGACAGTGTTTCATATAGCTCTGAGAAACTGCTCCAAGGAGGTGAGGGGAGGAACTAGGAGTTTTGCAACAACGGGCAGGTAGTTGGAACATCAACTACCTATTCATTCATTATTAATGAATGAAAACCAGATATCTCAAGGAACTTAGCACTTTTCTATGTATGGAAAGATGCAAGAGTCTGTGCTCACTGAAATCATTCCTTTCATATGCACCTCAACTATCTGGGGTCAGTATTCTGTGTTTTTACATCTTGAGTTTCCTTAAGGCTCACATAGAGAAGGGCTGTGATTGCTGATGACTGTGACATCCTTTGCTTACTGATATGGCAGGAAATATTCCATTTTTTCACAAGGTACAGAGAAGTTAAGTAACACTTCCAAGAAAGTCATACTGCTAAGAAGTAGCAAATTTGGATTTGAAGCCAGGGATTCTGATCCGGCACTGGTGCCTGTAATACAGCATTGGGCAAGCAGGGAGTGCACTGCAGTGGGTGCCGTGTGGCCAGGGCGCTGAAAAGCCCACTGTTGCTGTATCAGAAGTGGTGCAGTGGCTCCTTTCTCACTGGATTTAGTTCATCCTAACACCAGCCTTTTAGATGGAGTGGCATGGCTTCTTAGTGGTCCAGTGTCCTTAGCTCAGCATTGTGAGGCCAAGTACTGAAACTAATGTATGATAAGAAATGTCAACCTCCTTCACTTGAGGATATCAAGGTCACTTTCATGTGGAAACACTTCATTATCATCATCATTTCTCTTGGCAGAAGTAAACATAATTTCAGATCCCTGGAATAATACGACTAAGTAACATTCCTCCCTTTTTATAGATTAAGAAATGGAAGCTCAGAAAAATTGCTCCCAGCAATTAAATTAAATCCTATGATATGTTAGTCTGGTGAAATTACATCGGAAGGGCTTGAACTTGGAGGAAGTCTACAATATGGAGAGGAAGGGTAGCCTAGCAAGTCCAAGGCTCACTATTGGAGCATTAGGCTGTATGACTGAGCGTGGTCCAGCCTATTTTGGCAGGGATGGAGGCGGGGGTATGTGGGAGGGTGGGGATGAGGAAGAATTCCTGCAGTGCAGTGGGAGGTAGCATCTGGCAGGGTGCTTTATAATTTGTTTGACCAGGAGTTTGACATATTTGACCATGTCTAACTCTTTCCTCTTGGACAACATAGGGAAAGTAAATCTATTACCCTATTTACTGAAAGCTGTGAAGGGAAATACTTCAACCTGTCCAAAACTATCAGCCAGGCCAAGCCCATGGGAGCTTAAACAAATAATTGTTGAATCAGAAACCTAGAAGACAGGGAAAAAAAAGAGACATTATAGTCCTTGAATGGTCAAACCCGGCATTTTCCTGCTGGTTGACTTTTTTTTTTTTTAATTGCTTTAACCCAGTAAAATTTAAGACCAGTCAGTCAAAGAAATTGTATTGTTCAGAGGATGAGGCCCCCAGTCCTCTCAGCTGCAAGCCCCTGGTCTCCACCTGACTATGCAAACAAGCAGATGGCAGATACTGCTCAGTAGGGGCCCTTTGAATGAGGAAATGAGCTTTGAGGTCTCTGACCTGGGATCTCATACTGTCATTCAAATAATGTTTACAAAGTGGCCCTCAGGCTGTGAAGAATTGCCTAGCATTTAGTTCTAAGTGAAAAGATCAGGCTTTATAAGTATGTGTAGAATGACTTTTTAAAAATTTTATTTTTTTTAAACTTTAGTTTCTCCTTGCTTCTATCTTTAAAATGTTTATTTTTAACTGAAGGGTAATGACTTTGCAATATTGTGTTGGTTTCTGTCATACTTATGGCTCAGCTGGTAAAGAACTTGCCTGCAATGCAGGAGACCTGGATTCCATCCCTGGGTTGGGAAGATCCCCTGGAGACAGGAAAGGCTACCCACCCCAGTACACTGGCCTAGAGAATTCCATGGACTCTATAGTTCATGGGGTCGCAAAGAGTCAGACACAACTGAGCAACTTTCACTTCTGTCATACACCAACATGTCCTCTCCCTCTTGAAACCCCCTCCCACCTCCCTCCCATCCCACCCCTCTAGGTTGTCACAGAGCCCCGGTTTGAGCTCCCTGAGTCATATAAAATTCCCACTGGCTGTCTATTTTACATATGGTAGTATAAATGTTTCCATGCTACTCTCTACATTTGTCCCACCATCTCCTCCCCGCTCCTGCGGTGTCCACAACTCTGTTCTCTGTGCTGCATCTCTATTAGTGCCCTGCAAATAGGTTCATTAAATAGTACCTTCTTTCTAGATTCCATATATATGCATTAATATACAGCATTTGTTTTTCTCTTTCTGACTTATTTCACTATGTATAATAGGCTCTAGGTTCATCCACCTCATTAGAACTGACTCAAAAGTGTTCCTTTTTATGGTTGAGTCATATTCCATCATATGTGTATTGTATATATGTACCACATCTGTCGATGGACATCTAGGTTGCTTCCATGTCCTAGCTTTTGTAAATAGTGTGGCAATGAACATTGGGGTACATGTGTCTTTTTCAATTATAGTTTCCTCAGGGTATATGCCCAGTAGTGGGATTGTTGGGTCATATGATAGTTTTACTCCTAGTTTTTAAAGGCATCTCCATACTTCTTCCATGGTGTCTGTATCAGTTTACATTCCCACCAACAGTGCAAGAGAGTTCCCTTTTCTCTGTATCCTCTCCAGCATTCACTGTAGATTTTTGGTGATGGCCATCCTGACCCATGTGAGGTGATATCTAATTGTAGTTTTGATTTGCATTTCTCTAATAATGAGTGACGTTGAGCATCTTTTCATGTGTCTTTTAGCCATCCGTATTTCTTCTTTGGAGAACTGTCTGTTTAGGTCTTCTGCCCACTTTTTGATTAGGTTGTTTGTTTTTCTGGTATTGAGTTATATTAACTGCTTGTATATTTTGGAAATTAATCCTCTGTCAGTTGTCTCATTTGCTATTATTTTCTCCCATTCTGAGGGCTGTCTTTTCACCTTGTTCATAGTTTTCTTCATTGTACAAAAGCTTTTAATTTTAATTAGTTCCCACTTATTTGTTTTTATTTCCATTACTCTAGGAATCTAGGATAGATTCTGTTACATCTATCTATATTTAGACATACTACCACACAGACTGTGGTTCTTAGTCATTGAGTCTGTCCCCCACTCTCACTATAAAAGGTTAAAAACATCATCCAAACCAATCTAGCCTCCATGATCTTTAGTTTGACTCTTTACTTTTTTCTCTTTTTATTTAATACAATCTAAAATGGAGAAACTTCTAATTTTTTCTAGAGATGTTTTTGGGCACAACTTGTAAGTGAATTTATTTTTTCTCTTTTTAAATTTTATACAATGTTGTGTTGGTTTCTGCTGTACAACAATGCAAATCAGCTGTAACGATACATGTATCCCTTCCTCTTGAGCCTCCCTCCCATCTCCCCATCGCACTTCTCTAGGTCATCACAGAGCACCAGCCTGGGCTCCCTGTATTATATAGCAACTTCTCACCAGCTATCCATTTTAAACATGATAGTGTATACATGTTGATGCAACCTTCTCTATTCATCCCACTTTTCACCTCCCCAACTGTGTCCATAAATCCATTCTCTACATCTGCGTCTCCATTCCTTCCATTCAAATAGGTTCATCAATACCATTTTTCTAGATTGCACATATGTGTGTTTATAAATGATATTTGTGTTCTGACTGACCTCTTCTGTAAGTGAATTTCTAAAGTCTGCATTGCAATCTAAAACTCATAAGTGATTCCTCATCCCCCTCAGTAGACAAGCCTTCCAATCTCCAGAATAGAGTAATTTATTTCAAATACTATGCAGTACATTTTCTCCCCAAACCTGTTTGAAGTTAAGTTCTCTCTTGAAAGAGAAAGCAATCCATGAAACAAGATTAACTTACAGGCTAAATATTATAATTCCACTTTATATGGAAAGTAACATTTCAAAGCTGATTGTTTGAGAAAAACCAAAAGAAACCTTTTAATCTGTGTAACAGAAAGAACACAGGTTGAGAAGCCTGTGTGGTCTTGCACAGACCATGATCTTGACCATCTAACAGATCTGTAAAATGCTTTATCACCACCCACCTCGTCTAGATAAAACAGGAATCATCACATGGCAAATTCCTTCACTCTGTACTGACCCACTCAACCCATTCATAGTCCCTCTTGTCATGAGGTAGGAGCTGCTTGGGTCTTGTCATAGTAACAAAAAAGTGAAAGCAAAATCCCTCTTTATGGGACATTTCACTCCCTTCTCTATTCATAGCCAAGCTTATCTATGGAGTTGTCTACACACACTGTTTCTCTACCTTGCTTCCTCCCCTTAACCCATTCTCAGCTAATCCACTGCTTCTGACCTTCCTAAGATCTCCCATAAACCCTTCAGACTTTTCAGACTTTTATCACTTTCCAGAAGCATTTGCTCCTCCTCCTTGAAGTCCCTCCCCACCCCTCCATGTGGACCATCTTCTGTGAGAGATATTACAGATACACAATGGAAATTCAGATAACCAAGCTAGAAATCTGGGAGTCACTCTTGACTCTTCCTCTTCTCACCCTCCATCCACCATAAAGTCCTATCAATTCTGCCTCCTAACAACCATCTCTAGAATCTGACGGCATTGTTCCCCACCTTCAGGAGAGGACAGGTAATGGTTGAGATTCTGACTCTGTCCTCACTGCTGTGCAGCAAAGGAAGATTGTTCAGCTTCTCTGTCTCATTTCAAATGTAAACGAAATACTAGTAATGGTGCCATCCTCGTGGGCTTGCTGTGGGGATAAATGATCAACACATGTAATGCGCATGGCCCCATGCCTAGCTCTGTGAGTGTGTTAGGCAACTTCTGATAGTGTTGCTCTCCCAGGTGTCTTTACTTCACTGAGAGCTAGTCTCACACGCTCCTGCCTGGGTCCTCTGCTCTAGTCTTACTCAGGTGTATGTCCACCCCACCAACAGGCAGGTGGTTACATAGCTTCTACTATGTCACCTTGTCACAGAGGGAAAAAGGTAAACCTCTCACCTTAGCCTAAAAGGTATCTCATGAACAAGCTACTGATTCACACTGCCAGCCTCACCTGTGGCTGTTGTCCCAACTCAAGATCTTCAGCCTCCTGTCATCTGTCCTACTGGAAGCATCCCTCTGTCTTCATACATTCAGAGATGTCCACGTGCTGTCCCTCTGTCTAGAAAGCCCTTTCCTTTCCCTCCTTCCCATGGTCGGACTGCCTTCCAATGTCTCAGGCAGTCGTATTCCCTGGGAAGCCTTCCCAGATCTCCTCATTCTTCCCAGCAGAAGTCAGCTGGCCAGTGCAGCTCATGTGGGGAACCAGGTTCCTTATCCATCCGGGAACACCAGGGTCTCACCCTCAGTCCATGTTGCACCTGAAAGGATGAGAACAGAACAGATGAGGCCTGGATAGCTGCTTTAGAGATGATTTTAACTTTCTTGTTCTGTTTTTGTTCTTTTACTCATTGTTTGTAGAACTGCTCAACAGGGCCAGATTATTTCTTTACAATTAACGGGACACTCCTCTGGGAACCACTCTTTTAGGGGAGGCTGTTCAGGATTCCCTCCCCAGCAGACGTGGAGCAGCCCAGCCCGATTCTTGGTCGTGAGCTTCTGCAGAGGGCCCATTCACCAGCTGGTGTGGTAGCCAAGTCTGGGGCTGAGGTCAGGAAGCCTGGGGCTGCCTCTTTTGTCAGTTTCTTCAGTCCAAACTCGGCTTGCCCTTGCGGTTGTCCTCTAGCCCTTCCAGGTACAGGAGCAGACCTGCTTACCTGAGATACATTTCCTTTTCCATTCCTGTTTTAGAGTTTGTGTGCATTGGATCAGGCTTCTGAGATAGCTCAGTGGTAAAGAATCTGCCTGCCAGTGAGGGAGATGCGGGTTCGATCCCTGGGTCAGGAAGATACCCCGGAGAAGGAAATGGCAACTAATTCCAGTATTCTTGCCTGGAAAATGCCATGGATGGAGGAGCATTGAAGTTGATAGAGGCCAGGCAGGGGGAAACTCAGGGTAACTAAATGTGGATTTCAAGTCCGAGAGTTGTAACCAGGCCCATGCCACTCTATTTCAGGGTATCCAGAACCACACATCCTGAAGCTGGTGCCCAGCCCCTGACTTGGGGGTGGGGGCAAGACTGGGCAGCACCATCAATGTCCCTGAGCCTCTGCTTGTTCTGAGGGCAGCACTCCCAGCTCAGAGTGGGCACATTTATCATAGTCACTGCGGAAAACAGGACAAAAGCATGGATCTGCTGATGCAAAAGGAGAATGGGCAAGTAGGCATCTCCTATTCTGGTCCACTCCTCCTGAGGGTTGGCCTGCACCCACTGGGGTTTGAGCTGGCACCTGCAAGCACTGTGGTCAGATCTCAGAGAAGTTTCCAAAGAAGCAGCAGCCAGAATCAGGGGCCAGCCTTGCTCTCTGCCCATCTCACTGCCATTCCCTATCCTCAATCAAGTAGCTAAATTAGGTAAAAATTAAAAAGTTTAATTGCTTTCATTACTTTGCAGAATAGTGTCTGTACTTATTTTATTGCCATGTAGTGCTTAAGAGTTTAATTTTCAAGGTATGGCTATAAGCTATTTGGTTTATCAAAAAATAGCATTTTGGTCATTGAAAACATTGCTGAGTGTGCCCTTCTTTTAATACATTATTATTTTTAAAAATATTTCTTTTTTGGCCGTGGTGAGTCTTTGTTGCTGCATGTGGGCTTTCTCTAGTTGTGGTAAGTGCGGTGCACTCTTCATTGCGGTGTGTGAACTTCTCACTGCCGTGGCTCCTCTTGTGGAGCATGGGCTCTGAACACATAGGTTTCAATAGTTGTGACGCATGCGTTCAGTAGTTGTGACACACAGGCTTTTTTTGCCCTGAGGCATGTGGGATCTTCTCACACTGGGGATCAAATCCGAGTCTCTTGCATTGCAAGGCAGATTCTTAACCACTGGACTACCAGGGAAGCCCCTTAATGCTTTATTGACTGGGGGATTTTTGTAGAAGCTAATGCCTGTGGCCAGTGATTTGTTATATGAGTGACTACTGAAACACTCTGGTCCAATAACGTTTGGGTAACAAAAAACATACATCTCTGGTCAATAAATTATTAATAGAGAGATGGTAAACAGTTTGATTGTTGCTTTTTCCCACCTCCAATCTTAGAACAGCTATTAGTGCTACTTAATCCTGCTTTACGGAGCTGGACATACGTAAGCTCTTGCCAGATCCAGTAACATGTGCAAATCTTTCTTTTTTAATTAAGAGATGATTGATCTAGAACATTATGTTAGTTTCAGGTGTGCAACATTGATTCATTATATGTTATATTGAAAATGATCATCACAACAATCTGGTTGACATGCATAGTTACACAATTTTTCTCCTTGTGATGAAAACTTATAAAATTTATTCTCTTAGCAACTTTCAAATATACAGTTCAGTATTATTAACTGTAGTCACCCTGCTGTACATTGCATCCCCAGGCCTTATTTATTCTATAACTGGAAGTGTATACCTTTCAACCCCCTTCATCCATTTTTGCCCATCCCTGACTCCCTGCTTCTGAAAACCACTAATCTGTTCTCTGCATCTGTGGGTTTGGAGTTTTCACTTGTTTTTAGATTCCACATGTAAGTGAGATCATACAGTATCTGTCTTTCTCAGTTTTCTTTGTTTCACTTAGTATATGCCCTCAAAGTCCATCCCTGTCATCATAAACGCAAGATTTTCTTTTTACGGCTTAATATTCCATCATGTGTGATGTATATATGAGTTTCCCTGGTGGCTCAGACAGGAATGAATCTGCCTACATGCAGGATACCTGGGTTTAGTCTCTGGGTCGGGAAGATCCCCTGGAGAAGGGAATGGCTATATTGTACATTGTCTTTATCCATTTATCCAACAGGGACATTTAGATTGTTTGCATGTCTTGGCTATTGTAAGTAATACATGGGATTGCAGTTATTTTTTTAGTTTCCTTTTGGATGAATTTTTGGATGAATACCCAAAAGTGGAATTGCTAGATCATATGGTAGTTCTATTTTTAACTTCTTTATAGGAAACTTCCATACTGTTTTCCATAGTGACTACACCAATTTATCTTTCTACCAACAAATGCACAAGGGTTCTATTTTCTCCACATCCTGGCCAATATTTGTTATTTGTAGACTTTTTGATAATAGTCATTTTCACAGGATAATAGTCATTCTCTGACACAGCTCCTGTGAGTCCTTCTCAGAGGAGATGATACCTCACTGTTGTTTTGATTTGTATTTCTCTAATAATTAGCAATGTTGAGCATCTTTTTGTGTACTTGTTAGCCATCTTTATTTCTTCTTCATGAAAATGTTTGTTCAGATCTACCTGCTTTTAATCAGACTTTTTTTATCTTGCTATTGAGTTGCATGAGTTATATATATATATATATATAATATTAACCTGTATCAGATACATGATTTGCAATTATTTTCTCCCATTCTGTGCTGCTTTTTCATTTTCATGATGGTTTCCCTTGATGTGCAGAAGCTTTTTAGTTTGATGTAGTCCTGCTTTTAAATTTTTGCTCTGGCTGTCTTTGCTTTTGATATAAATCCAGAAAACCATTGCCAAGATCAATGTCAAGGACCTTACCTCCTATGGTTTCTTCTTGAAGTTTCATGATTTCAGGTCTTATGGTCACGTCCTTAATCCATTACGAGTTGATTTTTGTGTATGGTGTGAAACAATGGTCCACCAGCAGCAAGGAGGAAAAAAGGAAATTTTCTTCATGCACGTACAAAGGGTGTGATATTGATCAAAGATGATGGCAAAATTTCTCTATGTGCTTTCACTGGTTGAGGGTGGACTGTGGTGAAACTTGGAAGTGAATTCCTGAATTCTGGTGTCCGGAATGAGCCCAACGTAGGCATGGAGGCTGTTAGGGAGGGAGGAACACATCCCCTTCCTGGCAGTTGTACCTTACCCAGGGACATTTGGGGAAAAAAAATTTGCCTGATCCCAGTGCAGAGTCCCCAGTCTCAGTCGTGGCCCTGAGCAGAGTCACACCGGGAGGATCAGGACCAAGCTGTGCGCCTGGGGGTCCAGCAGTGAGTCCCCATCAGTCCTGATCCTGATGCATCTTGCTCACTCGACTGCCATTTGTCATGTCTCCTTCAGTTTCTTTCATCAGTCTTACAGTGTTCAGCCTGCAAGTCTTTCACCTCCTTGGTTAAATTTATTCCTAGATATTTTCTTCCTTTTGATACAATTGTAAATGGGTGTTTGAAAAAAAAAAATCTCTTCCCAATAGTTCTTTACTAGTGTATAGAAGTGCTAGAAGTGCAATTGATTCTTGTATGTTGATTTTGTATCCTGCAACCTTACTGAATTTTATTCTGACAGTCTTTTACTTTTTAATTAAAAAAAAATTGGGGGCTGCTCTGGGTCTTCATTGCTGCACATGAGCTTTCTGTAGTAGTTGCAGTGAGTGGGAGCTACTCTCTAGTTGTGGTGTTCGGGTTTCTCCTTGTGATGGCTTCTCTTGTGGAACACAGGCTCTAGGGCCTGTGGGCTTCAGTGGTTGCAGCTTATGGGCTCTGGAGGATAGGCTCAGCAGTTGTGGTGTATGGGCTTAGTTGCCCTGAAGCATATGGAATCTTCCTGGACCAGGGATTGAACCTGTGCCCCTGCATTGGCAGGCAGATTCTAAACCTCTGGAACACTAGAGAAGTCCTAACAGTTGTGTGTGTGTGTGTGTGTAGCCTTTAGAGTTTTCTGCATATATTACAATGTCATCTGCACATAGAGATAGTTTTATTTCGTTTTGATTTGGTTTTTCTTTCTTTTTCTTGCCTAATTTTTCTTGATAGGACTACCAATACTATGACAAATAAGTTGTCTTATTCCCTATTTAAGAGGAAAAGTTTTCAGCTTTTCCCTGTTGAGTATGATGTTAGCTATTGGCTTGCCATGTATGATTTTATTGTGTTGAAATACTTTCCTTCTATACCCAATTTATTGAGTTTTTCTTTTATCATAAATGCTAAATTTTGTCAAATGCCATTTCTGCATCTGTTAAGATGATCATGTGATGTTTACCCTTCATTTTATTAGTGTTAGGTATCATGTTAATTTCTTTGTGGATGCTGAACCATCCTGCATCCCTGGAATAAATCCCACTTAATTGCGGCATATGCTCCTTTTAAAGTATTGCTAAATTTGGTTTGTTAATATTTGTTGATCATTTTGCATCTATGTTAATTAGGGATATTGGTTTGACCTCTAGTTTTCTTTCCTTAGAGTGACCTCATGTTAGATTTTGATATCCTGGTAATGCTGGCCTCGTAAAATGAGTTTGGGAATGTCCCTTCCTCATTTATTTTTGGAAGAGTTTGGGAAGGATTGGTGCTAATTCTCTGAAAGTTTGTAGAATTCGCCAGTGAAGTCATGTAATTTCTGGACTTTCGTCTGTTGGGAGATTTTTGGGTTACTGATTCACTCTTCTTACAGATAATGCATCTGTTCAGATTTTCAGTTTCTTCATGATTTAGCCTTGGTAGGTTGTATGTTTTTAGAAATTTATCCATTTGGGACATACTCTAAAAATAATATTTCAAAGATTTTGTATGAATCAAATGAAATAATATATGTGAATGCATTTTATAAATAGTTTAAGAAAGTATATAGACTTTGTTATTGTCATTAATTTTCTGAGGTTTGTTCATTGTCTTCTGATTATCTCTTCAAATCTGTTATATAGGGCTCAGGCCAGTATGAATGCTCTGAGTAATAGTTGGAGGTATTTTCATATATATAAAATGTGTGAACTTCAAAAAAAATGTATCCTTTTGTTCTATATTGTCCAATTTGGTGTGTACTTGTTCATAGTAGTCTTTTATGGTCCCTTGATTTCTTTGGTATCCATTGTAATGTCTCCTCTTAGAGTCATCTTCTTATTACTTTCAATGCTGTTGGCAGAAGTATTTCTTCTTGACGGTAGAAATGAAAAATTTAACAGAATGTCTAGAGAAAGAATCATGTGAAACTTTAATCTACTGGCCAGTGCTCTGGAAGTCACTCCTAACTCTTTTTGCCAGATTTTACGTTGTGGGGATACCAACGGCAACAGAGCCAGAAATCCCGACTGATCACAGGCACCAACCGTGAAAGAGCATGTCTGAGTCAGATGAAACACATGTGAGCCAGCTGTCTCAGACTTTTCTGGCTGGTAGGGGTCGCCTTCCCTTTTTACCCAAATGACAGAACTCTCCCGTCTATGATGGAGACAGATTTCCCCCTGTTTTCTCTCCCACAAGCGTTTCAGAGACCACCAGATGATACGAACTTGTCTCCCTCTCTGCCCTAAGGCGGTGCTTGTGTCAGTCATGACTGTTGCTTCTGACACTCCCTGGAAGAACAGTCCAGCCATCACCAGATGTTCTTTCCAAGCTGTTGCCATCCCTGCCCTCAAGCAAGGATACAGGCTTTTTGTCCAGTAAAGTTAGTTATCTACTTTACACATGAGTGTATGTATGTCAATGATACTTTTTCAATTTGTCCTACTTGCTCCTTCCCCCACTGTGTCCACCAGACCTTACTCCACATCTCTACATCTGTGTCTCCATTTCATCTTCATAAATAAGTTCATCAGTACTGTTTCTCTAGATTCCATATATACGCTTTATATATTTTTTCTTTCTAACTTATATTTGTTTTTCTCTTTTCTGACTTCACTGTATATAACATATTCTAGTTTCATCCACCTCACTACAATTATGGCTGAGTAATATTCCATTGTATATGTGTATCACATCTTCTGTATCCCATTCATCTGTCAGTGAACATCTAAGTTGCTTCCATGTCCTGGCTCTTGTAAATAGCATTGCAGTGAACATTGGAGTGCATGTGTCTTTATTTATTTTTAAGTGAAGGATAATTGCTTTACAATATTGGTTTCATTTCTGCCATACATCAACATGTATTAACCAAAGGTGTACATATGTCCCCTCTGTATTGAACCTCCCTGCCACCTCCCACCATTTCTCACCCCTCTAGGTTGTTGGAGACCCCTGGTTTGAGTTCCCTGAGTCATACAGAAAATTTCCATTGGCTATCAAAGGAGAAGCCCCAGTAAGGCATGGGGGGGGGGGGGCTAAATCGCATTTAGAATCAAACCCCATCCCCAGCAGAGACACTCAGAGGGCTCAAACAAAAGCTTGTGTGCACTAGGAGACCTCAGAGAGACTGAGGCAGCCCTACCTTTGAGTGTTAGAGTGTCTCCTGCAGAGGTACAGGTCAGCAGTGGCCTGCATAGGGGCAGGGGCTCTGGGTGCAGCTGACCTGGGTATGGCATAAGCCCTATGGAGGAGGTCACCATTAACCCTGCCATAGAGCCACCAGAACTTACACAGGATTGGGGAAACAGACTCTTAGAAGGCACTAACAAAACCTTGTGTGCACCAGGACCCAGGAGAAAGGAGCAGTGACCCCACAAGAGACTGACCCAGAATTGCCCATGAGTGTCCAGGAGTCTCTGGTGGAGGCGTGGGTGGGTGGTGGCCTGCTGCAGGGTATGGGGGCACTGAGTGTGGCAGTGCATCCATGGGAACTTTTGAAGGAGATTGCCATTATATGCATTAACACCACCATAGTTTGACCTCAGGTCAAAAAACGGAGGGAACACAGCACTGCCCATCAACAGAAAATTGGATTAAAGATTTACTGAGCATGGCCCATCAGAACAAGACCCAGTTTTCTCCACAGTCAGTCTCTCCCATAATCCTCTATCCTTATCTGTCAGAGGGCAGACAGAATGAAAACTAACAATCACAGAAAACTAATCAAACTGATCACCTGGACCACAGCCTTGTCTAACTCAATGAAACTATTAGCCAAGCCATGTAGGGCCACCCAAGACGGACAGGTCATGGTGGGGAGTTCTGACAAAACGTGGTCCATTGGAGAAAGGAATGGCAAACCACTTCAGTATTCTTGCCTTGAGAGCCCCATGAACAGCATGAAAAGGCAGATAGGACACTGATAGATGAACTCCCCAGGCTGGTAGTTGCCCAATATGCTACTGGGGAACATTGGAGAAATAACTCCAGAAATAACGAAGAGACGGAGCCAAAGCAAAAACAACACCCAGTTGTGGATGTGACTGGTGATGGTAGTAAAGTCCAATGCTGTAAAGAGAACAATATTGCATAGGAACCTGGAATGTTAGGTCTATGAATCAAGGTAAATTGGAAGTGGTCAAACAGGAGATGGCAAGAATGAACATTGACATTTTAGAAATCAGTGAATTAAAATGGACTGGAATGGGTGAATTTAACTCAGATGATCATCATATCTACTACTGTGGGCAAGAATCCCTTAGAAGAAATGGAGTAGCCCTCATAATCAACAAAAGAGTCCAGAATGCAGTACTTGGATGCAATCTCAAAACAACAGAATCATCTCTGTTCATTTCCAAGGCAAACCATTCAATACCACAGTAATCCAAGTCTATGCCCCAACCAGTAATGCTGAAGAAGCTGAAGTTGAATGGTTCTATGAAGACCTACAAGACCTTCTAGAACTAAGACCCCCAAAAAAGATGTCCTGTTCATTATGGGGGACTGGAATGCAAAAGTAGGAAGTCAAGAGACACCTGGAGTAACAGGCAAGTTTGGCCTTGGAGTACAAAATGAATCAGGGCAAAGGCTAACAGAGTTTTGTCAAGAGAACACACTGGTCATAGAAATACCCTCTTCACAAGAAACAACTCTACACACGGATGGACATCACCAGATGGTCAATACTGAAATTGGATTGATTATATTCTTTGCAGCCAAAGATGGAGAAGTTCTATACAGTCAGCAAAAACAAGACAGGGAGCTGACTGTGGCTCAGATCGTGAACTCCTTATTGCCAAATTCAGACTTAAATGGAAGAAAGTAGGGAAAACC
Source organism: Odocoileus virginianus (assembly GCF_023699985.2). Lineage (NCBI taxonomy): Eukaryota > Metazoa > Chordata > Mammalia > Artiodactyla > Cervidae > Odocoileus > Odocoileus virginianus. Next base: position 39,622,383 of record NC_069679.1, on the reverse strand, counting down.
ACTAGGCCATTCAGGTATGACCTAAATCAATCCCTTACAGTGGAAGTGACAAACAGATTGAAGGGGTTAGATCTGATAGAGTGTCTGAAGAACTATGGACAGAGGTTTGTGACACTGTACAGGGGGCAGTGATCAAGACCATCCCCAAGAAAAAGAAATGCAAAAGGCAAAATGGTTGTCTGAGGAGGCCTTACAAATAGATGAGAAAAGAAGAGAAGTGAAAGGCAAAGAAGAAAAGGAAAGATACATGAATTTGAATGCAGAGTTCCAAAGAACAGGAAGGGAAGATAAGAAAGCCTTCCTCAGTGATCAATGCAAAGAAATAGAGGAAAACAACAGAATGGGAAAGACTAGAGATCTCTCCAAGAAAATTAGAGATACCAAGGGAACATTTCCTGCAAAGATGGGCACAATAAAGGACAGAAATGGTATGGACCTAACAGAAGCAGAAGATATTAAGAAGAGGTGGCAAAAGAGACACAGATGTACAGAACAGACTTTGGGACTCTGTGGGAGAAGACGAGGGTGGGATGTTCTGAGAGAATAGCATTGAAACAAATATACTATCAAGGGTGAAACAGATCACCAGCCCAGGTTGGATGCATGAGACAAGTGCCCAGGGCTGATGCACTGGGAAGACCCAGAGGGATCTGATGGAGAGGGAGGCGGGAGGGGGGATCGAGATGGGGAACACATGTAAATCCATGGCTGATTCATGTCCATGTATGGCAAAAACCACTACAATATTGTAAAGTAATTAGCCTCCAACTAATAAAAATAAATAAAAAAGAAAAAAAATAAAAGTAAAATAGTACAAAGGAAAAAAAAAAAAACAAAGAGGTGGCAAGATTATACAGAAGAACTATACAAAGAAGATCTTCATAACCCAGATAATCACCATGGTGTGATCTTTCACTTAGATCCAGACATCTTGGAATATGAAGTCAAGTGGTCCTTAGGAATCATCACTACGAACAAAGCTAGTGGAGGTGATGGAATTCCAGTTGAGATAATTCAAATCCTAAAAGATGATGCTGTGAAAGTGCTGCACTCAATATGCCAGCAAATTTGGAAAACTCAGAGGTGGCCACAGGACTGGAAAAGGTCGTTTTTCATTCCAATCCCAAAGAAAGGCAATGCCAAAGAATGTTCAAACCATCACACAATTGCACTCATCTCACATGCTAGTAAAGTAATGCTCAAAATTCTCCAAGCCAGGCTTCAACAGTACATGTACCATGAACTTTCAGATGTTCAAGTTGGATTTAGAAAAGGCAGAGGAACCAGAGATCTAATTGCTAACATCCGCTGGATCATAGAAGAAGCAAGAGAATTCCAGAAAAACATCTATTTCTGCTTTATTGACTATGCCAAAGCCTTTGACTTTGTGGATCACAACAAACTGGAAAATTCTGAAAGAGATGGGAATACCAGACCACCTTACCTGCCTCCTGATAAATCTGTATGCAGGTCAAGAAGCAACTGTTAGAACTGGACATGGAACAACAGACTGGTTCCAAATAGGGAAAGGAGTATGTTAAGGCTGTATATTGTCACCCTGCTTATTTAACTTATATGCACAGTACATCACGAGAAACGCTGGGCTGGATGAAGCACAAGCTAGAATCAAGATTGCCGGGAGAAATATCAATAACCTCAGGTATGCAGATAACACCACCCTTATGACAGAAAGCTAAGAAGAACTAAAGAGCCTCTTGATGAAAGTGAAAGAGGAGAGTGAAAAAGCTGGCTTAAAGCTCAGCATTCAGAAAATGAAGATCATGGCATCTGGTCCCATCACTTCATGGCAGATAGATGGGGAAACAATGGAAACAGTGACAAACTTTATTTTTTGTGTGCTCCAAACACACTGCAGATGGTGACTGCAGCCATGAAATTAAAAGACCCTTGCTCCTTGAAAGAAAAGCTATGACCAACCTAGATAGCATATTGAAAAGCAGAGACATTACTTAACCACCAAAGGTCCATGTAGTCAAAACTAGGGTTTTTCCAGTAGTTATGTATGGATGTGAGAGTTGTGGTGTTGGAGAAGACTCTTGAGAGTCCCTTGGACTGCAAGGAGATCCAACCAATCAGCCTTAAAGGAAATCAGTCCTGAATATTCATTGGAAGGACTGATGTTGAAGCTGAAACTCCAATACTTTGGGCATCTGATGTGAAAAACGAACTCATTGGAAAAGACCCTGATGCTGGGAATGATTGAAGGTGGGAGGAGAAGGGGATAACAGAACATAAGATGGTTGGATGGCATCACCAACTCAATGGACATGAGTTTGAATAAGCTCCGGGAGTTGGTGATGGACAGGGAAACCTGGCGTGCTGCATGCAGTCCATGGGGTCGCAGAGTCAGACACGACTGAGTGAATGAACTGAACTGATCTATTTTACATATGGTAGTGTATATGCTTCCATGCTACTCTCTCCTTTCACCTCACCCTCTCCTTCCTCCCCCAACCCGTATCCATAAGTCTGTTTTCTACCTCTGCGTCTCTATTACTGTCCTGAAAATAGGTTCATCAGCACCATCTTTCTAGATTCCATATATATATATGTTAAATATGGTATTTGTTTTTATCTTTCTGACTCTCTCACTCTGTACCTAGGCTCTAGGTTCATCCACCTCATTAGAACTGACTCAAATGCATTACTTTTTATGGCTGAGTAGTATTCCATTGTATTTATGTACCACAGCTTCTTTATCCATTCATCTTTCGATGCACATCTAGGTTGCTTCCAAATTCTAGCTATTGGAAATAGTGCTTCAGTGAACACTGGGGTACATGTGTCTTTTAATATTAGTTTTCTCAGGGTATATGCCTGGAAGTGGTACTGCTGCATTGTATGGTAGTTTTATTCTAGTTTTTTAAGGAATCTCCATACTGTCTTCCATAGTGGCTGTATCAATATACATTCCCACCAGCAGTGCAAGAAAGTTCCCTTTTCTCCACACCCTCTCTAACATGTTTGTAGTTTCTGATGATGGTCATTCTGACCAGTGTGAGGTGATATCATCTCATTGTAGCTTTGATTTGCATTTCTCTAATAATAAGTGATATTGAAAATCTTTTCATGTAGTTGTTAGCCATGTGTCTTCTTTGGAGAAATGTCTGTTTAGGTCTTTTGCCCACTTTTTGATTAGGTTGTTGTTATTTTTTTCTGGTATTGAGTTGCATGAGTTGCTTGTATATTTTGGAAATTAATCCTTTGTCAGTTGTTTTATTTGCCATTATTTTCTCCTATTCTGAGGGCTAACTTTTCACCTTGTTTATAGTTTCCTTCATTGTACAAAATCTTTTAAGTTTAATCAGGTCCCACTTATTTTTGTTTTTATCTCCATTACTTTAGGAGGTGGGTCATAGAGGATCTTGCTATGGTTTATGTCATACAGTGTTCTGCCTATGTTTTCTTCTAAGAGTTTTATAGTTTCTGGTTTTATATTCAGGTCTTTAGTCCATTCTGAGTATACAGTGGGGTAAAGATAGTCTCTTTAATAAGTGGTGCTGGGAGAATTGGAAAACTATGTGCAAAAGAATGAAATTAGAACACTTCCTAAAACCATACACATGCATCTTTTTGAATTGTGGTTTTCTCAGGGTATATGCCCAGTAGTGGGATTCCTGGATCATACGGTAATTTTACTGCCTCTAATCTTATGGTTGGTATTCTTGGCCCCCAGCCCCCAACCTTTCAAAAGTCACTTCATTAACACAATGAAAGACACTTTTGCCACTCTAAAAACTTAGAAAATTCTAAGAGTTTTAGGAGCCCAGTGCTAGAAAAGGGGCTGAAGACCAAATATATATTTCTTAATATAAATCACAGTACCACACCCAAGAAGGAAGAAATCCTCCCCTTCCATCCTCAGCATCCCTTTGGATATGTATCTCTACATTCAGGGATGACACCCCTTTAGATTCAAGCCTCCTCTTCTTGGGCAGGATCTGTCTATTTACTTTGCAACTCCAGAATAGTCCTGAAGTATTCCAAAATAAAAGATTAACTTATCACCAAAACTGAATACTGCCTTTCCTTTAAATGTAAAACTCCTGGCAGTGTTGACATAGTGGTCTCTGTGGCTTCCAGCTATTAAGGTACCAGAATTGTTGGGTGCATCAGTCACTGTGTTGGGAATCTTGGGAGCTTGATTCCTCTGGAGGTGGGTGCAAGTGGTCACCGTAAGTTCACATGCAGAAGGCTGGGGAGATTTGCTGACAGGAACTCACCTCAAGGAAAGCGAAATTCAAGTGCGGGGTTGTGGCTGGGTGTGGGATTGGGCGAAGAGGCGTGGGAGTTGAGAGTACAACACTGCAACACTGTGCCTGGGTCCAGTGGAGAGGGTGATGGCAGGAAACAGCAACTATTTATAGCAATGGTACAAACCAAACCAAAAGAGTGGATTTTTTGGGTTAGAGACACAATGTTGAAGAGGTTGAACTAGCATTAAGCTCAGTTTAACACTTGGGGCAGGCTGGTGAAGGAAGCAATTAATTCTTTGGGAAATATCTTTAAGATAGTCACAAAGTATCAGCAGGATCAGCTATGTGGGCCTGTGCTCTATGCCATATCCCAGGACCCTGCACTCACAAGGGCCCTGTGCTTGATTTAACGCTGTCACTGTCTTGATAGTCTTTTTTTTCTTTTTTTGTCTTGAGAGTCTTAATTTTTTTTTCGCATGGGACTCTATATTATCATCTTGCTCCAGGCCGTGCAATTATGTAGCCAGTCCTGGGTGTCAATGAGAGAGAGGGATGGTGCCGGCACTTTGCACTCCCTTTGCCAGCAGTAGCTAAAATGTGAGGTCTTGGTGAAACACTGGAGGCACAGGGTCTCCTAACAATGTTGGCTCAGGTTGTTCTCAGCTCAGCACCAGCAAGGTGTCTGTGTCTTTAAAGGCACAAGTAACTTTAGAGGCAGTGGGTGACAGGGACTTGGCTTGGGTAACAGTACTGTTAACAGGTGACACTAGCTACAGTGGAAGCTGTAAGGTTCTTGCAGGTAGCTCTTCAGTCTGGAGATGGTTCAAAAGAGTAGTTCAAGAAAGGAGAATCTGACATCCCATTGAGCACAGGACATACCCCCGGGGATGACTTTAAAGGGCCAAGAGTGGTGGTCCTGGTCCCCAAAGCCTGTGGGGACTGGAACCAGAGACAGACTTCGAAAAATTTTATTTTTACCCCAAGACTGGTGCAGCCTGGGGAAACAGGTGTGACACATGAAAAGTGTAAATTCCAATACTGATCTGTTCACTAGATTCTGCAGCTGATCCTTTGTCATCATTGCTAAGTTGTGTCCAACTCTGTGACCCCAAGAACACCAGGCTTCCCTGTCCTTCACTGTCTCCCAGTGTTTGCTCAAATACATGTCCACTGAGTCGGTGATGCTGATCCTTACCAGACCCTAGAAAAGGGGGACCCTCTAACCCGTTGATATATTTGTAGTGGGGATAAACGTAGTTCCCTGGTGGCTCAGGCAGTAAAGAATCTGCCTTGAAATGTGGGAGATGTGGGTTTGATCCCTGGGTCGGGAAGATCCCCTGGAGAAGGGAATGGCTACCCACTCCAGTATTCTTGCCTGAAGAATTCCAAGGACAGAGGGGCCAGGCGGGCTGCAGTCTATGGGGTCAGAGAGAGTTGGACACAACTGAGAGATTAACACTTTCAACACTTTCAAACTTAGTTCTAGACTCTAGGCCAATATGAATGAGTAATGACAGTAACACCAGATTATGCTCATGTCTGTTATTGTTTCAAGGCGTTTTCATAACCTTTGACATGAATGAGCACGAGAACCAACCTGTGAGGCAGGTCAGGTAGGAACCATGCCCGGTGAGGCTAGAAACATCAACTCACGTGCACACTGGGACCCTGCAGGTGGAATGCGCGTGAGTGTGTTCCTGTGTCTCCAGACTGGCTAGCGGAGTGCTTTCTTTATTTTGGCAACTTGGAACCCGGAATAGAAACTGGGGCACAAAGAATGCATTGAATAAATCCTTGCCAGTTTCACTGAACTTGAAGTGAAATGATAATGTGTGGAATCCAGTCCCTAATTTTCTGATTGAGACTTGATGACCCAAAGAACTGTAGAGCTTCATGCTTGTTGGAGAGGGAGGTCTTAAGAAAAACTATGGCAGCAGAAACTAACACAACGTTGTAAAGAAATCAGACTCCAATAAAAAATAAATGAAAAAATGAATTTAAAACAAAACTCAAAAACAACAAAAAATAGAAAAACCATGTAAAACTGAGAAATGAGGCAAAGAGTGCTGTATACCCTTTCAAAATCATATTAGTCACTTTAAGTGTCATCTAACACACCTGCTAAATCATCTGATACTGAGAGAGAAGATTTTAGGCTGCTATTTCCTACTGATTAGGGCCCAGAGTCCATAAAAGTAGTGTTAACTTATGGATTTTTGCCTTGAACAGATGAAAATGACTTTGTCTGTTAGAAAAGATAACCTGAAAGCTTACAGTTGATTTATCTTGTACGACATTGAACAGAAGGTTTATTTGGCATTCTTTTTTTCCTTTAATTATATATTTACCCATCCTATCCTCCTTGGAATCAGCTCTAATATTCTACTGATTCTCTTATTAATGAGTTAAGTATGTCTTTGACATAGGCTCCCTATTAATTTATGTCATGTGTTAAACTTCTTGAAATTTTTACTTTGATAGTTCAAACCTATATTACTAAAATTTTGCTTGGACTGAGTTATATTTTAGATTTTTTAAAAATGAGACTACATTAAAATTCAGATTTGTCTATTACTATTCTATTCTTTGGTACATGTAATTATAAATCTCCAAGAAATAGTTTTTGACAGCTGTAATCACATCAGCATTGCATCAATACATTGGATGTTATCTTTCACAGTACATGTATTCCTAAAAACCTTCATTATGAAGAAGTTTGAGCATGCATAAAAATGGACAGAATAGTAAAACAAGCCTCAATGAAACTATCATATAGCTTCAGTATTTATTAACCTATTAGCCCATCTTGACCTTTTAATACCTCCATTTACTGTTAATTTGAAACATTCCAAGAGATATCATCTTATCTGTAAATATATTCTTAAATTATGACATAAAACAAGACACAGTTTGAGTCATTTTGTCTACCTCTATTGACATGACCTGTCAATATATCCAATCTCAAATACTCACGTACTCAGTTTTGTCTGATGAAGCTAAAGGTCTGTCTTAGGAATTCCCTGGCAGTACAGTGGTTGGGACTTGGCACTGTCACTGTGGAGATTCTGTGTTTGATCCCTGGTTAGAAGACTGACATCCTCTAAGCCACATGACTCAGCAAAAAAAAAAAAAAAAAAAACCTGTCTTTTTTTCAGTTGATATAACATGAACATATTTCTCTCACTGTCATTAGAAAATATTGCCTGGAAAAGATTCACTAATAAATCCATCTAGTTTTAAACCTATACATATTACATGTGTATATAACACGATCAAACATGGTTATATTGATTTAAATATTTTTGTTTGTTTTAAATTTTTAGGTAATAAAGACTAAGGGTAGTAGTAGGGAAAAAAAGATGAAACAAAAAGAGGAACTAATCTATAGTTTCTTAGCTTACAAGATAGACTAGGTAGCACAACGGAACTATTCTAGTAGTATAGTTGATCTTTGAACAACACGGGTTTGAACTGTGTGGGTCCACTTATATTTTTTCAATAAGTATATTAGAAATTTGTTTGGAGATGAGCAACAAACAATTTGAAAAAGTGAGCAGATGAATAGTGTAGCATTCTCTTTCCCTTAGGAAAAAATAGCATATCAGTCTGTCATCACAGGTGAGTGGCTTAAAAAAAAAGTAACAGTTTTCAATACAATTTTATGAATATAACTGTAATACAGCATACCATAAACATTTTATAACGATTCATTCATTAGGGTAGAGGCTAGTCTGCTGTGAAGCAGTTGTATTGGTTATACTAGGCTACCATACAGCAACTATATTGCTGCTTTTCAATGCATGAGTCATTACACTTGTAAATGAATATGAATTTCTTTTCCACATTATTTTTCCACTTTTGATGTCTCATGTTGGTAATACATATAATACCTACAGTATTTTGTCTCCTATGAGGCAATATTGATATAGGTACTAACAGACAATTCACCTCATAAACAGACAACTGTAAACTTACAGTATCAATAAATACAATGTCATAAATTATTTTCCTTATGAGTTTATTAATACTTTCTTTTCCCTAGCTTACTGTAAGAACATAGTGTATCATCCCTAGCTTACTGTAAGAACATAGTGTATCATGCATATAACATACAAAATATGTATTAATTGACTGTGTTATCAGTAAAGCTTCTGGTCAACAGTAGGCTTTTAGTAGTTAACTTTGGGGGGAGTCAAATTTTCAACCATGAGGGCAGTCAGCATGCTTAAATGCCACACTGTTTAAGGGTCAGCAGTGTAAAAGTAGTAGAGGAGCTTAAGGGAGATATGGAACATGATTGCATGGGATCAAGTCCTGGTCCTCCAATGAAGCAGCTGTGTAACACTCGACAACTTAATCTGTCTGTGTCCTCATCCAACAAAACAGGGGAAATCGTAGTACCTACTTTGTTAGGAGGAGGTTATGAGGATTAAGTACTGTTTAATCCTAAACCCCATAGTCCAGAACCTGGCACATGGCAAGGACCAAGCAGATATTAATAACAAGAGGCAATGATGCTCATTTTTTCAGGTTGTCTTCCAGATCTCACCCAAACTTTATAAAATTTACATTCTCATGATTATAGTGGGCATACAATTTTGTAATCTGTATTTTTTCCTGTCTGTAATTTGTCTTTTTTCAAATTACTATTATATACACTATCCTATGTGTCGAATTAGCTTTCACAATAATAATGTTGTTTAATATTTCATAGTGATGTGGCCTGCTTTGTTAACATCTTACTCTAGTATATGTGTCCACTTATTTGCTAAGTTGTGTTTGACTCTGTGGCCCCATGGACTGTAGCCTGCCGGGCTCCTCTGTCTATGATATTTCCCAGGCAAGAATATTGGAGTGGGTTGCCAATTCCTTCTCTAGAGGATCTTTCCAACCCAAGGACTGGACCTGCATCTCCTTCATTGGCAGGTAGATTCTTTATTTAGGTTATTTCTGCTGTTGTTGTTTAGTCACTCATTCGTGTCCAACTCTTTGTGACCCCATAGACTGCAGCATGCCAAATTTCCCTGTCCTTCACTATCTCCCAGAGTTTACTCAAACTTACGTCCATTGAGTTGGTGATGCCATCTGACCATTTCATCCTCTGTCGTACCCTTCTCCACCTGCCTTCAATCTTTCCCAGCATCAGGGTCTTTTCAAATGAGTCTGCTCTTCACATCAGGTGGCCAAAGTATTGGAGCTTCAGCTTTAGCATCAGTCTTTCCAGTGATTATTCAGGACTGATTTCCTTTAGGATTGACTGGTTTGATCTCCTTGCAGTCCAAGGGACTCTCAAGAGTCTTCTCCAACACTACAGTTCAAAAGCATCAATTCTTGGGTGTTCAACCTTCTTTATGGTCCAACTCTTCACCCATATATGACTACAGGAAAAACATAGCTTTGTCTCTATGGACCTTTGTCGGCAAAGTAATGCTTCTGCTTTTTAATATGCGGTCTAGATTTGTCATAGCTTTTCTTCCAAGAAGCAGGCATCTTAATTTCATGGCTACAGTCTCTGTCTGCAGTGATTTTGGAGCCCCCCAAAATAAAGTCTGTCACTGTTTCCCCATCTATTTGTCATGAAGTGATGGAATCAGATGCCCTGATCTTTGTTTTCTGAATGTTGAGCATTAAGCCAACTTTTTCACTCTCCTCTTTCACTTTCAAGAGGCTTTTTAGTTCTTCTTTGCTTTTTGCCATAAGGGTGTTGTTATCTGCATATCTGAGGTTATTGATATTTCTCCTGGCAATCTTGATTCCAGCTTGTGCTTCATCCAGCCCAGCGTTTCTCATGATGTACTCTGCATATAAGTTAAATAAGCAGGGTGACAATACATACTCCTTAACATACTCCTTTCCCAATTTGGAACCACTCTGTTGTTCCACAGTTTGTTGTGATCCACAAAGGCTTTGGCATAGTCAATTAAGCAGAAATAGATATTTTTCTGGAATTTTCTTTCTTTTTCAATGATCCAATGGATGTTGGCAATTTGATTTCTGGTTCCTCTGCCTTTTTTAAATCTAGGTTGAACATCTGGAAGCTCATGGTTCATGTACTATTGAAGTCTGGCTTGGAGAATTTTGAGCATTACTTTGCTAGCATGTGAGATGAGTGCAATTGTGTGGTAGTTTGAACATTCTTTGGCATTGGTTTCCTTTGGGATTGGAATGAAAACTCACCGTTTCCAGTCCTGTGGCCACTGCTGAGTTTTCCAAATTTGCTGGCATATTGAGAGCAGCACTTTCATAGCATCATCTTTTAGGATTTGAAATATCTCAACTGGAATTCCATCATCTCCACTAGCTTTGTTCGTAGTGATGCTCCTAAGGCCCACTTGACTTTGCATTCCAAGATGTCTGGCTCTAGGTGAGTGATCCCACCATCGTGATTATCTGGGTCATGAAGATCTTTCTGTATAGTTCTTCTGTATAATCTTAACACCTCTTCTTAATATCTTCTGCTTCTGTTAGGTCCATACCATTTCTGTCCTTCATTGTGCCCATCTTTGCATGAAATGTTCCCTTGGTATCTCTAATTTTCTTGAAGAGATCTCTAGTCTTTCCCATTCTATTGTTTTCCTCTATTTCTTTGCATTGATCACTGAGGAAGGCTTTCTTATCTCTCCTTGCTATTCTTTGGAACTCTGAATTCAAATGCATATATCTTTCCTTTTCTCCTTCACCTTTTACTTCTCTTCTTTTCTCATCTATTGTCTCCTCAGACAACCATTTGGCCTTTTGCATTTCTTTTTCTTGGGGATGGTCTTGATCACTGCCTCCTGTACAATGTCATGAACCTCCATCCATAGTTCTTCAGGCACTCTGTCTATCAGATCTAACCCCTTCAATCTGTTTGTCACTTCCACTGTAAGGGATTGATTTAGGTCATACCTGAATGGCCTAGTGGTTTTCCCTACTTTCTTCCATTTAAGTCTGAATTTGGCAATAAGGAGTTCATGATCTGAGCCACAGTCAGCTCCCTGTCTTGTTTTTGCTGACTGTATAGAACTTCTCTATCTTTGGCTGCAAAGAATATAATCAATCTGATTTTGGTATTGACCATCTGGTGATGTCCATGTATAGAGTTGCCTCTTGTGTTGTTGGAAGAGGGTGTTTGCTATGACCAGTGTGTTCTCTTGACAAAACTCTGTTAGCCTTTGCCCTGATTCATTTTGTACTTCAAGGCCAATCTTGCCTGTTACTCCAGGTATCTCTTGACTTCCTACTTTTGTATTCCAGTTCCCTATGATGAAAAGGACATATTTTTTGTGTGTTAGTTCTAGAAGGTCTTGTAGGTCTTCGTAGAACCATTTGGCTTCAGCTTCTTTGGCATCAGTGGTCAGGGCACAGACTTGGATTACTGTAGTATTGAATGATTTGTCTTGGAAACTAACTGAGATCATTCTGTCATTTTTGAGATTGCATCCAAGTACTGCTTTTTGGACTCTTGTTGATTATGATGGCTACTCCATTTCTTCTAAGGGATTCTTGTCCACAGTAGTAGATATAATGGCCATCTGAATTAAATTCACCCATTCTTGTCCATTTTAGTTCACTGATTCCTAAAATGTGGACGTTCATTCTTGCCATCTTCTGTTTGGCCACTTCCAATTTACCTTGATTCATGAACCTAACATCCCAGGTTCCTATGCAATGTTGTTCTTTACAGCATTGGACTTTACTTTCACCACCAGACACATCCACAACTGGGCGTTGTTTCCGCTTTGGCTCAGCCTCTTTATTCCTTTGGAGCTGTTTCTCCACTCTTCTCTAGTAACATATTAGGTACCTACTGACCGGCGGAGTTCATCTTTCAGTGTCATATCTTTTTTCTTTTCCATAATGTTCCTGGGGTTCTCAAGGCAAGAATGATGAAGTAGTTTGCTATTCCCTTCTCCAGTGAACCACGTTTGTCAGAACTTTCCACCGTGACCTGTCTATCTTGGTGGCCCCCATAGTTTCATTGAGTTAGACAAGGCTGTGATCCATGTGACCAGTTTGGCTAGTTTTCTGTGGTTTTAATTTTCATTCTCTCTGACCTCTGATGGATGAGGATGAGGCAGCTGTGGACGCTTCCTGATGGCAGGGACTGACTGCGGGAAAAACTGGGTCTTGCTCTTGTGGGCAAGACCACACTCAGTAAATCTTTAATCCAATTTTGTGCTGATGGGTGAAGCTGTGTTCCCTGTTTGGGAACACAGCTCTGGCCTCAGGCCAAACTACAGAGAGTGATTTCTAGAGTCTTGCTATTATACAGAAGTTAGATATTTTTTAAGGAGTGACAGAGAAAAAGAGGTGTCAGGAATTTGTAGGGGAGAGCAAAAAGGGGGACAGGGCTATTGATGAGGAAGGTAGAAAAAGTGTTCCTAAGTACCCCCACCCTCATCTCTGTAAAAGCAGAAAAATTTAGGTGCTGCAGAAATAGTAACAGAGGTTGAGAGGGTTAACAGGGGCCTTAGAGGTCAAAGCCACTGAACCTGGAACCGGAAGATCTGTCTTAGTATGGGGACCCCAGCCCACCATCTGCATGCTGCTCAGCTTCTGTGCATCCCAGTGGTCTCACCAAGGTCCAGGGATCCCCACCTGCCACACAGCATGATACCTGGAGAGCAGCCAAAACACTGAACATCAAAAGGATGGTTCTGGCTGCCAAACCTGCCATCCAAGAGGAGTTGGTAAACTACTTCAGGAACAGTTTCACTGTTTCTTGGATCAGTGGGGTGACAGCAGAGAGAGAGGGATTGTGCAACCCATGGAACAATCCAGAAGTGAAACAGGGAGGCATATGGCCCTCTCCTCTGACAGCTGACCCAGGGAGGCTGAGCTCCAGTGGCTTTACCTGAGGCTGGCCAGGACCTCTGTCCTACCGTGTCTAGGAAACTGCCTTTGGCATAAATTCTAGAAATGGCAAATCTCTGCTCTGAAATCTCTGGGCATACCTGGTAGCTCACTGGTAAAGAATCTGCCTGCAATGCAGGAGGCCCAGGTTCCATACCTGGGGAAGATCCCTGGAGGAGGGAATGGCAACCCAATCCAGTATTCTTGCCTGAAGAATCCCATGGACAGATGAGCCTGTTAGGCTACAGTCTATGGGGTCACAAAAGAGTCAGGCACGACTTAGTGATCAGACAGCAACTGCTCTGAAACCTTTGGTTCCAGTCCTCTCGGCACTGGCCTTGCAACACCCTTTCCAAGATCTGCTAACAGGAAAGTGAGGTTAGTGAACCCTGGGGATTTACAGCGCAGACAAAAGAAGCTCTCATTGAATACCATTTTTTTTTCCAAGTAGTGAACGAGTTTGTAAAAATACATGCATAATTCACATAACTCTGTAAGTGATTCACTTTTCTCTTTCTGTAGAAAATAAGCTTCATACCATCAAATCAGACTAACGTGAGACTTTACCTTTTCCCTGGCCTGCTACCCCACACAGAAAGGAGCCTGGGGGTGGAGAGGAGGGAGTTGGAAGCTCCTGGGTGATTCCCCCACTTCTGCTTTTCTTCCTTCTCCTCCTTTCTCTCCTCTTGCTAGAACACTTCCTGTGTTTTAAAAACTTTTTAGATTGTAATAAAAATATATTCAAACTGCTTTTATTTGTTAATTAAATAAATACATTCAGGCTAACAGAAAAGTTGCCAAAATAGCACCCAAAAATCCCACATATGTTTCATTTCCCTAAATGTTAATTAACATTTCTCTACTTTTGCTTTGTTGTTTTTTTCTCCCTCCCTTATCCCAACTCCCTGGACACACAAAAGCACTTATTCTTTTTCTCTGGGCACCATTTGAGAATATGTTACTTACTCATGAAGCTTCCCTGGCGGCTCAGCAGTAAAGAATCTGCCTGCAAATGTAGGAGACATGGGTTTGATCCCTGGGTTGGGAAGATCCCCTGGAGAAGGTAATGGCAACCCACTCCAGTATTCCTACCTGGAGAATTCCATGGATAGAGGAGCCTGGCGGGCTACAGACCATGGGGTCGCAAACAGTTGGATACGACCATACAACAACAATAATTTATACCTCCTGATCATCAAGGCTGTATATTGTCACCCTGCTTATTTAACTGATATGCAGAGTACATCATGAGAAATGCTGGGCTGAATGAAGCACAAGCTGGAATCAAGATTGCCAGGAGAAATATCAATAACCTCAGATATGCAGATAACACCACCCTTATGGCAGAAAGCAAAGAAGAACTAAAGAGCCTCTTGATGAAAGTGAAAGAGGAGAGTGAAAAAGTTGGTTTAAAGCTCAACATTCAGAAAACTAAGATCATGGCATCCAGTCTCATCACTTCATGACAAATAGATGGGGAAACAATGGAAACAATGACAGACTTTATTTTGGGGGGCTCCATAATCACTGCAGATGGTGACTGCAGCCATGAAATAAAAAGATGTTTACTCCTTGGAAGGAAAGTTATGACCAACCTAGCTGCTGTTGCTGCTGCTACTAAGTCACGTCAGTCGTGTCCGACTCTGTGTGACCCCACAGACGTCAGCCCACCAGGCTCCCCTGTCCCTGGGATTCTCTAGGCAAGAACACTGGAGTGGGTTGCCATTTCCTTCTCCAATGCAGGAAAGTGAAAAGTGAAAGTGAAGTTGCTCAGTTGTGTCCGACTCTTAGCGACCCCGTGGACTGCAGCCTACCAGGCTCCTCCATCCATGTGATTTTCCAGGCAAGAGTATTGGAGTGAGTTGCCATTGCCTTCTCCGAACCTAGACAGCATATTAAAAAGCAGAGATGTTACTTTGCCAACAAACCGTCTAGTCAAGGCTATGGTTTTTCCAGTGGTCATGTATGGATGTGAGAGTTGGACTACAAAGAAAGCTGAGCGCTGAAGAACTGATGCTTTTGAACTGTGGTGTTGGAAAAGACTCTTGAGAGTCCCTTGGACTGGAAGGAGATCCAACCACTCCATCCTAAAGGAGATCAGTCCTGGGTGTTCATTGGAAGGACTGATGCTGAAGCTGAAACTCCAATACTTTGGCCACCTGATGCGAAGAGTTGACTCATTGGAAAAGACCCTGATGCTGGGAAAGATTGAAGGCAGGAGGAGAAGGGGACGACAGAGGATGAGATGGTTGGATGGCATAACAGACTCAGTGGACATGAATTTGGGTAAACTCCATGAGGTGCGATGGACAGGGAGGCCTGGCATGCTGCAGTCCATGGGGTCGCAAAGAGTTGGACACAACTGAGCAACTGAACTGAACTGATCCATAACCCTTAAGACTTACTTCATTGTGTATTTTGTAATTAGAATATCCTCTTCCATGACCACAGCACAGTTAGCACGTTCAGGAAATCTGACCTTGTCTGCATTCTAATTTTGTCAGTTTTCCCCTTAGTGTTCTTTACAGCACATTTTTGTTTATAGTACATTTTTCTATCTAGTATTTTTCCTACCCCAGTGCAGGATCGTGTGTTACATTTGCTTTCCGATCTCTTTAGTTTGCTTTAGTCTAGAACTCTTGCTCAGCCTTTCTTTAGCTTTTCAGACACTGACCTTTTTTTTTTTTTTTTTAAATGTGGGCTATTTATGTTGCAGAATGTTTCTCAATTTAGAAATGCCCTATGTTTCCTTCTCATTATAGTCAAATCTGGCTGGAACATTATGTAAGAGTGTGTGTCCTTCTCAGGATGTTGCCTCTGGAGGCAAGTTTTATCTATTTGCCGCTCATTGGAGATGATAATTAGTCTCCAGGTCCAGGTGTCAAGGTGTTGTCTAGTTTCCCCACTGTGTTAATTATTTTACACTTTGGAGTGAATAAATAATCTGTGGGGGCACGTTAAGATCATGCAGATATCCTGATCCTCTTCAAACTCTCTACTCTATATTTAGAATCCATGATGGTCCCTGCATAGACCAGCCTTTACTGTGATAGTTGCAAAATAATGGTTTTCCCACTCTACCACTCCCTACAGTAGAATGCCAATATCAGTTTGTATTCTTCTGTAGGGAAGGACACTCCCTCCTCTCATTTGCCTGTTTGCCATTCTGTCCATCCATCCACCCATCCATCTATCCATCATATATTGATCTATTTTATCAGTATAAACTCATGGATTTCTATTCAATTTGTTATACTCTAATACTATTTAATATATTTTAATGTTCAATTGTTTGAGATAACTTCAAGTTGGTTCCTGTGTTCTTTTAACATGCTTCCACTATGTTTTGTGTACTCCCTTAATTCATGGCACAGTAAGATATTCCAGTCTCACGTTGGTCCTTCCTTAGCCCAGCTCTAGAATTATCCACTTCTCTGAGGAGCCCCAGTTCCATTTAGGTGAGAAACCAAAACTCTGGGCACTAAAGGTGCTTACAATTTTTGGGGGTATCACTGCTCCTAGGCTCTGTCAGTGGCTTGACCTAAGGGAGGTGTGTATATACACAAAAACTGATCGATAATTTCTAAAATTGTACACGTACACATTCTAGAAACCACGAGTTCATTCTGGTGCTCTAATTTTTCCCCGTATGAGTTCTTTTCCTTTTTTCCCTTTCCCACATTATATTTTCTTGCTTCCATAGTGGGGACACTGGCTCTCACCAATGTCAGCATATTTATCATGTTGCTTATTTGCTCAGACCTACAATAGTTTTAGATTTTCAGGCTCAACCACTGTGAAAAACAAACTTACTAGACACAATTCAAGGTTTGTTTGCAGTTCTTTTGTCTTTAGCCTACAGGTACATAGTCAAACTGCTGCATTCAGAGTTATTTGGATCAGCTCTCCCCCTCTCCATCTTCAGTCGGGTTATGTCACTCATTTGAAATACAGTGGGGTTTATTTATTTTTATTTGTCTTTAGTTTTATTCCCTCTACCCTCAGCTGCTTAATTTTATTTTTTGAACACATAGAACATTACCATGCTTCCAATAGGTAAAGCGATTCAAAAAGATATACTCAAGAGAAGTATTCCTTTCACCCATATCCTTTCCATTTTTCCTCTCTTTCCCCTTCCCTTTTAGGTTTCATTACTTTTTTTTCTGTACATAAAAAAAGGTAGATACATATATATTTTCTCCCCACCCCCCTTTCTTTTATTTTGCTTTTTTAACTTGATTGTATATCTTGGAAATTATTCCATGTTAGTTTAGGGAGGTCTTCCTCATTCCTTTGTACTGCTGCAGAATATTCCATTGTGTTGATGTACTATAGTACAAACATCTCCTATGTTTGGTTACTTACATAGTAGTTTCAAGTATTTTGCAATTGTAAAAAATACTGCACTGAGTAACTTTGTACTTTTTTTTTTTTTCAAATTATTCAGTATGTAACTTCAGGGCAAATTCCTAGTAGTGAAAATTATTACCTCAAAAGATAAATATGTTCGTAATTTTGTTGTTTAGTTCTTGTCATTTGCCAAGTTGTGTCTGACTCTAATTTTGTTAGATACTGTCAAATTCCTTTCTCAAAAAATTACACTATTTTGTGTTCTCACCAGAAATGTTTGAGAGGGTTATTTCCTCAGACTCATCAACATATGTGTTGTCAAGATCTGGAATTGTTGACTAGTATCTTTCTTATTAGTGAAGTCAAATGTCTTTTCACTTGTATTTAAGGGTCATTTTTTTTTTTACCAACATAAAATAACTATTTATTTATTTCACTTATTTTTATTAGTTGGAGGCTAATTACTTTACAATATTTTAGTGGTTTTTGCCATACATTGACATGAATCAGCCATGAATTTACATGTGTTCCCCATCCTGAACTCCCCTCCCACCTCTGTCCCCATCCCATCCCTCTGGGTCATCCCAGTGCACCAGCCCTGAGCACTTGTCTCATGCATCCAACCTGGACTGGCGATCTGTTTCACACTTGATGATATATATGTGTTTCAATGCTATTCTCTCGGATCATCCCACCCTCACCTTCTCCCATAGAGTCCAAAAGTCTGTTCTATACATCTGTGTCTCTTTTTCTGTCTTGCATATAGGATTATCGTTACCATCTTTCTAAATTCCATATATATGCATTAGTATACTGTATTGGTGTTAATCTTTTTGGCTTATTTCACTCTGTATAATGGGCCCCAGTTATATCCATCTCACTAGAACTGGTTAAAATGTATTCTTTTTAATGGCTGAGTAATATTCCATTGTGTATATGGACCATAGCTTTCTAAGGGTCATTTTTTTATCAGTTGATTTTCTGTTTGTGACTATTATTTTTCTATAAAATATTTGGTCTCTTGTCCTTCTATTTAAAAACTTATATATTAAGGATATTAGTCCTTTAATTGTGATATATGTTGCAAATACTTTCTTTCAAATTCATTTATCTTTTTATCTTGTTTTTGGTCTATGTACAGATTTTATATTTATGTAGTTAAATGTATCAGTCTTTTCTTTTATGGCACATGGATTTTGAGTCATTAATAGAAAGTCTTTCCCTATAGTCAGATTACATAGAAATTCATCTATTTATCTTCTACCATTTGAAAAGTTTCTTTACAATTAACATCTCATATTTTCAAATATTTTTATTGAAGTCTAATTTATGTATAGTAAAATATTTATTCTTAAATGCATCACTCTGTCAGCTTTGATGAATGGATATCCAAGCACAGAACACTTCTGTTGCCCTCTCTCTTTTCAAAGCTGTCAGATCTGCCTTGTGTTCCGAAGGTTCTCCTTTTCCCAGTCTGCCTCCTGACCCTTGATCCATCACAGATATCTCCCCCACCCCCACCACCCCGTAAAGCTCTTAGATGTTTAATCTTGTCTTGTTTCTGTCTCTTGGAAGACTGGTACTACTTGTTAGGCAGTAACAGAAATGACCTGTGACCCAAAGCGGGGACTTTGTGCTCCATCCTCACAACTCTTGAGTCCTGCAGGGCTGGAGTTTCCAGTTCTCATGGGATGTACTCTTATCTGGAGAAAGAGTCTGTAATATATACCTGTCACTAAGGTCCTTTGAACGACCCGCATCCAACAGCAGTGGGTGAGGAGTCATCATGTTAGCAGCAGTAATGACCATAATCATCAGAAAGAGCCACACAATGGGTGCTTTCACACAATGGGGGGCAGGTAGGAATGTGTCTAGAGACTTGGGGGTAATCCTCTGTCTCATGTACTGTGCAGCAACAAAAAAAGGGTCTGATGACCACAGGTGCAGACCCTAGAAAGTGAAGGTTTATGTCACATCACTAATAAGACACCAAGGCCAATGAGTTGATAGATGAAGGTGAAGGGAATTTAGCGTAGATTCTGCATAAGGGACAGAGTGGCACCAGGTCCATTGCTGAGGCCAAATGGGGCTCTAATTCATCCCACCAATCTTCTGAGATTCCTCTCAGGGAGAGAGGCCCACGGGAACCTTGGAAGCCTGCTTCCTGAACAAGTTTAAGAAGTGGCTATGTTTTGGCCAAGGAGTGCTCCACTCATCACTTGTTAAGAAAAGCTGCTGGGGTGCATGGTGGACTGGCAGCTCCAGATGCTGCCTTGTGAGTATTGAAGCTGCACTTTCCCTAG
Source organism: Odocoileus virginianus (assembly GCF_023699985.2). Taxonomy (NCBI): domain Eukaryota; kingdom Metazoa; phylum Chordata; class Mammalia; order Artiodactyla; family Cervidae; genus Odocoileus; species Odocoileus virginianus. The sequence goes on along the minus strand of NC_069679.1, from coordinate 39,602,678 downwards.
GATGACCCCAGCCTACGGGCTGCACACAATGGGGGCATGTGTGCCCACAAATTCCTGCCAAGTACGGGACTTCTGTATCAGGCAACTTTGACTCCTTGTTATCCTTGCCAAAACTTTTCTCAGAACTGCACTACGGGCTGATGTTCTTCCTACATAATCCTTCTTTCTCTCTCCCTTTAACACATGACCTAGGTTGTTGGACCTAGATTGCTGTTTGAAAATACCCCCACCCCCTTTATTCTTCATAGGCAGTCCCCCAGTAATCGTCTTGCATGTTCAATCCCATTTGAGTGTCAACAGCTCACAGGACCTGAACCAAAACTTCAAGGTTGCTGAAACAGAGTGGTTGATTCTCTTCTGTATTTAAAATTGCCCCTCCCTAGGGCCTGGAGGCCATGTCATTTTTCATGTACTTTCTTTTCTAAGCATAATTCTCCCTCCAATTTCCATAAGGGTAATTATCCTCCTTTAGCGATCTCTTTTATGAGTCTGACAGAATCCCGGCCCATCCTTATCACCTGACCTCTAGACAAGCCCAGACAGGTCAGCAACCCTGAGTGAACAGAGTGGGAGCTCACGTGAGGACCCTAGACGAAGCGATCACATTGCACCAGTCACAGAAACCAACTCTGGGGGTTCAGCTACCAAGCAGAAGGCTCATACTCATACTGCATTTGAAATATAATCTCAAGAAAGCTGATGTTTCCTAGAAATTAGGGTTCGTTCCTACATTCTTCTTTTAGGAGCCAGTGAATTATACAGACTTTGGCGTCTACCCCAGGCTGGTATACTTTGATTTACAAAGGGTTTATATTATTGAAGAGTTCTTCAATGTTATACATATATACACACAAATATGTATAATGGCTATATATGTAACTTATGTGTAATTTATGTAATTGCATAGAAAATGCACACCCTGTATGCAGTATATTGGCTTCACCTGTGGCTCAGCTGGTAAAGAATCCACCTGCAATGCCAGAGACCTGGGTTTGATCCCTGGGTTGTGAAGATACCCCAGAGAAGGGAAAAGCTACCCACTCCAGCATACAGTATACAGTATAGAATTGCATCTTTATAGAAGTTTCATGAACAGCCCTTTTCTCTTTTTTTCTCTTTTAATTCTAATAGGACGGTATAAAAAACTTCAAAGTGCAGTAATATCGTCGGTTCAAATCATGTGTAACTAGAATGGTAAGATAATCTTCCTTTATCTTTCACCTCAAACACATCCTCAGAAAACATTGATAATATTGGGCTAAAAATGTAATCACATTTTTATGGTCAAAATCTGAAAACTTGGACTTTGAGATTTTCAAGCAGAGGACAGTATCCTAATCGAATTATTCCCATTTTGGAAAGCGGGGAAGAAAGGAAAAGAACTGAAGCTGATTTGTGTAATAATGTGAGCTGGTGGCTATATCATTTTTGTTTTTTAGTTGGGGTACAGTTGCTTTACAATAGTGTTAGTTTCTGCTGTATACTGAAGTGAATCAGCTACATCGGTACAGATAGCTCTCTCCGACCGCCCTCACACACTCCACTCCGCCAGCCGCCCCTCTTGGTGATCACAGAGCGCCAGGCTGAGCTCCCAGTGCTATTCGGGAGCTTCCCACCAGCTCTCAGTTTACACATGGTAGTGTATATACGTCAATCCCAATCTCCCAGTTCATCCCCCACATCCCCCACATCGTGTCCACACATCCATCATTCTCTATATCTGTGTCTCTTTCCCTGTCTTGCAAATAGGTTCACCTTGAGAGGGAGTTACCTTGCAAAGAATGAATCCGTTGGGAGATGAGTTCTCTTCCTTCTTAGGATTAAACTATATTTATTTCTCCATGTTCTGTGCTGGACTGTTGAGAATGGAGAGTGGATGTTCTGAAAATTAAAACTGCGGGGTCTATTGTGAAGGGTTGGGAGTGATCATCGCCATCACTGAATATCCTGCTGAGCCATAAACCCCATGAATCACACACACACACACACTGACTTGTGATTCCAGATGCAGACTGTGGAAAATGTACAGCAAGTGGAGGGCAGGGAATACTGGGGTAAAATTAATCCCTACAGATAGAGGTCCTGGTTTTTTCTTTGTTTGTTTTGTTTGCACCATGTGGGATGCAGGATCTTAGTTTCCTGACCAAGGATTGAACCTGTGGCTCCCTGGATTGGGAACTCAGAGTCTTACCCACTGGACTGCCAGAGTAGTCCCTGGTCTGGTTATTTTGCATAGAAGGCAGAGGCAATATGAGGTAGGCAAGAGATCCAAATTAGGAGCTTGGGAGTGCTTTGAGAGGAATTTCATCTCAAATTATAGCCGTTCTGTATTGATTGAATTCTCTTGTTCAATTACTCAGTCGTGTCTGACTCTTGGTGACCCCATGGACTGCAGCACACCAGGCTTCTCTGTCCTTCACTATCTCCCGGAGTTTGCTCAAACTCATGTCCATTGAGTCAGGATGCCATCCAACCATCTCATCCTCTGTTGCCCCCTTCTCTTCTTGCCCTCAATCTCTACCAGCATCAGGGTCTTTTCCAATGAGTCAGTTCTTCACATCAGCTAGCCAAAGTGTTGGAGCTTCAGCATCAGTCCTTTCAATGAATATTCAGGTTGATTTCCTTTAGGATTGACTGGTTTGGTCTCCTTGCTGTTCGAGGGACTCTCAAGAGTCTTCAGCACCACAGTTCGAAAGCATCAATTTTTCAGCACTCAGCCTTCTTTTGGTCCAAATCTCACATCTGTACATAATTACTGGAAAACCATAGCTTTGACTATTCGGACCTTTGTCAGTAAAGTGATAGCTCTGCTTTTTAATATGTTGTCTAAGTGTGTCATAGCTTTTCTTCCAAGGAACCAGTATCTTTTAATTTTGTGGTTGCAGTCACTGTCTGCAGTGATTTGAGAGCCCAAGAAAGTAAAATGTGTCAGTGTTTCCACTTTTTTCCTATCTATTTGCCACGAAGTGATAGGCCTAAATGCCATGATATTATTTTTTTGAATGTTGAGTTTTAAGCCAGCTTTTTCACTATCCTCTTTTACTCTCATCAAGAGGCTGTTTAGTTCCTCTTCACTTTCTACCATTAGAGTGGTATCAATCTGTATATCTGAAGTTGTTGATATTTCTCCTGGCAATCTTGATTCTGCATATAAGTCAAATAAGCAGGGTGACAATATACAGCCTTGATGTATTCATTTCCCAATTTTGAACCAATCCAGTGAGTTTCTTCCAAATCCTTCAATAAAGACTGAGACACCTGGACAATATTGCCTGGTGGTTTCCTGGAGGACAATGAAATGAACCTTTCTCCTGGTCCCTGAGGACAAGGCGTGCCATCTTCTCATTAGAAGTAAAGCTCTAGGCAATGGGAACTATCCTGAAGAGTCAGCAGCAGGGCTGAAGAATCATTCACTGTGGGGATTCCACTCATGTGTGATCCCCGACAGAAATTCTGACTCCCTGATATTTACCAGGAGACAAAAGGACCCAATCTGGGGGCCATCACTAATGGTCTCCACAGGGTCAGAAACACCATGTAAGTCACATGAGCCTGTGTGAGCAAAAAAGTGACACTGCTGACCATAGTACTCTGCCCATTTTGTGAGACAAAAAGTAGGTCAGCTTCCTCCATGGTTTGCTGTGGGACAAAAAGATCCCAGACACAGAATGTTACAGTATTCTGAGATTACTCATTGAGAACGGCATTGCAGGAAGGATGGAGACGCATGATCAGACTGTTGGGCAATCACCAGAGACTGGTATCTTACCACATCAAATTGACAGAACGTATTTTATTGATGATTATGACCTAAGATCCCTTTTGAGTGTTGCCCTGTGTCCACAGAGAGGATCACGTGACATCAAGGCAAGACAAAGGGACTTTGTGATATACCGTAAGGAAGGGAAAAGTGGATCTTATAATTCTCTCTTGGCAAACTTTAAATGGCTCTTTGAAAAACCAGTTAACTTGTATTTAAAAAAGATTCCAATGTTAGCCAAAAAAGTCGTTAAGATTTGATTGGGTTTCTAAAAGTTTATCTTGCTTTCTGTAGCCATTTACCACTCTGTTGTGGTAGAAGGAATGATTTATTTCTTTCAAGTGTAACTTTCTTCTCTAGTTTCCAGAAAAACATAGGTATGAGTAGCAGGGACACTGTGACAAGTAGTCTGTACTGATTTGGGGATCTTTATGAAAAAAAATAACAGAACGTACACTGTATTTATCTAGCATTAGGCATCAGAAATTAAAGGCAGAAACACATACCCTGAAGCTGTTAATAACTCTTTGTGGTACTGAATTGGAAAATTGATCAAAATTTTAGGTAAAATGAAGCTGGTAATATAACATTTTATCCTTGCAATGTTAACAAATTCTCATTTTTTTCATTTGATTAATGTGAATTAAATGCACACGGGATGAAAGAGGCTAAGCCAGGTCTTGAAGGACTATGTGAAATAGTTGCAGGTCAACAGTTCTTCCACACAAGACATATTAACCATGTTGGCCCACCCAATAGTAGGTTTTATGCTTTATGGTTACCATGAGACTTACATATAACAACTTATACTTACCACAATCTGTTTTAGGTTGATAACAGCTTAAGTTTTAACACATTCTAAAACTCCACATCTTTACTTCCCCCACAGTGTTTTATATTTTTGATGTCACAGTTTTACATATTTTTATCTTATATATTTCTTAAGTAATCATTGTAGCTGGTTAATTTTACTATTTTTATTTTTAATCTTCATGCTAGTCTTAAGTGATTAAAACACTACCTCAGTCCTGTCTGACTCTTTGCGACCCCATGGACTGTAGCCAGCCAGGCTCCTCTGTTCATGGAATTCTCCAGGCAAGAATACTGGAGTGGGTTGCATTCTTTTCTCCAGGGGATCTTTCTGACCCAGGAATTGAACCAGGGTTTCCTGCACTGCAGGCAGATTCTTTACCATCTGAGCCACCAGGGAAACCCAATTACCTTTATGTTTATACTCTCAGATGTTTTCTTGTTCTTAATTAGCACCTTTGCTTTTCTGCCTAAAGAACTCCCTGTAATATTTCTTGTAAAGCCAATTTAGTGGTGATGAATGTCTTTAGCATTTACTTGTCTGGAAAGCTCTTTATGTCTCCTTCAATTCTGAAAGATAACTTTGCCAGGTAGGGTATTCTTGCTTTTTGTCCTTTCAGCACTTTGAATATATAGTGCCATTCCTTTCTAGTTGCAAAATTCCTGATGATAGTCTCATGGGGAATCCTTTGTATGTAAGAGTTGTTTTTTTTTTTTTTCTTGCCACATTTAAGATTCTTCCCTTGTCTTTACCTTTAGACATTTTGATTATAATGTGCCTCAGTGGATTTCTTTGGGTTCCTCTTCTTTGAAATTTTCTAGACATTCTGGGTCTGAACGCCCATTTACTTCTTTTTGCCTTATGTTTCCTATCTCTTTGTTGAAGTTCTCACTGTGTTCATTTTTCTCCCGACTTTGGAGAGTATATTTATGACCATTAGTTAGAATCCTTTATCAGGTAAATTTTTTTTTTTTTCTTTGTTCCATCAAGGGTTTTCCCCCTGAGGTTTTATCTTTTTCTTTTATTTGGAACACAGTCCTCTGTTTCTTCACATTGCTTGACTCTGTTGGTTTCTATGCAGTAGATAAAACAGCCATCTGTCCCAGCCTTGAAAAGGGGACCTCATGTGGCAGATTAAACCCAGCCTTAGCTCTCAGTAGTCTCCAAACCTTTGGGATTGTCCAAGCAACTCATTTTATTTTTAATCACTCCCAGTGTTCACTTGGGATGTTTACTTGTCAAGGACTGTCTCTAGAATTGTTAGTTTCTAGGGACCCAGGAATGCAAACCTTTCTGGCCACCAGAGCCAGGTGATCCAGAATTGTCCCCTGGGTAGCAGACAGAAAGCCCAGGTGCCAGACATATGTAAGAGCTGGCTGTGTGCTATAGATGTATCAAGATTTCCTTCCTTTTTTAGGCTGAATTTTATATATATTTACACCATATTTTGTTTTATCCATTCATCCATTGATGATTTACAATGCTTTTTAAAATGTTTGAGGTATAACTGACATACAGTAAACTGCACATATTCAAGTCTACTTTCTCTCTCTCATATGGCAGACCTCACTGTATCGTGCTTTGCTTTTTCGTGCTCAGGAGATACTGCATTTTTTAATAACTAATTGAAGGTTTGCAGCAACCCTGTGCCAAGGGTCTGTCGATGTCATTTTTCCAACAGCATTTGCTCACTTTGAGTCTCTGTGGTACGTTTTGTTAATTCTTGCGATATTTCAAAGACTCCACCAGCAAAAAGATAACCCACTGAAGGCTCAGAAGATAGAATTTTTTAGTGATCAGGTAATAATTATGGCATGTACATTTTTTAGACACAATGCTATTGCACACTTATTATACTGTGGTAGAGTGTAAACACAACTTTTACATGCACTGGGAAACCAAAAATTTTTCATGACTTGTTTATCACAATATTTGTTTTATTATGATGTCTGGAACTGAACCCACAGTACCTCCAAGGTATGCCTTTTTGGATATGTATGTGTATATATTCCCACAAAATCATCTCAATACATATATATTTCTATTTCTATAATATATATATTCCCATAAAAATCATCATCCATAAAGTATATATACATATATATAATCCTATAAAATATACATATATATATTTCCATAAAATCATCATCTCAATAAAAGAAGATCCCTTTATGATGCATCATTGAAACAAAACATACAAAAGGGGCATAGTTTATATAAGAGAAGCAAATGTTCATTGTTGGTGGAATAATCACAATCCTAAATTTTCTCCCAAATACCAGTAGAGTGTTTTTTGAGTGATAACAAAGAAGGTTAACTATAAAGCCATAAAAACTTGTGTTTTATTATTGATCCTGGGTCAGGCAGTGTACTCGACTGTAGGAAGAATGAAAACATTCCTTGAAACAAATTTCAAAGCCATGACATGTCAGTGTGACATGCATAACTCTGAACTATGATGAAGGAGTTGAGTGTTAACTTGTTAGGAACTTCCTGCTGAATTTGAACGGAAAGTGGTCAATATCCAGAAACAGGTGATTCCATGGGGCCAAGACCCAAGCTCCAAATGTGGCCAAATATAAAATGCTGACCAAACCCCAGGCTTTTTCATTCTCAAGATTACACTGTCAATGCTAAAAGTTAGAGCACAGGTTACAGGTCAACCTTGTTGAAACATGTTGAAAGGAACTCTTTCTATAAGCATAAAGTAAACATTCTAAATGAGCAGAAAGCTTTGTGTCTAGCATATTTGTTGTAGCATTTGTTCTTCCTCAGTGGCTTATGAAAAGTGATGCATCTTTTAATCAATGGTATCTTACATCTGAAGAAAGGTGGTGATTAGGAAAAGAAATGAAAGGGAGTTTCAAGCTTCCAAGCGTGGTGTTTCTGATTGTCACCCCTTCTTTAAATGCCTTTGTGTCCTGCACCCTAGAATTTGTGAGAAGCTTGGGCTCAGGCTGCACAGAATAGGATCCTACCTGGTCAAGCAGACCTCGGCAGTCCTATTTAAATATTATTACGAGCCCAAGCTAGTATATTTCACACGTATTCAAACTACAGTTGACCCTAGGATAACACAGAAGTTAAGGGAGTTGACCCTCTGTGCAGTCAAAAATCCAAGTATAACTTTATAGTCACCCTTCCACATCTGCAGTTCCACATCCGTGAATTCAACCAACCACAGACTGTGGAATGCTACAGTATGTATTTATTGAAGAAAAAGTCTGTGTATAGCTAGACCTGTGCAATTCAAACCTCTGTTGTCCAAAGGCCAGCTGTATTACTTCAAACATGGTGAGTTTTCCCTGAAATGATGAAGCAAGGTTAAATGTCCAGACTTTTATACCTTTCAACTGTTGTGTAAGAGAGTTCAGTCTGTCTCACCCAGCAATAAGTATTTATTTATGTATTTAAATAATATTTATGTCTCCTTGCTCATCTCTTCCCTGGTGACTCAGACGGTAAAGAATCCGCCTGCAAGACAAGCACTCGGGCCTGGTGCACTGGGAAGACCCAGAGGGATTGGGTGGAGAGGGAGGTGGGAGAGGGGATCGGGATGGGGAATACATGTAAATCCATGGCTGATTCATGTCAATGTATGACAAAAACCACTACAATATTGTAATTAGCCTCCAACTAATAAAAATAAATGAAAAATAAATAAATAAATAAATAAATAAAAAAAAATAAAATCAAAGAATCCGCCTGCAATGCAGGAGACCCAAGTCCGATCCCTGGGTTGGGAAACTCTGCTGGAGGAGGGTATGGCAACCCACTCCAGTATTCTTGCCTGGAGAATTCCATGATCAGAGGAGCCTGGTGGGCTACAGTCCATGGGGTGGTAAAGAGTCAGACACGACTGACTATACACAGGTAGATATGTAGGTTTATTTAACCACTCTCCAGTCTGGGCCGATTGTGCTATAGAGTATTATAAGTGGCAACTGCCTGTGGAAGGGCTGTCTTGGTAGTTTACTTCAGTGGAGAAAAGGGAAGTTGAGGCAATGACTGGACTGAACCGATCACATTTTTTTTTAATTGAAGTGCAGCTGATTTGGGGGCTTCCCCGGTGGCTCAGACAGTAAAGAATCTGCCTGCAACGTGGGAGACCCCAGTTTGATCCCTGGGTTGGGAAGATCCCCTGGAGAAGGGTATGGCTATCTACTCCAGTATTCTTGCCTGGAGAATCCCATGGACAGAGAAGCCTGGAGGGCTAGAGTCTGCGGGGTCGCAAACAGTCGGACACAACTGAGCGACTGACATAGCTGATTTACAGTGTTTCAGGTGTACGGCAAAGTGATACAGTTATACACACACACGCATTCTTTTTCAGACTCTTTCCCATTATAGGTGAATTGATCACTGACTGAATTTGTTCACCAATATAACCACATGATTTTATTTTCTATTCCATCCATTTCATTCCAGTCTGTTGGTTGGACATAAATACTAGCCACAATCCTAGGTCCTGGGGATACATAATAAATAAGATATAGGCTTTATCTATAAGAAGGTGGCTGGCCAAAGGCATGAAATAGAGAAGTGCCAGGCCAGAGAGTAATTGACTATCTTTACCACACTGTGACAAGTGCCAAAGGAGGTTCAGGTTTTGACTGGATAATCCTGGTATCTAAGCCTTCTGCTTATAAAACAAAATGGAAAACAAAAATTAATAGGAACAAACATTAGGTCTCAGCCTAGGAGTGACCTTTCTCACAGGTCCTCCCTAATGTACATATTTGATTCCAAAGCACCTTATCATATCACCTAAAACATGGTCTAACACCAGTCTGTATTCTCTAGTAATCTGTTAACTTCCTCAAGATAAGGGCCTACATTTGGCCCACCAAGAACTCCCTTGTATGCCATATTGAAATGATAAAAATTCTTTGTGAAAATATTATAAAAAGAATGTATCATTTGCTTCCCTTGATGAATATCTTTTTTTTTCTAGACACTTGCTCTTCATATTTAGGTTTTTAAAAACTCTACCTTTGAATATTTAAAAGTAGCAAAAATTATTTTTTAAATGAAAAATCTAATGAAAATGTGTTATTAATCTACAGACATGATGTAGATGATCATAAGTTGTCATCTCACATTGGCATATTTATTTTGGGGCGAGAAAATATTTATCTAGCATGACAGATATGTTAATTGATATAGCTTTGATATCTGCAGATGAAGAAGTTGACAAAGAGCAGGATGTCAAAGACAGCATGGGTATGGGGAAGCCTGCATCTGTTCCGGGTGCCCTGGATGCTGCTGTCAGTGGTTGTGTCCCTGAGCAAGGTGGGTTAAGGATAAAGGAACCATGCTGAGCGAAGGTGTCTGGATTTTATTCTTTGAGCCCATTCCCCGAGCAAAGGGAAATTGTTGGGGATTTGTTTTTTGGCAGGGGAGCTGCATGAGCAAAGCTATGTTTCAGGGTGATAATCTGAAAACAAGGGAGGCCAGGCTGGCACAGGGGAATAATTGAAGAGGCTGCAGCCATAGAGTTTAAAGGCAAGAAAGGACGGTGGTAAGGATGGAGAGCTAAGCAAGGAGGAATCTGAGGGTTTAGCAATCTGTCAGAAGACTATTGCACTCACTGCCCTCATTGCCTGGGAATTACTGCTCCATAAATGTCTTACTGAATGAACAAATTCCTGTAGATGGGAAGAAACAAGGAGGAAGCTAAGATTACTGCCAAGTCCAGCCCCGGTGCCTGGGTAGACAGTACAGTTGGCCAAGATTTGGAATGATGGGTCTGGAGCAGGAACGGGAGAGAAGATGTGCTCAGGCTGGGTCAGCGGAGGGGTCATCAGCCTCTCTTTTCCTTTCCCAGTTGTACTTCCTATGACTGTGCTTCTGCCCTGCTGCCAACTTCTCCCAGTCCTATCAGCACATCTTTTTAGGTGTCACTTTTTGGGGGGAGCAAGGAGGTTGGATATTCTTGTTTTTTAAGAAACTTCTGGGCATTTGCATGCTCCCTGGGAAAATCTCATTGTCTTTGTTGTAACTGTAGATCTTAATAAGACAAAAGACTCAGTAAAAAATTGGCAAAGGATGTTCTGTTTAACTGAATTTTTCTGATATCCTTCAGGTAAAGTAGGAACCTTTAAAAATACTTGGGTGACATACTTGTAAAAAGGAGAAGTCTACTTAACTTTGAAGGCAGATGGTTGACAATTATCATTAAGAAAAATTTTTTAGAACTTGGGAATAAGAGGAAGAGGTAGGCAGCATACCCTTGCAGTCATGATATGAACACAGGAGCATTCTTCAACAATCTCACCCAAGGGTTAGTTACTTACCTGAGGCAGGACATCTCACCTTCGCGCTATTCACCTTTTGGGCAGGCTACGTCTTGGAATGGGGTTTATCTTCTACATGGTAGGATGTTTAGCAGCATCACTAGCTTCTACTCACTAGATGTCATCCCCCCCACCCCATGCCCCCACTCCCGGCTGAGTTGTGGCCAGAAGCCATCATCTCCAGATGATGCCAAATATCCCTTGAGAGGCAACATCACTCCTATTTGAGAACCACTGATTTAGAGAATGAATATTTGACTTTGCTGCTAAGTCACTTCAGTCGTGTCTGACTCTGTGCGATCCCATAGATGGCAGCCCACGAGGCTCCTCCGTCCCTGGGATTCTCCAGGCAAGAACACTGGAGTGGGTTGCCATTTCCTTCTCCAATGCATGAAAGGGAAAAGTGAAAGGGAAGTTGCTCAGTCGTGTCTGACTCTTAGCGACCCCATGGACTACAGCCTACCAGGCTCCTCTGTCCCTGGGATTCTCCAGGCAAGAACACTGGAGTGGGTTGCTACTTCCTTCTCCAATGCATGAAACTGAAAAGTGAAAGGGAAGTCGCTCAGTCGAGTCTGATTCTTAGTGACCCCATGGACTGCAGCCTACCAGGCTCCTCCATCCATGGGATTTTCCAGGCAAGAATACTGGAGTGGGGTGCCATTGCTTTCTTCGTGACTTTGCTATTGGCTGTTAATTAAGGGCGCAGACTCAGTCAAGTAACTGCTCTATTTGCAGATCTTACTCTGTTGAGATGCAAACAATTTCTCCCCAGTAGAAGAGAGATTCCAAATGTTATGGTTTTCTATTACCTTGTAGGGCATTAGCCAGTGGAGTATCTGCAAGAGGAACTTGACTCTTAGCCTTTTTTTATCAGTTCAGTTCAGTCGCTCAGTCATGTCCGACTCTTTGCAACCCCATGGACTGCAGCACGCCAGGCCTCCCTGTCCATCACCAACTCCCGGAGTTTACTCAAACTCATACCCATTGAGTTGGTGATGCCATCCAATCATCTCATCCTCTGTCATCCCCTTCTCCTCTCACCTTCACTCTTTCCCAGCATCAGGGACTTTTCAAACGAGTCAGTTCTTCGCATGAGGTGGCCAAAGTGTTGGAGTTTCAGCTTCAATATCAGTCCTTCCTTTGTAAGTGTGTACAAATAGCAAGTTTCTCAAAATCTCTTGGAACCAGCTTTACCATCTGACTGCTTCCATTAAGTAGTCAGCCAAGCATTTGATGCATTTCAGTGTATGTTTGGAAAGGGTTGTTTTTTAAACTTTTGGGAAAATTATGCATTAGCATGGTTAACTTTTCCTGGCAATCTCATGACTTGGGGCTGCCAGTGTGAGCTTTGGGTCAGAAGGCTCCTGGCTTTCGGATTTGGTCTCCAAATCTTCTCAGATCTCTCCCTGTGGTGCTTCTACATTCTTCCTGTCCCTCGCAACCCTTTCCTCTGGCTGCTCCCATCGACCAGCCACCTACCTGGTTGGGCCCTCATCATATCTACTCGACCACTGTCATATCTGCCCTGCAGTCCTCACTGCCAGTCTTTTGCTCCTTCCTCCCATCCCTGGTAAAGTCCACCACTAAATAAGGATTTCTGGACCATGGCTCTGACATATGATGCTTGCTTGCAAGACAAAGACTCCAAGCAGCAGAAACACAGAATTTTTTTTTTCTTTTTAAAAATTTTGTTGATGTATAGTTGATTTACAATATTGTGTTAATTTCTAGTGGACAGCAAAGTGACTCAATTATATATATGTATGTATGTATATATATTCTTTTTCGTATTCTCTTCCAGTATGTTTTGTCATAGGTTATTGAATATAGTTCCTTGGGTTATACAGTCAGACCTTGTTGTTTATCTTATTGATAGTTTGCCTCTGCTAATCTCAAACTCCCATGCCTTCTATCCCCTACGTCCTCTTCCCTGGCAACCACAAGTCTGCTCTCTCTATCTGTAAGTCTGTTTTTCTTTCTTAGATATGCCGATTTGTATTTTAGATTCCACTTATAAGTGACATACGGTATCTGTCTTTCTCTTTCTGACTTATTTCACTTAGTATGATGATCTCTTGGTCCATCCATGTTGCTGCAAATGGCATTATTTCATTCTTTTTTTATGGCTGATCAAAACATTGTGTGTGTGTGTGTGTGTGTGTGTGTACACACCACACACCACATTTTCTTTATCCATTCTCTGTCAATGGACATTTCCATGTCTTGGTTATTGTCAGTAGTGCTGTGGTGAAAAATTGGTCTTTCAGATTCAGGGTCAGAGGTTTGGATTAAGGTTTATAGTTAGGCTTCTCACATAGGGAGGAAACGGAGACCCAGAGAAGTCAAATGCTGTGCTAAGTTGCTTCAGTCATGTCTGACTATTTTCAACCCTGTGGACTGTAACCCACCAGGCTCCTCTGGCCATGGGATTTCCCAGGCAAGAATACTGGAGTGGATTGCCATTTCCTCCTCCAGGGGATCTTCCCAATCCAGGAATCGAACCCACGTCTCCTGTGTCTCCTACATTGGCAAGCAGTAGCTAATTATAAAATCACACAGAGAAGGAGGGAAATCATTTTGAAGAGGTTAGTAATCAGGTTGATTGTCCTGAGGTGGTCTCTGGACACTGGCTTTTGCATAAATCCCAGATATTACCTCTTCCCCTGTCATTTCCTTTCCATATGTCATTCCATTGCACTCCATAAATCCCAGGTGTTACCTTTTTCCCCGTCATTTCCATTCCATTTCCATTGCAGGGCAGAAAATGGTTTCATTCATGGGCGTGAGGAAGGGAGTGCCAGTTAACCCAAGCGTTTCGGGCTTCAATCAGCACTTCTCAGGGCAATCCTGACCAGCTTTTCTTGAGCTTTAGTATCTTGCCTGCTTTTACCCCAGAAAGGGCTGTCTGGCTTCCTTCTTCTGTCACTCTTTGGATTGTGTGGCTGGTTTTTCCTGATACTCCTGTAGTTAATCTGTTTGCTTTCCACTGGCTGTTTCTGCTTTCTTCCAGCCCACTGGCCTCTCAGTATTACTTTATCTTCCTGCACGAATACCACCTTCTAAACTCTCCTTTTTGTGCTTCTCCCACAGAGAACCGATAAGTGTGTTAGCCCCTTAAAAAACTTTTCCCCTACAAGTATAATTGAGTCAGCTTCATGTCAGATGCTGTTTGTATTTGCACAATTGTCTAGATCATAATGTGTACCATATCCATTTTTCTTTCCTCAATCGGTATTGTGATTAGAGCCCCACTAGAGTATCATATTTAATACCTGAGCTCTATCATTCAGAATGTAGCCAAGATTAAATGCTTCTTAATAGAGGTAATAAAATTTCATGTGGTGTGTATGTGGCTCAGTTGTGTCTGATTCTTTGTGAGCCCATGGACTGTAGCCTGCCAGGCTCCTCTGTCCTTGGAATTCTCCAGGCAAGAATACTGGAGTGGGTAGCCATTCCCTTCTCCAAGGGATCTTCCTGACCCAGGGATCAAACCTTTTCCCTCATTGTAAGCAGATTCTTTACCATCTGAGGCACCAAAAATCCCATTATATAATACCAATTAAGATTTAGTTTGTTTGCTTTCTCTTTCTCTATTCAGGTTCTGATATTCCCTACAAAATCACCAGCACTGTATGGTTTTTCAAAATCACGAACTGGTGTTTATGTAATCAAAATTGAATGCATTTTCAGAGCTTAGTGACACTCCCCCTTCAGGCAGCACTGTGTTCTTAGGTCCCCATACCCACTCCTCCCCCCATTCATTGGTGCTTGGCATTTTTCTGAAGTGCTAAGTCAAAAGGCTCACAGCTTTAATTCAAGGCATAGTTGTTTGATCCTATTATAATCATTACCTTGCCTATTTAATTCCATACATCAAAATATATTCCAGATGAATCCAAAATTTAAATGTTAAAAATCTCAAAATTTTTTTAAAGATAATGTGAGTGAATAGTTGTATGGCCCTGGAGTAGAAATGGGCATTTTAGGCATTATATGAAGTCCAGAAGCCAAAGCGAAAGTATAGATAAATTTAACTACATTTAAGATAACTGCAAACTTCAACACATCAATGTTGACCGTTGGAAAGAACCCCATAAAACACAAAGTCAAACAACACATTGGGAGGAAATACCTCTAAAACCAGAACAAAGGATAAATAACTGATAAATTCAAAGAGCTCTTACAAACCAGTTAGAAAAACTAAAAGCCCTATAGAAAAATGGACAGAGAAAAATCAACAGGAAAGAAATATAAGAAGAAATATAGGGACTTATCTGGTGGTCTAGTGGTGAGTACTTAGCACTGTCACTGCTAGGGCCTGGGTTCAATCCTTGGTTGGGGAACTAAGATCCTGCAAGCCTCATAGTGTGGCCAAGAAAAAAAGCAAATGGCCAAAAAAAAAAAAACAAGAAAAGAAGCCCAAGCTCACTAATAATCAAAGAAAAGTAGACAAAAATCATAGTGGGATAGCATTTGTCATTTTCTGATTGTGGAAAAGGCAAAAAAGAGAGATAATATCCAGGAATGCTGAAGGGAAACAATTACTTTTGTGGTTAAAGTGGGCAAAACATTTTGGATAGTGCCAGTTTAGACAATTTTAAAGCTGTATAATCTTTGACCTAGAAATTATTCTTTTAGTAATTTAGTCAGTAAAAATAACTGAACACAAATAACACAAAACTATAATTTTTAATGTAGCAATTGTTATAATTGGAAATGCATTGGGAATAACTCAATTTACATTGACAAAAATGTATGGACAGTGAATGACTTTCAGTGTGTTGTAAAGAGAAAAAAGCAAGATTCAAAAGGGCAGATAAAACAGAATCCTCTTGTTGCATCAACACCATAACATTGGCTTCCCAGGTGACTCAGTGGTAAAGAATTCACCTGCCAACATAGGAGAAGCAAGAACCATGGGGTTCGATCCCAGGGTCGGGAAGATATCCTGGAGGGGGGAATGGCAACCTACTTCAGGACTCTTGCCTGGGAAATCCCATGGACACAGGAGCCTGGAAGGTTGCAGTTCATAGGGTCACAAAGAGTTGGATACAACTGAGCATGCACACACACACAATAATAATAATATATGTTCACTGCTGTTGATATGCATTTTTCTAGAAGTTTCCTACCATGAGTCAATCATTAGGTTTCTGGGTGGATTCAGTGATCCTCCCTCCCTTCAGAGAAGGGCAGGTTTCAGCCATTCAACCACCTGGTCACTCACTAATTCCATAAACGTTTGTTGTGCCCCTGAGGCAGTGAGAGTGAGGTTAAGTAAACTGTCTCTGAAACTGATTAAGTAAACTGTCTCTTGAAACTGAGTGTGAACCCACCACATGGTACTCTTCTTGGGCAGATTAATTTCTTCCCTTAGACATGATCCACTCTGCCTTCCACGGTGAGTGGAGAAACTGAGGCCCAATGAAGGTAAAGCCTGCGTTCTAGATGGCTTCTCAGGGAGAGGCAGAGGCCGTGTTGGAATTGTTCAGGAGAGGTAGCCTGGCTAGGAATTGTATTCCTAGTGTGGTCAAGGAAGTGCGGATAAGGGAGTGGTTGTCAGGTCAGACCCCAGGGTACAAATTCTGACCCTCCCGCCTGCTAGTTGTGTAGCCTTGAGTAAGTTACTCGGTGTCTCTCTCCCTTACAGGATTTGTGGTGAGAATTAAATGTAAGGGGCTTGAGACCCTGCCTGGAACACAATATGTTTCAGTCTATGTTGCTTGTTATTTTCAAGCCTTCAGGGATTAGAAGGTGAACCAGCAAGCACGGTCCTTGTAACTGAAGGAATTTACGACATATTGGAGAGTGTTGGGAAATACTATGATGAAGTAATGTTTCAGGATCTTAAGAGAACAAGGAAGTAGGGGGGTCACAACCAAGCTGAGGCGTAGAGGTGGCAGGGGTGGCCTTTCCTTCTGAGTGGAGAGAATAAACTGGGTCAAAGTCCAGAGCTGAGTGTAGAAACGGTTACTTCCAGGAACTGAATGGAAAGTGGGAAAAATTCTTGATCTCATGCTAGGGTGAGGAATGATATTGTTCTCTTGAGGATAAGGCAACTAAGGTGACCCTTCAGCCTGACTGCTCTAACCCTACTCTTTGCCTGACAGATCTGTACAGTCATCCAGCATGAACTAAAGGCTACCTCCTCCAGGATGTCTCCCAGGGATCCCACTTTCCCACAGAGCTGTCAGTTTACTTTACAAGTACCCTTGGCACTTTCCACATGTAATTGTCCCTGATTGTGGATTGCTCTTCACTACTAAACTGTGAGCTCCTCCATGATTCTATATTTGCATGGCACTTGCTTACCAGTGCATGCCTGTTGGTATGGACGAGATAACGGAGGCAGGGAGAGGGCCTGGGAGCATCCCAAGGAGAAAGAGGTCCAATTTCTGTTTTGAGTCCTTGAATTCCACACCCATTCCACCATGGGCTCCTGTCCACTGTCAACCGTGGGAAGCATACCCCGGCCGGACGTGGGCGGCAGCTGCCCACCTTTACCATCCAGGGCAAAGACAATGCTTGTACTTAATGTTCCGTAATAACCTACAAGGGAAAAGAATCCGAAGAGGAATATATATATATATATTAGTGAGTGAAAGTCGCTCAGCTGTGTCCAACTCTTTGTAACCCCATGGACTGTAGCCCAGCCATTTCCTTTTGCCATGGGATTCTCCAGGCAAGAATACTGGAGTGGGTAGTCATTTCCTTCTCCAGGGGATCTTCCTGACCGAGGGATCAAACCCTGGTCTCCTGAACGGCAGGCAAATTCTTTACTGTCTGAGTCACTGTATATGCATATACTTATATAACTGAGTCACTGTGCTGAAACACCTGAAACTAATATGACCCTATAAATCAATCATACTTCAGTTCGAAAAAAGTAACAAAGGAAAAAAAAAAAAAAAAGACAAAGCTAGTCTCCCATGAGCTGGAACTACAATATTTGAAGCCTTGAGAGGTACCAAGGACCAAGTTCAGTCTGTCTGGCCTCCCCATTGCTCAGGAATCCACTCTGCCTTTCAGACCAGCAGGTGTAGGTGGGGGAGAAGTCACAGACACCACTGGTTCCTACAAGCCTGCACTCCTCCTCCTCCCCTTTCCCTCTGCTCCCCACCCAAGAAGGTAGACTCTCTCCGCCCAGGGCCCAGCATGTTGTTGCAACAGTCTATGACTGAAAGATGCCGATGACCATAACCACACACATGAAACCATTCACTGTTGTCCACAGTGCATGCTGTAGATAGAACCTTATGGGCTCAGACAGCCTAGAGAGGGCCCCATCCTAGAAATACTTTCTTTTTGTGCTCTCCAAAAGCATGGCATGAAGAGCCAGTAGTTTTCTTATTTCTATTTTGTTAAGCTCAAGAAACTAGAACCAAGGTATGTGTTGTTTTGTCATTTAACGCGTTTTTCTATTTCTATATTAGTTGGCATGGTGGTCATTTTCCTTTAAAAGATCATATGAGTAAGTGAAGTGGCAGCACTTTGTGTTTGGTGGTGCAAGTGTTCCAATTTTATTTAGGTTCTCATTAGAACTTCCAATTTTACATTTGTTAAAAAGATATTTTCTATTATTATCCAGCTAGACTTAAATACATGCATATACACACAATCCTACATCACTCCCTCCCCACAAAAAATAAAGACTAGATCTGTTTACACAGACCTGCAAAGAGGTAAAATAAGGAAAAAGCATCATGTTTGACTTCTGCAATCAAAGACAGCATGATTTTTTTTTTTAACTGAACTATAGTTGATTTAAAATACTGTGTTATTTTCTGGTATACAGCAAAGCAATTCATATATATATATTTCCTTTCATATTCTTTTTTGTTTATTACAGGAGATGGAATATAGTTCCCTGTGCTATACAGTAGGACCTTGTTGTTTATTCTATATATAGTCATTTGTGTCTGCTGATTCCAAATTCCCAGTTTATCTCTCCCCTAGCCCCTTTCCTCCTTTGTAAATTTGTTTTCTGTTTGTTAGACTGTTTCTGTCTTGTAAACAAGTTCATTTGTATCATATTTTAGATTCTACATATATGTGATATCATATGGCATTTGTTTTTCTCTGACTTTTTTCACTTAGATAATGTCTAGGTCTATCCATGTTGCTGCAAATGGTGTTATTTCATTTTTTGTGGCTAAGTAATATTCCATTGTATAAAGATACCACATTCTCTTTATCCATTCCTCTATCAATGGACATTAGATTGCTTCCACATTGTGGCTATTATATTATTAAAGAGTGGAGAGCACTATTTTGTTTTGCTTCCTAAGATGATTCTAAAATAGCTTTTTTAAAAAATTTAAAAAATATAATGTCTGTGCATTCTAGATAAATTAGAAAACCGATGAGACAAAAAGGGGAAACTGAAAACCAGCAACAATCACACAACCCAGAATACCATGGTTATTATTTTAGTACATTCCTTTCCAGATGTTTTCCTGAAATGTGTTTTCAAATAAGAAACAAATAATGGTGACGGTGTTATAGGGATGGGAGAGGCGGTGGTAGAGAGCACACAAATTAGAGCTCCTGTTCTGTACTTTGCAGGTTTCAGAACTTATTTACTCCCCTGAAACCTATGCCTGTTTCATACCTATGTTTCTAAATGTCCCTGAGTCAGGAAACAGCTTCTGTATTTGTGATTCATGTCAGAGACCTGAAAAAATAGTGGCCACATAAGGCAGAAAATTTCTTTCTCATATAAATGAAGCCTAGAAGTAGGCAGTCTAGAACTGGTAAAGTGGCTTGATGGCTCCCTTCCTCAATGTTGTTTCCACGTCCTAAGTAGCTGCCAGAGCTCCAGCCATTACATCTGCTTTCATGATAATAAAAAGAAAGAAAAGAAGGGCTTAGCCTCTCCCTTTTAAGGAGATTTCCTAGAAGCCCATTTTACACTTTAGATTGTATTTTTGTTTATAATTTTTTCACAGTCAAATCTGTTTCTTTTTTTTTAATAATTTTCAGGTTTTGATATAATAGTTAAAATACTTTCCCAACCTAAGTATCATTATTCTGTATATTTCCTGAAATCTTAGAACTCTTCCTTTTGGTTTTAATCTGTAGTTTATTTATGTTTATAGTGTGGGGTAGGGATCTAACATTCTTTTTCTAAATGACTTCCATAAGGGGATGTTTTCTTTAACCCATAATATCTGTTCTTCTCATAGTGATTAGCCAAGATCCTTCCTGAACCAATGCAGGAGGCATTCAGACAAATTCTTAATCTTCTTTTTCGAGATTTCATTAAAACCTACACTAATTTGTTTACACTTGTACTTCTAACCATTTATTTTTTAGTTTTAAACTCTGGTCCTCCATTATATCCAACACACATCTTTTTTGCACTTATACACGGCATTATAATCTATTTTCAAACATTTCTCCCACACGGGACTATAAATAGCTTGAGTTGTTGTTCAGTCGCTAAGTCATGTCTGACTCTTTGTGACCCCATTCTAGCACTCCAGGCTTCCCTGTCCTTCACCATCTCCTGGAGCTTGCTCAAACTTACGTCCATTGAGTCAGTGATGCCATCCAACCATCTCATCCTCTGTCGTCCCCTTCTCCTCCTGCCCTCACTCTTTCCCAGCATCAGGTTCTTTTCCAGTGAGACAGCTCTTGGCATTAGGTGGCCAATGTATTGGAGCTTCAGCTTCAGCATCAGTCCTTCCAATGAATATTCAGCTTGAGAGTAGGGACTGTCTTAATCCACTTGGTATCTCTAATACCGAAATGTTAGCAGCTTCCACAATGTTAAATGCAGTGAGCAAATAAAACAGTGTCATTGTATATGTCATTTGTTACAGGTTCCCTTTAAAAGGTTACTTTATAATGACTCAGTAGGAGATCACATAATCTCAAATTAATATGCCTTTAAATTTGAATTTTGGCAAGTTTCTTCTGAGGAAGTTTCTTAAGCAAAATGGATTTAATTAATGCTGTTCGGATTTCAACTGGCTTCAACTCTGTGATATTGTATTTTTGTGTACAGTTGGAGGGTGCCTCTATCCATCAAGTTCAGTAATTAGTAGTAAGCCTTGGTTTCAAGACTCCAGTACTTAGAGGATCTTCCAGGGACACCAAGGAAGCTGTTCAATTCAGGAAACATTTCTGGTGCATCTGTCATTTGCAAGTTCTCACACTAACTACTCTAAGAAGGCAGAGCTGAGTCAGAAATGGTCCTTGCCCTTGGGATCGTGACACCACGATGAGGACGAACAAGTGTGTCTTGATGTGTTCATGGAGTGGGAGCTGGGGTGGCATAGAAAAGGCCTGGCCATGGCTGCCCTTCCATCTGTGGTGCTGAGAAGCAGGAACCCTGGCCTTGGTAGAAAGCGGAGCATCACCCAAATGGGCGGGCAGAGGGAGTGAGGAAAGGGGGCTTCCTTTATAACTTGGCGAGTGATCCACCTTGGGAATGGGGGGAGCAGGGAGAGTTGGATTAGTTTACCTGAGGAGATTGTTTTCTTTTCTCTCAGAAGTTTCCTCTGCATTTGGCAAGTAAGTTCTTACTGAGTTCTGTGGGATGTTTTCTTTTTTTTCCTTCTTCTTCCTTTTTTTCTTTTCTTTCTTGAATCTTTTTTTCTTTAGGAGTGCGGAGTGTGCCCGGGGGAGGGAGAGTTTTGCGTGGGACTGGAGAGTGCCCCCAGGAAGCCAGCCTCAGCTGAGCCTGAGATGTCTTCTACATCCCTGACTGGAGACGAAGATGATCACACTGGGTCTCTGAGCCACCTCTCTGTGGCTAGAGACCATAGTCCATCTTCTCCAAGAGCCTAATGATACAGAACACTGAATGAGGTGAGGGCTTAAAGTACCTACACCCCACCTTCCTCAGTACCTTCTATCTCTTTCAGACTCTAGTTCTACCAGTCTGATAACATATTAACTTGGCTTGGTTATCTCTCTTTATTTCCTTTGTCTCTGAGTCATGGGCCCTTCTCCTTAGCCAGTCAGTGGGGCTCCCCTTGCTCTCTCTGACCACAAGCAAACTTTCTTTTCTGGGTATCATTAGAATTCTGCTAATACCTACTGCACTAGGAAGTGAGATAGAATGAATATGTTTTCAGGAGCTTGCAGTTAATGAGAGGACAAAACTGACAGATACTAGAGATGAATACCACCCTAATGAAATAAGTAAAAGGATGTATTTGCTAGATTGTAAACTCAACTTCAAATGGTTGGATCTCTGCTGCCTGGACCTTCCTCTGACCCTCTTGTTGAAACTGTAGGGTGTGTGTGCGTGTGTACGCGCTGGGCTGTGTCCGACTCTTTACAGTCTTCCTCAGAGTAGCCTGCCAGGCTCCTCTGCCCATGGGATTCTCCAGGCAAGAATACTGGAGTAGGTTATCATTTTCTACTCCAGGGGATCTTCCTGACCCAGGGATGGAACCTGTGTCTCTTGCGTCTCCTGCATTGGCAGGTAGATTCTTTACTGCTGTGCCCTCTGGGAAGCCCAGGGTTCTCTGTACCTCCATCAAGGTTAACACCAAACTCTACTGCATTCTTCCAGATCCATCATGTTGAGCCTGCCTTAGTTTCCCCATTTTTGGAACTCCTAGACCATTTCACAGACAAACAGAGGTTTGTGATTAAAGACCATGGAAGCAGGTAAAACTGTTTGCCAATAATCAGATGAAACTCATGATTAGGAGAAAAGGATTGAGGGGTCTGAGTGTGAAAAGTCTGCTATTTCAGAAATGAAACCAAAGTAATAATCATTGTGAGAACTCAGGACCGTGTCAGACATATTTATTACTGGCCTTAATGTTGCTTTTATTTTCAATACTTGAGGGAGGTGAGTGTATGTGTGTACGTGTATGCTCAGTTGTGTGTGGCTCTTTGTGATCCCACTGGCATTTTCCCAGCAAGAATACTGGGGTGGGTTGCCATTCCCTCCTCTAAGGGGTCTTCCTGACAGAGGGATCGAACCTGTGTCTCTTGCATCGACAGGTGAATTCTTTACCACTGAGCCACCAGGGCCCTCATCAATTTCATTGCTTGGGACTTGTAAATATCTTTGTCCCCAGGCTCACCTGGCTTTATTGTATCTCAACAAGGCTAAAAGAAACCCACATGAAGGGATTCATTTCCTAGGTCTGGGCTCCTGCCTTGAAACCTGCATGGTTGCCAGGCACTCTGGGGCTGGGCTCTTCCTCCCTCCTTTTTTTTTTTTTTCAAGTATTTATTTATTCATTTTGCTGTCTGCATTGGGTCTCAGTTGGGCATGGGGGATCTTCCTTGTTTTGCTCAGACTTTCTAGCTGTGGCACAGGGGCTCAGTAATGGTGGTACACAGCCTTAGTTGCCTGACGGCATGTGGGATCTTAGTTACCCAATCGCGGATGGAACCTGTGTCCCCTGCATTGCAAGGCAGATCCTTAACCACTGGGCAGTCCCCTGTTCCTCCCTCTTGCCAGTGCTGAGCTTTCTCTTCAAGGCCAGCATGGAGTTAAGGTGTGGAATCTGCTGTATTGTGATCTCTGCGGGTTGCCTGGCTCCTGATCTTCCTGGGTCTCTCTCCAGCCATTCTGCTTTCTCTTCTGCATTTCCCTGGGGTCAGCTGACAACTAACCCTTCTCTCTGCAGTGCTAATACTGACCACATATACGAAGAGCACAGAGAAGGGGCTAATTCCAGGTCTCTTCCCTGATCTACCTGTCTAGCCACATCACCAGCATCAACATTTTCCCTTGATCCAGAGTTAAAGACCACTGTTTGTACCCTCCTTGAGCTATTCTGGGAGAAAACTAGGCCCCATTGGAGACCGCCTAACAGTTACTTTCACCAAGGGGCTGCATATCCAGCTTTAAAGTCAAGCTACTCACTGTTGTTGTTCTTTGTTGTTCAGTCGATAAGTGGTGTCCAACTCTTTGCAACCCTATGGACTGCAGAATGCCAGGCTCCTCTGTCTCTCATATGTTATCTTGCTTAATCTTCACAACAATTCAATAAAATGGGTATCATATATATAGCCCCATCTATATAAAGGAACTTGTTGAAGCACAGAGGGATTAAAGAATCTGCCAATGGTCACACAGCCAGAGAGTAACAGCCAGGATTCAGAGCTAGATCTTTCCTGCCAAAACCCAGGTGTGTCACTTGGTGTTGCTAATATGCAGACTATCTTAACAAAATATATCCACAATTTGTTAATGTTCTATTAGCATATATTTAACAAGTAAAAGTGGATACCTGTTTCAGTTCAGTTCAGTCGCTCAGTCATGTCCGATGCTTTGTGACCCCATGAATCGCAGCACGCCAGGCCTCCCTGTCCATCACCAACTCCCAGAGTTTACTCAAACTCACATCCATCGAGTCAGTGATGCCATCCAGCCATCTTATCTTCTGTTGTCCCCTTTTCCTCCTGCCCCCAATCCCTCCCAGGATCAGGGTCTTTTCCAATGAGTCAACTCTTCACATGAGGTGGCCAAAGTATTGGAGTTTCAGCTTCAGCATCAGTCCTTCCAATGAACACCCAGGACTGATCTCCTTTAGGATGGATTGGTTGGATCTCCTTGCAGTCCAAGGGACTCTCAAGAGTCTTCTCCAACACCACAGTTCAAAAGCATCAATTTTTCAGCTCTCAGCTTTCTTCACAGTCCAACTTTCACATCCATACATGACCACTGGAAAAACCATAGCATACCTGTTTAGGTTACTTTAAAAATCAAATATTTAAGATACATCTCTATTGAGAGATTCTGTGAATTTTTTTTTTTTTATGGGAAAGATGGTGGGACTTTGAGGTGGTCATCAAAGCAAAGAAAGATATAAAACAAATTAGAAAGATTTTGCTACATCCAGATACTGAAGTAAGTGTTATCCTTTAATTGTTTTTGCCTCCGAGTGACCAAAGCTGGCAGAAGACAAGAGCTGATGGGGGAGGGGGAGGGGGCATAAGAGGGGCATATATGACTCCATATGGCTGTCTGCCATTGGTTTCATAGTCAGAAACCAGCAGTGCATGCTAAGTTGCTTGTCACCTCTGACTCTTTGCAACTCTATGGACTATAGCCCAGCAGGCTCCTCTGTCCATGGGATTCTTCAGGCAAGAATACTAGAGTGGGCTGTCATTCCCTTCTTCAGGAGATCTTCCCGACCCAAGGATCGAACCCACATCTCTTATATCTTTACCACTAGCCCATAACAGGCAGAGGAGGTCCCCAAAAGAAAAAGACCTAAATTCCCGATGCTTTACTGGGGGCTGTGTAAACAATTCTCATAGAAGGAAGGCAGCACTAACTCGCCCCGGATATTACACTGTTGTCTTTACATGAAGCCCGCCCTTCTGGACTCACCTTTGTTATGTGGAATGGGGGAGTCCCCAAACCATGTTAGTGCTTTATCAGCGCCCCCTGTTACACTCTGCCAATAGGGGGCGCTGGAGCGAGGCTGGAGGCGGAACCTCCTGTTGTCTTTCTCTGTACGCTGCTAACGTGTGCATCACCATGGCAACGCCCTTCCACCTCGCTGTGGCCATTCCTTCCTGCGCCTACACTGAATCCAGTTAACAGTAACGGAGGACAGACACCAGGCTCTTCAGGAGAGGTCTGGATCTCAGCCTAAGAGGATCTCCTCTGAGCTCAGTGACCCAGGTACCATCTGCTTAGGGTTCCCCTCTCAGAGGTCTGAGTTGCTGCTTGTGGGCACCCCTCTTCCAAAATTCTCAAGTAAACAATTCCCAAGTATCTCCCTCCTTCCGGCCTACTTCCAGCAATTTCTACTTCCCTAATAATTTAGCATCGTCTATCCCTCCCCTGACTTTCACTTACTTGATACCTAGTTAAATTCTTTCCATGAAATTATTAATATTACATTTGCTATTTCAAACATTTGGCGAGGAATGCTGCATTCTGGCCTGGAGAATCGCAGGGATGGCGGAGCCTGGTGGGCTGCCGTCTATGGGGTCGCACAGAGTCGGACACGACTGAAGCGACTTAGCAGCAGCAGCAGCAGCATTTTTGGAGGAGTGATTTGAGGGTGAGAGAGAGAGAGACAAAGTGGCAAGCAATGTGAGCAGTTTTTTGTTTTTTCTTGGGTGTGGCATATGAGGATCTTAGTTCCCTGCCTAGGAATTGAACTTGTGACCCCTGCTTTGGGAGGTCATAGTGTTAACCACTGGACTATCAGGGAAGAACCTGTCAGCAAAGTCCCTGCCAGCAGTTTTGAAGGAGGCATTTTTCACACTGTATTGCCAAAACCATCTATGGGACTCTCTTGGTGGTATCCTTTGTTCAGACTGCCAAGAACCCTAGCGTCTCAGACATTAGTGAGGGAGATCTACAGTTTGGAACCTCAAGGATATTTCTACAGCCTAAAGATTATTAACAGTCATGGAAAGGCAAGTGGATTTTTTGTTTTGTATTGTTTTTTTGAGCAGTTGCCATGAAAAAAGAAACTCTGGTTTTTACTTACTTTTTCCCCTTCAATAAAACAACAAAAGAAACAACTCTGAAGGTCATTTTTATTGCTTCAGTCTTCAGTGAAATTCAGGGAGTCTTCAGGGAACATAAGAGAAGTGACATCTGATCTCCAAAAGAAGGCAAGGGCATACCTGTATGTTTTTATGGCTCCTTGTTAAGAGGGAAAAAAGCTTTCAGGTTCTTGCATGAGTATTGACAGGTTGTTATGAATGATTTTGCAGCAGGAGAGCATGGCTACAAACTAGGCTGTTCTGGATCAAATAGCCGCTTGCCTTCTCAGACATTGCCAGCATTTTTTTCTGCTTGCTCACCTCCCTCGGTGACTTGTTCTCGCAAATACAATCCTGAATGATATATCTGAGCTTGTTCTCTTATCTGAGAGCAGGAAGCTGGGTGAGTGACGGAGGCACCTGCTGCTCTTTACTTTACAGAGATTACGAAGAAGACTGCCACAGTCTCTTGGATGTCCTGTGGAAGTTAGAAAACGTATTCTGGAGAGGCTGAAAGGAGACCAGGAGATATGGTGTTCATGTTCGCTTCCACAGAACCCGACCCTTGGACAAAGAAACACCCCATGGCAAGAGATCTTCCCTAAATAGGACAGAAGCTATTAAAGGTGAGAGTTTTCTTTATTGTTCATTTTTCCTTCCTCTTAGATTTCCATAAGTTATTCCTCACGTGGGTACAATCTTATGCATCAAAGGAGATTGTAAGGGAAAAGAGTTATTGCTGGAAGGATATGTCACATTTTGTTTCTCTTTCTCACCTTTTAGGAATTTTTCCCCCCTATAGTATCTGGTTTTCTTTGGTACTAAGTATCCTAGTGATTCAAATAGACATTTAAATAGACATACTTTTTCATATTCTTTTTCATTATGTTTTGTCACAGGATATTGAATATAGTTCCCTGTATTGTATAGTAGGACCTTGTTTATTTTTTTACATAGTAGTTTCTAAGTACCCTGTATTGTATTTAAAATGTAACTGTGGTGGAGGAACAAGTATCAAGCTTACAGACACACACACACACATACACAACGGGGCGGGGGTGGGTGGGGTGGGTGGGTGAGGGAATATGGACGAGTCCCAGATTTGCTTCTTGTAAGTATGTGATATTTGGGAAGTTATTTAGCTTCTGTTTTCCTCTCTATAAAAGAGGCCTAATAATACTGTGTTTTAAACATGTTGTGAAGATCCAACAGGACAACATAAAAAAATATTTCTGACTCATAGAAAGCACTCATTAAATACTGACATGCATAGCTCTGTGTGTCTGTGTGTGTGGATGGTGGTGGTTTAGTCGCAAAGTCGTGTCTGACTCTTGTGACCCCATGGACTGTAGCCCGCCAGGCTCCTCTGTCCATGGAGCTCTCCAGGCAAGAATACTGGAGTGGGTTGCCATTTCCTTCTCCATGTGTGTAGATATATTTTATTTATTTATTTTTGGCCTCACTGTGCAGCATGTGGGAAATTAGTTCTACAACCAGGGATTGAACCTGCACCCACTGCCTTTGAAGCATAAAGTCTTAACTACTGGGCCACCTTTTAAATCTGAGTAGACTGAGAGTTATCTATATGAATGACTACAATGTATTTTTGAAATTATGTTCAATTTTTTGTACTTGTTTAAGAACATTTTCTTTAAAGCATGGCTAGATGCCATATCTAACCAGTGAATTATGTGTGGTGAAAGCATTTAAAATATGAACTGTCAAATAAGACCAAGAAGTGAACTTTATCTTTAAAAGCACTTTGGAGTTCTAGAACTGAAGGTGAGAGTGTGAACTTCCTGTCTTTTCTGTTTAGACCTATCACAAATTCTGTCCTCCAGATAAAAGCTACTTTAGACACAGGGTGGTAAGGTGTGGGCAGAAGTCCTCTCTTCCTTGGAATAAAGGTGGGGACTTCCTCTTACTCATTACTCCTTCACAGCAGCAGGGCTGTTTCCTTTTCTCTCTCCCGGGTGGAGGTGGATCCGGGTCCTAACTCCAGGCCCAGTCTGATCATCTGGTTTGCAGCGTCAGGTTACAGATCTCCATCCACAAGGGTCCCAGGCAGGACTTGACTGAGGATATTTGTTTAGAGAAGAAATCTATCTTTGCCATCACTCTGGAGTTGGAACTTGATGTTCCTTGAGGATGTTCTGGATTAGTTTGTAACTAAAGGCATTTTGTTCTGTCCCAGGATCTCCTCCTCTGCCTTCCCTGTGCCCAAACTCTACCGATCTCTCATCGCATGAAGATGACTGGGTGGAAGAAGAAGCTCTGCCGGGGGCATCATCTGTGGGCCCTGGGCTGCTATATGCTGCTGGCCGTTGTTGCTCTGAGGCTTTCTCTCAGGTTGAAATGTGATGTAGATTCCTTGGATCTGGAGTCCAGGGGCTTCCAAAGTCAGCGTTGTAGAGACGTCTTATACAAGAACCTGAAGCTGCCAGCGAAGAGCTCCATCAACTGTTCTGGGATCACACGAGGGGACCAGGAAGCGGTGAGCCAGGCTCTCCTGGACAACCTGGAAGTCAACAAGAAGCGGTTGCCTTTCACTGACACCGACTACCTCAACATGACCAGAGACTGTGAGCGGTTTAAGGCCCGAAGGAAGTTCATACAGTTCCCACTGAGCAAAGAAGAGTTAGACTTCCCCATTGCATACTCGATGGTGGTCCATGAGAAGATTGAAAACTTTGAACGGCTGCTGCGAGCTGTGTATGCCCCTCAGAACATATACTGTGTCCATGTGGATGAGAAGTCCCCAGAAACTTTCAAAGAGGCAGTCAAGGCCATTATTTCCTGCTTCCCCAATGTCTTCATGGCCAGTAAGTTGGTTCCGGTGGTTTATGCCTCCTGGTCCAGAGTGCAGGCTGACCTGAACTGTATGGAAGACTTGCTCCAGAGCTTGGTGCCATGGAAATACTTACTGAATACATGTGGGACAGACTTCCCCATAAAGACCAACGCCGAGATGGTCCTGGCCCTCAAGATGTTGAATGGAAAGAACAGTATGGAGTCTGAGATACCTTCTGAGTACAAAAAAACTCGCTGGAAATACCGCTACAAGGTGACAGACAGACTGTACCTAACCAGCAAGATGAAGGACCCTCCCCCTGATAATTTACCTATGTTCACAGGGAATGCCTATTTTGTGGCTTCTCGAGCCTTTGTCCAACATGTCTTAGAGAACCCCAAATCCCAAAGACTGATTGAATGGGCCAAAGACACCTATAGCCCTGATGAACACCTCTGGGCCACCCTTCAGCGTGCACCATGGATGCCTGGCTCTGTCCCCTACCACCCCAAGTATCACATCTCAGACATGACTGCCATCGCCAGGCTGGTCAAGTGGCAGGACCATGAGGGAGATGTCAGCATGGGGGCCCCTTATGCACCTTGCTCTGGAATCCATCAGCGGGCCATTTGCATTTATGGGGCTGGGGACCTGCACTGGATTCTCCAGAACCATCACCTCTTGGCAAACAAGTTTGACCCAAGGGTGGATGATAACGTCCTGCAGTGCTTAGAAGAGTATTTACGTCATAAGGCCATCTATGGGACTGAACTTTGAGCTGTACTGCGGACGGATTGCTACCTGAGGGCCAGGGACATGTGCCAATATGCCTAGGGCATGCTGGTACTGTGTGGGGTGGGGGACGAGGGCTGTGGAATTCGTGGCATCCCCCAGGGTCAGAGGCCTGCTCCTGGAGTGTGGAGAGTAGATACGCTGACTTGCAGACTGCTGCCCTGGGTGGACACTGACTGGTAGCTCAGCCCACTTCCAGTAGCTCCTTCATTCACTTTCTCACTGAGTTCATAACAAGAACCAGTTGTCTGGGTAAGTGTGGGAGGAGACCTGGATTTCAGTTGAATTGGTATCAACTTTTCCACTCTCTGGAGGTGCCCATTCCTAATAATTCTAGGCTTGGTAGTGGGGAGGGGACTTTGATGGACAGAAGGCCTCCTGTTTTGTACTATTAACTTAATAAATAGCTTCTGATTAAAATCTCTACCTCTTTTTTTTTTTGTCTAGCAAGCCAGAAATAAGATAAAGCCGTGAGACTTTTTCTCCTAACTCTTGGTGACATTTGAAATCCCCGGTGGCCAGCAAGAGAATCACATTATTCCTTAGTGATCATGGCAGGCTGTATAAATGGCTGATGCACAAGAATGTAAAGCCCCCCTTGTTTTGTTAATGTTGCCAGAAAAAAAGCCAGGGTGATTTAACCAATGTGACCATCCATATCCTTACAGGAAAATTACAGCACTAATTTTGCAAGCTTCACAGCCAAAGCTTAATGTTCCATAACAAAGATTGAAGCAGCCATTAGGTAAGGTCACCATATAATTTACTGTCAAAACTGGAACTCATTTTAGTTGGGGGGGGGTATGGGGGGGAGGGTGGGTAGCCTGTAGTATTAATGATTATTTAGATAGTAAAAATAAACTAGGTCTGGTTACTCCATCTTTATGCCTCTTGAGTCAAAACTCTTATTTAGGTATGTGAATGGGACGGTCACTGATTTTGTGGTTTATACATTTCCTTGCGGGGAGACAGCTGTGTGTGTGTATGTTGTACATGCATTCTCTGCCCCAGCCTTCTTAGCCACCTGCCCAACAAATGTTACCCAGGGAAACAGTTTCTTTTCTAAAGCTCCAGAGATAATTATCAGGTTGTGTTAGTTGCTTAGCCGTGTCGGACTCTTTGCAACCCTATGGACTGTAACCCACCAGGCTCCTCTGTCCATGGGATTCTCCAGGCAAGAATACTGGAGTGGATTGCCATTCCCTTCTCCAGAGGATCTTCCCGACCCAGAGATCGAAACTGGTCTCCTGCGTCACAGGCAGATTCTTTACTGTTTGAGCTACAGAGAGATCTCAGGTTATCAGAAGGCAATTAGCTGCAAGTTACATTCTTCTGTGATGGGGAAGTGATCCTTTGTAAACAGATAAGCATATCTTGTATATGGTAGAACTGGTTTTCTGCATACAGTACATTCTGGAAAAGTGATTTACACACCAGTTTGTATAATTTGGGGCTTCCCTGATGGCTCAGTTGGTAAAGATTCCACCTGCAATGAGGGAGACCCTGGTTAGATCCCTAGGTCAGGAAGATCCACTGGAGAAGGGATAGGCTACCCACTCCAGTATCTTGGGCTTCCCTTGTGGCTCAGCTGGTAAAGAATCTGTCTGCAATCTTGGAGACCTGGGTTCCATCCCTGGGTTGGGAAGATCTCCTGGAGAAGGGAAAGGCTACCCACTCCAGTATTCTGGCCTAGAGAATTCCGTGGACTGTATAGTCCATGGGGTCGCAGAGTTGGAACACAACTGAGCAACTCACTCACTCACTCACTTGTATAATTTGAATGACGTTCCCATTAATATGTCATGCTCCAATGTGCCTGTGTTTCTTCACTTCTGATTTTGATTCAGTTCCTCGAGTGTTCTCTCACAATCAACTTTCCCAGCATTCCATGTACTCTGACACCGCTATGACTGTGTCTGGCACAGTGGCTTTCCTGAGTTAGTGACTCCTTCTGTAAGGCTGTAGTCCTTTGATAGTGGGCACTGCCACCACCAGCTTACCTGCAGTGTTGCAGGGTCCTCGTTGCCTTGCTCTCATCATGGAGATGACTAACGAGTAGTCAGTTGCTCCGCAGTGAGCCCTGTAAGGCCTGTCCTTAGCAGCAGTGACTATAGACCTCTCCACCTATTAGCCTTTTGAGTGTCCTTGGTCCCCCTCTGAGGGGGCTGCAAGGGGGCAGAAAAGTTCCCAAGTACACGTGTCCTGAAAAAAGAACTTGGGTCTTTGGCTTCATAGTCAACTTCCTCTTTAAATTTTCATGTGGAAAAAAAAATATGTCTTTATATAAATACATTGAAAAGATTAAATGTGAACTTATCATTTTGGGGGGACAAGTTGCTGGAATTGTCCAAGCATTGACATTTCCTCTAGAAACATACATTCAGGTGAACAGGAAGTGCTGTTTATTTAATAACAAACACAAGGTCTTCATATCAGAAGGGTCAAATTTCGCCCTCCTTGGGTTAGTGTATTTTAGAAATTGTACAATTAAACCAACCCATCTGTTGATTTTTCCTCCTCTCATATCTGTCCCTATACCTTATCTCTGGAAAGGAAACATCCTATTAATGAATTGAGCAACTGTGTTTGTATTCCTTTAGAAAGCTTGAATTTGCTCTTTTGATTTGTGGACTGTTGATAAGCATTGCTTTAATAACTATATTTTTGCTGCACACTCTGCCCATTGTAATATGCCCTCTTTTCTTGATTTTGTGAAAATTTAAGAAAGGAAGAAAAGGCAGTTAATTTTGTTTGGAAACAGATGATATAATTTATTTGGGGAGAACAAGTATTTGAATTAAAAATGGATAGAATAATTAAATACACGGCCTGCCTTAAGTACTTCAGCTGAACTGAATTTATCTACTATGACTTCTTTCCCTTAGTTGGTCAGTCATTACAGAGATATAGTTCCCATCTCTATGATGCTTGAGTATATGACAAGCAATAGCATAGCTCATTCATTCCACAAACGTTAATTAAGCTCTTACTATTTACTAGGCATTGTTCTTGACACTAGGGGTAGTGTAGTCAGTAAAACAGAGATTCCCATGCTAATGTTGTTCACATACTAGTGGGAAAACAACTATAAACAGTTAATATATATGTATATTAGAAGGAGACAAGTGCTAGAGAGAAATTGAAGGCTTGAATGAGAACTTCCAGTGGGGAGGAAAATTTTAAATAGTGTGATCAGGTCCGGGAGGTGACATTTTAATGAAAAATGTAACATTTGAGTAAACATCCGAAGGAGATGAAGGAATGACCCGTGAGGATAAGTGGAGGAAGAACATTCTAGGCCAAGAGGAAAGACTTGCATAGCCCTGAAGCAGGATCATACCTGTCATGTTTAAGGAGCAGCAAGGAAACTGGTGTAAACGGAGCAGAGCAAAGGGAGGGGTGAAAGAGTTAAGAATACAGGGGAAGAGGATGTATCCTGACGACCTCTGTGACCCATAAGGCGGACTTTGTCTTCTCTGAGAGAGATTATAGGCCGCTGGAAGGTTTCGAGCAGAGGGCTGACATGATCTGACTGACACTGGAATGCGGCATTGGGGACGGATTGGCTGTTTGGGGGGCGGGGGTGGGAGCCGGGAGGCTAGTGGAGAGGCCAGCGTGCTGATGCCAGCCCTCGTAGCCCTGGCGGAGACCCGGGGAGCAGCAAGAGAAAGGGTCAGAGTGGTCAGATCCTGGGAGTGTTCTGAGGGTTCAGTGTGAGTTTGCTGACGGATGGAGTTTGTTCATGAGCAATGGAGGGGTTGAGGATGACTCCAGGGGTTTTGTTTGGGTGTTAGGTGTAGGAGGACAGGGCTACCATGAACCAAGACAGGCACACGGTGAAAGAGTGGCTGTTGAGGGGAAGACCATGGGTTTGCCTTTGAAGATTTAAAACTGAAGATGCCTATTAGACACCTGAGGACAGATGCTGAGGGGATGACTGGGACAGGAGTCCGGGTTCAGGAGAGAGGTCTGGACTGGAGACACTTAACCTGGTGTTCCTCAGCTTGTGTACCATATAAAGCCACGAAATGGGATGAGCGCGCCCAGGGAGTGAACAGAAGTAGAAAAGAGCCTCCCGGATGAGTCCTGAGGGCCTTCCAAAGTGCAGAGGTCACGAAGATAAGGAGGAACCAACAAAAGGAGAGTTGGAGGGGAGCAGCTGGTGTAGTAGAAGGAGAAGAGCTGGGTGTGGAGTGTTCTGGAAGTGCAAAGGAGAAAGTATCTCCAGAACTAGGAAGTTGGTGACTATGCCCCAAACTATGCAAATCACTTAAGATGAGAATGAAGGCAAGACTATTGGATTTAACCGTGTAGAGTTGGTCTTGATAAGATCAATTTTTTTGTGGCGTGTGGATGTGAGAATACGATTGGAGGTGGTTCAGAGAGAATGTTAAGAGCAAATCTGGCTTTGCGCCAGTATAGATACATGTTTTGAGTCTTGCTATCAGGCAAGAGAGGAGAATAAAAGGAAAAGAATGGAAGGTTAAGAGCAGTTTGTCCTAAACATTAGAAAAGTGATAGCATGTTTGTCAGTTGATGAGAAGGATCTAGTCAAGAGGAAAAGATGCAGGAATGAGATGGGTTACCTGCCAGAGTGACATCCTAGTGAAGAAGAAGGGTCATTATATAGCGCACAGGAGAAGGGGCCTGTCTCTGATGGGAGCACGAACGACAGTTCACCCACAGGAACAGGACTGAAGGCAGAGCAGATGGGCGTAGATGTACATGGATGGGCCAATGTGGTGGTCTGTAGAGTTTGTGGAGTTCTATCTTTCTCTTTCATTAACATTTTATTTTAGGTATAATATACATACAGAAAGGGGGCTTCCCGTGGCACAGTGGTAAAGAATTGGCCTGCCAAGGCAGGAGATGTGGGTTCTATCCCCGGGTGGGGAAGATTCCCCTGAGTAGGAAATGGTGACCCACTCCAGGATTTTGGCCTAGAAAATCCCATGGACAGAGGAGCCTGGTGGGCTGTAGTCCCTGGGACTGAGTCAGACACGACTGAGAAACTGAGTTTGTGCACGTACACACACACACACACAAAAAATCCCAGATATATAGCTTAAAATTTTTACAAAGTGAACAAATCTGTGTAACTAGAACCCTGGTCAAAAATCAGAACATTACCAGCAACGCAGAGGGTTCCTGTGTCCCTTTCCCATTACTACCTAGGCTGCAGCAAAGATAACTGGACATTGAAACTCAGCAGGACCTTGCAGGACCCTTCTGGGTACAAGCCCTTCTGTGTCTCCAGTTCTTGTTTGTAGGAAAAGCTTGCCTTCCCTAGGTATTCCTAAAATTTCAAAGAGCAGACTTGAATTAATGACTAGAGAAAGTAAATGTGGAAAGAAAGAGCTTGAACATTGGCATCAGAGGATTTCTTGTTCCTCCTGAAGGGAGGTAGATAACAGTCTCATGCATATCTTTGAATTGTCCTGCAGAAACTAAGACTCACATCTGGTGGAGGATCACAAGATCATAGACCCCAGGCTGGTAGAACCAGATTAACAATTAACAGTCCTGAAACCTCACCCAACCTGATCACACATCCTGCAACCCTCACCTCTAAAGTTGCCTTTAAAAACCAAAACCCATTGGGAACTTCGGGTCTTTTGAGTATTTAGCTGCCCAGTCTCCTTGCTTTTGTTGTTTAGTTGCTCAGTCATGACTGATTCTTTTGTGACCCTATGGCCTACATGTTCATGGTTCCTCTGTCCATGGGATTTCCCAGGCAAGAATACTGGAGTGGGTTGCCATTTCCTTCGCCAAGGGATCTTTCTGGTCTGGGGATTGAACCTGGGTCTCCTGCACCGCAGGCAGATTCTTTACCGTCTGAGCCACCAGGAAGCCCACAAATAACAGCACTTTATCACCATGCTGTTAGTGGATTGGCTCTGCGGCATTCAGGTGAGCGGATCCAAGTTCACTGACACCACTACTCTGAGACCTGCTTTTGAACTTTTTGTAAGTATTATGTTCTGTTTTGTTTATGACTCCTTAAACTCAACATTCTGAGTTTCATCTATGTTGCATATAGTCGTAGCTCAGTGATTTTCACTGCTGTGTGATATTCCCTAAGTGAACATACCATAGTTTTATCCATTCAATTGCTGATGAATATTTGGGTTAACTTTTATGAATTGTGCTCTATGAACTTCTTGAAATGTTTTACAGGGAATATATGTATACATTTCAGTTTAGTAGGTATGTAGGAGTGAAACTGCTGGGCCAGAAGGTATACACGTTTACCTTTAATAAGTACCATCATAGTTTTTACAACATGATCTACCAATATAACTCCCACCAGCAAGGTGTGAAAGTTGCATTTGCTTCATTTCTTTCCAAATATTACTAATCTTTGTCATTTTAATCATTTTGGTGGGTGCTGGTGATATCAGATGGTGGTTGTAATTTGCATTTCCCTACTGCTCAGTAGCTTTTCAAATGCTTATTGCCATTTGGATATTCTGAAGTTATATTTTGATTACTTTTATTTTGTTCTGGCTTCCCTTGTAGCTCAGTTGGTAAAGAGTCTGCTTTCTATGCAGGAGTGAGTGAAGTTGCTCAGTCCTGTTCGACTCTTTGCGACCCCATGGACTATAGCCTACCAGGTTCCTCCGTCCATGGGATTTTCTAGGCAAGAATACTGGAGTGGGTTGCCATTTCCTTCTCCAGGAGATCTTCCCTACCCAGGGACTGAACCCAGGTCTCCCGCATTGTGGGCAAGTGCTTTACCATCTGAGCCACCAGGGAATGTGGGAGTCCTGGGTTGGGAAGATCTCATGGAGAAGGAAATGGCAACCCACTCCAGTATTCTTGCTTGGAGAATCCCATGGACGGAGGAGCCTGGTGGGCTGAGACAGCAAGATGGTTTTATGAGGAAATGGGGAAGAGATCGTGGAGGTTTAGAAACAGGAAAATGCATTAAATGTTTCAGCTTGGGAACTGGAAAAGAAACCAGGAAAAAAAATGATGCCTGGCAGCATTAGGAACCCACTGACATTAAGGAAAATGAATATAAAAATAAACCAGCCACTCATTCACATTCAGCTGCAAGAGTACAAGTATATAGCAGGAAGAGAGGCTTTACTCAGGTTTATGATTTATCCTAGCAAGTATGAGAAAAAATGATCAACTCCTGGCCAACCTTGCTTAATCTACATGCAGACTAAGTTTCTAGCCCCAACTGGGCTATTTTGAAGTAAAGCCCAGATATATTTTTATTTTCTAAATAATTTTATGTAGTTACTTATGACCATGCTGTGTCTTCGTGGCTGAGGGCTTTTCTCTAGTTGGGACAAGCAGGGGCTACTCTCTACTTGCGGTGTGTGGGCTTCTCATTGCAGTGGCTTCTCGTTGTGGAGAACATGCTCTAGGCCTTGTAGGCATTAGTGGTTGTGGCACATGGGCTTAGTAGCTCTGAGGCACAGGGGATCTTCCTGGACAAGGGATTGAACCCATGTCTCCTGCATTGGCAGGCAGATTCTTTATCACTGAGCCACTGGGGAAGCCCCTAATAAAATTAACTTATTCTTCAGTATGTAAATCTCAACTGAGATAAGTAATAAACATTTAAAAAACTCAACATATTGTATCATACCTAACATAGTAATTCTTTGATACCAAATGTTTTAAAATTTTGCCCAGTGTCTTATGTTGTACAGTGGCTTATTTGAATTAAGACACATTGTGTTGATAAATCTTGTAAATCTCTTTTAATTTTAGATTCCTTTCTCCGTCTTTTTTGTTTTGGCAGTTTGTTAAACAAGTTTTTTGTTTTTTTCCCTGAATGGTCACCATGTTTTGGATTCTGCGGATAGGATGCCAGCAATATTATTTAACATATTTAATATGTTCCTGTCCCCAATATTTCTTATAAACTGGTACTTAGATTTAGAAGCTTAAAAGGATTCAGGTTTGAAGTTTTGTCAAAAAATTTCATCTTGGTATCTTGTATTTCCTATTCCATCACAGCAGGAGGTACATATGTCTGTTTGGCCTTTTTCTCTTTTTTTAATGTTGGGATTGGAAGTTGTCAGGTGGATTATATATTTCCTATAAACTTTTCACCTAATCATTTAAGCAGCCATTGAAGATCATTGTTTAGTCCTATTATTTTATAACAAATTACAAAATGATGGTATCCTAATTCTATAAATCCTTCATTTAAAATTTAATGTGAAGCAAAACTTCCTTATCAACTGTATTGCTACTCTGAAGAACAATTATTTCCCTTTGCCAGTTTGCAGAATAATGAATTGGTTACCTAATGAAAATGAATCTACATATATTTATTTATAACTCCAGAAATGTTAAAAAACATAATTTATATACTGTGATTCACTGCACTTATCTTAATGATGCTCCATCTTTGGCTAGTGTATTTTCCTACGGCTAAAGGACCAAAGTATCACAAACATAGTGGCTTAAAACAACAGAAACTCACCTGTTTCACAGGTCTGGATGCAAGAAGTCTAAAACCAGTTTCACTGGGTCAGGACAGGGTGTTGGCATGGCCATGCTCCCTCTGGAGGCTTCTGGGGAGAACCTGCTCCTGTGTATTCCAGCTTCTGTGGCTGCCAGCATTCCTTGGCTTGTAGCTGCATTGCCCCAGTCTCTCCCTCCATGGTCATATTGCTTTCTTTTCTCCTGTATGCCAAGTCTCCTCCTGCATCCCTCTTAAAGATACATGATTGCACTTAGGACCCATCCTGATTATCTTACACTTTCCCACATTCCAAGATCCTTAATAACATTTGCAAAACTTTTGCCACATAAGGAAACATTTACATATTCCAGGGATCAGGACTTGGTATCTCTGAGAGTCATTATTCAGCAGAGAACCTTTTCAAGTTGGCTGTTTCCTTGGGATATGATTCCAGTAATTTTTGATAACTTCCTCATTTTCTGTTATAAAAAGCCTTTCTAAGATTGTATTTCTAGTTAGCTATTCTCATAAAAATTTTCTGGTTTTTAAATATGAATGGTATTTTTAAACCACAATTTTGGCATTAGAGATGCTCTTTGTAAATGGGTTGTCACTGAAACAAAGGATCCAGGAATCAAGAGGGTAAGTATGGCTCTTGGCAAAGTTACATTCAATAACCCATTGAAAAGAATTTTTGCTTCCCGTACCTGCAACTTTGGGCTTGCTTTTTGGGCCCCAAGGGAGGAATTCTTCCACCAGGAAACCAACAATGTTCCCACTGAACTGGAAAATGAGATTCCCCCTTGAGTATTTAGGGTTCTTGTGCCCCTGGACCAATGGGAAAACAACAGGTGTTATTATATTGACTGCAGTGAAAGGTGAATCACTCGACTATGTCTGTCTCTTTGCAACTCCGTGGACTGTAGCCCGCCAGGCTCCTCTGTCCATGGAATTCTCCAGGCAAGACTGGAGTGGGTAGCCATTTCTCCTCCAGGGGATCTTCCCAACTCCAGGGGTCGAATCTGGGTCTCCTGCACTGTCGGAGCCACCAAGGAAGCCCATTGACTGGGGTGGTTGATCCCAATGGTCAAGGGACACAGAGCTGCTGCTAAACACTGTGGGGCTGCAGAAGACTGGAGAGTCCCTTGGACTGTGAGGAGATCCAACCAGTCCATCCTAAAGGAGATCAGTCCTGAATATTCATTGGAAGGACTGATGCTGAAGCTGAAACTCCAATACTTTGGCCACTTGATGCGAAGAGCTGACTCATTGGAAAAGACCCTGATATTGGCAAAGATTGAGGGCAGGAGAAGGGGATGAGAGGATGAGATGGTTGGATGGCATCACCGACTCAATGGACACAGGTTTGGGTGGACTCTGGGAGTTGGTGATGGACAGGGAGGCCTGGCGAGCTGTGGTTCATGGGGTCGCAAAGAGTCAGACCTGACTGAGCAACTGAGCTGAAACACTGTAACTCACTGGAGTGCCTTAGTGCCCCTATATTCAGTTGTAAAAGTTAAAGGAAGACTGTGGCAATTCACTAAAGGTAAATTCACTAAGAACTTAAATGCTTCAGCAATGAAGTTTAGGGTCTCCTAAAGAGCCCCAGTCAGCTAAGGTGCTGACTGAAGGCAACTGGAAAATGGTATGGGTTGTGTCAAAAAGATCAGCCTGATGGCTAATTTATAAAAACGAGGACTATGCCATTCATGTTTGTTTGTTCTATGGTGTGTGTATAAACTACATGTTTGATTCCTTTTTAAAATGCTGCAATTTTCAATCACCACAGCTTTCCTAGACTCTGTGTCTTCTCAGCTCAGCAGGGTTGCCAGGCTCTGGGTTCCCCTTCTCCCTGTCTTTAGTCTGGATATTGCTCCATGCAGACAGCTGGACGACCATGGAACTCATCCTTACCCCCGCCTGATTCTCGGGGATTACAGCCTCGTGTCCTGCCTGCAGTCTACTGTCTGAAGAACACAGTTTCATACATTTTGTGTACTTTTTCAGTTGTTTACAGAAGGAAGTTAAGTCCTGTCCTTGCTATTCTGGCATGACTTGAAGTCTCTGAAGATGGCAACTTAAAAAAAAAATTGACATTAAAATTGACAGGTAATGTTTTATTAATCTTAGATGCACAAAGTGATTTTATATATGTGTATATTGCAAAATGATGACCATGATGTTAATATCCATCAAGACAGAAAATTTTTTTTTCTTGTGATGAGACTTAAAAGTTAGATCTACTTTCAGTTCAGTTCAGTTGCTCAGTTGTGTCCAACTCTTTGTGCCATTGGACTACAGCACGCCAGGCCTCCCTGTCCATCACCAACTCCTGAAGCTTACTCACACTCCTGTCCATTGAGTTGGTGATGCCATCCATCCTCTGTTGTCCCCTTCTCCTCCTGCCCTCAATCTTTCCCAGGATCAGGGCCTTTTCCAATGAGTCAGTTCTTTGCATCAGGTGGCCAAAGTATTGGAGTTTCAGGTTCAGCATCAGTCCTTCCAATCAAGATTCAGGACTGACCTCCTTTAGGATGGACTGGTTGGATCTTCTTTCAGTCCAAGGGACTCTCAAGAGTCTTCTCCAACACCACGGTTCAAAGGCATCAATTCTTTGGCACTCAGCTTTCTTTATAGTCCAACTCTCACATCCATACATGACTACTGGAAAAACCATAGCTGTGACTAGACGGACCTTTGTTGGCAAAGTAATGTCCCTGCTTTTTAATATGCTGTCTAGGACGGTCAGAGCTTTTCTTCCAAGGAGCAAGCGTCTTTTAATTTCATGGCTGCAGTCACCATCTGCAGTGATTTTGGAGCCCGAAAAAATCAAGTCTGTCACTGTTCCCATTGTTTCCCCATATATTTGCCATGAAGTGATGGGACCAAACGCCATGATCTTAGTTTCCTGAATGCCGAGTTTTAAGCCAACTTTTTCATTCTCCTCTTTCAAGAGGCTCTTTAGTTCTTCCTCACTTTCTGCCATAAGGGTGGTGTCATCTGTGTATCTGAGGTTATTGATATTTCTCCAAGCAATCTTGATTCCAGCTTGTGCTTCATCTAGTCCAGCATTTCTCATGATGTACTCTGCATATAAGTTAAATAAGCAGGGTGACAACATACAGCCTCGACGTACTCCTTTCCCTATTTGGGACCCGTCTGTTGTTCCATGTCTAGTTCTAACTGTTGCTTCCTGATCTGCATACAGATTTCTCAGGAGGCAGGTAAGGTGGTCTGGTATTCCCATCTCTCAGAATTTTCCACAGTTTGTTGTGATTCACACACTCAAAGGCTTTGGTGTAGTCAATAAAGCAGATGTTTTTTTGAACTCCTCTTGCTTTTTCAATCAACCAGTGGATGTTGGCAATTTGATCTCTGCTTCCTCTGCCTTTTCTAAATCTAGCATGAACATCTGGAAATTCATGGTTCACGTACTGTTGAAGCCTGGCTTGGAGATCTACTTTTGGCAACTTTTAAACACCCAGTTGACCCCTGAACAATGAGGCCCAGGGTTGATGACCCTTTGCAGTTGGCCTGTATAACTTACAGCTGGCCTTCTGTATGTGGTTTTCCTGAATCCGAGGTTCCACATCTGTGGATTCAACCTACTGTGCGTCGTGTAGCACTGTTGTGTGTGCGCGCTCAGTCGTTTCTGACTCTCTGCAACCTCATGGACTATAGCCTACCAGGCTCTTCTGTTCATGAGATTTGCCAGGCAAGAGTAATGGAGTGGGTTATTTCCTTCTCCAACATTGTGGTACTTACTATTAAAAAAAAAAAAAATCCCTGTATAAGTGGACTTGCACAGTTCATACTGGTGTGAATGATAGTACTTTAAAAAAAAAAATTTGAATTTCTTTACAATGTTGCATTGGTTTCTGCTGTACAACAACGAGAGTCAGCTGTAAGTTTACACATCCCTCTTCCCTCTTGAGCTCCCTCGCACTATCCCCATCTCACGCCTCTAGGTCATCACAAAGCACTAGGCTGAGGCTCCCTGTGATAGAGCAACTTCCCATTAGCTGTTGTAACACATGATGTAGATACATTTCAGCGCTACTCTCATTTGCTCCACTCTCTCCTTCACTTGTTACCTACAGTCACTGTGCTATACATATGTCCTCTGGACTTGTTTATATTGCTGCAGGTTTGTATCTTATGACACCTCCACTCATTTTGCTCACGCAAGTCACCACCTGTTTCTGGCAATAAATGTTCTCTGTACCTAGGAGTTCAGTTTATTTTAAATTCTACATAAAAATGAGTTTATATAGTCTTTATCTTTCTCTAACTTTTTTTTACTTAGGATAATGCCCCGAGGATCCATGTTGTGGCAAATAACAAGATTTCCTTTTTTAAAAAATGGTTGAATAATAATCTGTTTATTGTGGGCCACAGATAACACTGTATGCATTCATCCACCCATGGTCACTTATTTTCACATCTTGACTATTGTAAATAGTGCTGCCTTAAACATGGGTGCAGGTTATCTAAGATAAAAGATTTCATTTACTCCACATAAATATTCAGAAGTGGAATTGCTGCATCATATTCTAAGGTTTTAAATTTCTGAGGAATCTCCAAAGTCTTCCATAGTTGTTGCACCAATTTACATTCCTGCCAACAAGGCATGATGGTTCCCTTTTCTCTCATCTTTGCTCATGTTTGTCTGTCTTTTTGATAGCAGTATTCTAATAGGTGTGAGGCGATATCTTACTGTGGTTCTATGTTGCAATTCCCTGGTTAATGATGGGCATCTTCTTGTGTACCTGTTGGTGTTACTTACGTCTTCTTTGGGAAAATGTCTATTCAGATCTTCTACATTTAGCTATTGAGTTGTCTGAATTGTTATTTTTTGGATATAAATCCATCAGATATGTAATTTGCAAATGTTGTCCTCCATTCTTTAGGCTGCCTGTTCATTTTATTGATGGCTTCCCTTGCTGTACAGAGAAGCTTTTTAGTTTGATGTAGTTCCACTTAGTTTTGCTTTTGCTGCCTTCGCCTTTCGTATCAAATACAAAAAAACAAAAACAAAAACAAAAACAAACCAACAATCCCTGCCAAGACAGGGGTCAGGGAGCTTTACATTTTCTTTTAGGCCAATGACTTCTGGTCTTAGGTTCTTTAGTGCTTTCTGAATTAATTTTTTGGTGTGTAGTGTAACATAGTGGCCCAGTTTTGTTCTTTTGTATGTGGATGCCCAGTTTTCCCAATGTCACTTATGGACAAGACTGTCCTTGTCCCATTGAACATTCTTGCCTCCCTTGTCATAAATTGACCATTTATGTGTGGCTTTATTTCAGGGCTCTCTATTCTGTTCCATTGATCTGTGTGTTTGTTTTTATGCCAATGTACTACAGTGTTTTGATTACTATAGATTCATAATATAGTCAGAAAGCAGAAAGTGTGATGATTTCAGGGTCCTTCTTGCTTTAGCTATTCAAGGTGTTTTGTTCACTTTGGGGAACAGAATGAGTAAAAGCAGAGGAAGAAAGGATTAGAGAATAAGACAGTTGGAATATTCAAGAGAGAATACTGTTGACAGTTTTCTTGCACAAGGCTCTTTTGAACTAATCCTGCTAAATCCTTTGCTGCATGCTTCTCTTAAGGCAAGGTAAATGCCTTGCCTCAAACCTTGTGCACATTTTTCTACCTGTGTACTAGAAAAATAAGATTCTATCATTACTACAGCATATAAAAAATGGTTGAATT
This sequence comes from Odocoileus virginianus, assembly GCF_023699985.2. NCBI lineage: Eukaryota > Metazoa > Chordata > Mammalia > Artiodactyla > Cervidae > Odocoileus > Odocoileus virginianus. The sequence continues at coordinate 39,558,653 of NC_069679.1, read as the reverse complement.
TTCGCCAATTTAGAGGGCATTTTTAGAAAGGATTGACAAAATTAAGGTTGCAAATTCTTATTTTAGTTCTAATAGAGCAATAGACTTTTTTTCTTGCACATTAAGAGGCAAGTAAACTTATTATCACTAGAGCCTGTGGGAGAGCACAAAGTGGTATACATTCTGGCCATGTCTCTCCTGTAATCTCTAGTGAAGTCTGAGTACTACCATGGTGGGAAGATTGGAACACCTATGTCACTATGCAAATGTTAGCCATGTGATGTGTATGCAAATAATTAGAACTGAGAGGGACTGTCAGGCTGTGACTTCTGCACTTGTGTCCAGGGGAAAAACAGGTGTGTGTATGGTGGCTGAGCTAAATACAAGAACTGGTTTCAACCTGTGGAATGTTGGTATAATCTCTAGGGCCTACACCTGGTGCATTACAGGTATATCTTAAACACTTGGCACTCTGTACCAGTTACCTGGATGAATATGAGTGAGTACTGAAACCCATGCAAGTCCTTCCTGTCCTCTGCTGTGTCTTCTCATGACTTCTTTGTTAAGAACTCATAAGGAAAGAGATCAATATGGGTTACACTTAATACAAGTGGGTTTAAGTTCTGAAGGATGGGTAGGATTTTGATTCTGAAAGGTTAAGTCATGAGAAATGAAGGAAACTGCAAACCAAAGACAGAAATCTTTTTTTGTGTCTTTCTCAAATTAACCGAGCAGGCTATGTAATAGTTGGTCCAGAAGATTAGGAAGAGAACACTGGAATAGATTATGCAGAAGGGGCTGCAAGAATGAAAGTTAACTTTTAATGTTAACAAATACTGACATACTGAGGTAACACTAGGGGCACCCAGTCCTTCCTACCATTACTAGGTTACAGTAGTCAGCCATTTCCTACGAGAAACTCAAGACCTAGGCCAACACGCTTCTGTATCTTTTGCAAACACAACCTAGTGACATCATTTACAGGATTTAAAATTCCCAAAAGTATACACCTCCAGTCATAGACTTCTTTCTGTAAGATCTCCATGACTGTTCATAACATGAAAGTTTAAACCATTATTCCTTAGGAAACAAATTTCTATAACCATTGTTAAGGCTACTATCAACATTACTTGTCTTGTAACCAATTACTTGTCTTGTAACATTTATGTTGAACCTTCAAAATAAACAGGTATTGATCTTGACTAACTGCAGTTAAGACAAATCCTAATTACATAAAGCCTTTGGTAATTAAGTTTCGAAATCTGTAAAAGGGGAACAAATCTACAAGAAAAACACATACAGCACTTGGTGTTTACCATAATGAAGTTAGTGATGTTGGCCCTTCTCTTACACAGATCAGACTTGAGCACTGATTAGTTAAAAAATGATGACACCTATAATAACATGCTTTCTCAACAACAAAAGCTGAGGGATTGTGTGCAATATAAAGATCTTTTAAATATTTTAACAGGTTTATGATGGAGAGTGAAAAGACAGTGTCACACTGAAAAGGGTTGAATTGGGGGGGACCACAGGATGGGGCTGTAAAAGCCTGCTTCTACTAAATGATAAACACTCTGTGAGACATTTTAGAAATGCCACATTCTTCATCATGTATTCCTAGACTGACAAAACTTTTCCTTCAGGTACACAAAGATATGGCAGACAGTTAATAGGACTTTTTACTGAAAGTCCAATAACTGGTAAGATGTAGAGCACTCTAGAAATGAAACTTGACTGTTACGACCAATTTAATTATATGTCACGTGAAGACTATTTTATGTTGTTGCAAATAGGTTTTTTGGTTTTATTTTAGCTATGAAAGTCACTCAGTCATGTCCAACTCTTTGCAATCCAGGAATTCTGCAGGCCAGAATACTGGAGTGGGTAGCCTTTCCCTTCTCCAGGGGATCTTCCCAACCCAGGGGTTGAACCCAGGTCTCCTGCATTGCAGGTGGATTCTTCACCAGCTGAGCTACAAAGGAAGCCCTTATTTTAGCTATATAAACTGTCTAGTTGAGTTTTTCACACCAGTGATTACCCTTGTTTTTGCACTTTGAAAAACAGATTTTTTATAAGGAAAGTTCCAGTCTGGAATTTTGGTTTTGCCCTGCTAATGCTTTCATCAGTTAAACTTGCAATTGATAACTAACTTGACTCTACTGAAATGAACACATGTTCTAATTTCCTCTGCAAGGAACACGGCACTCTTTCAAAATGCTTAACTAGTATCTTCATATTGTGAGTTTAGTAGCTCTAGCAGTTATTACTCACATTGAGTTTTAAAATGAATTTATTAAGGAATGGTCCTAGGAAGGCAACAATGTTTGATTTGTCATTAAAAAAAAAAGTTCTGTTTTTTCATGCTGTATACTAAAGAGGGTACAGAGTTATGAGCTTCTTTCTATTGGAATTCTCTGATAGTATAGCACAGAGTAGTCATTTCTGCAATGCTAGAATAAATTAAAAAAAAAAAGTCTCTTCTATGCTTCTCTTCAAAAAGCGATGAACGGTAACAGGATGGCATTAAAAAAGCCACTTCTTTTTTCTACTCATTCTGTAGTACTGGAGCCAGTATCTAGGAAACAGAAGAAAAAGAGTAAGTTCAAGAAGCAACTTAAATATTTCGAGAAAATCTTTCAAAAGTAAACAGGAACTAACGGTGGTGAAGAAGGGGAGACAAAAAGCTGACCACAGTAGTATCTTCTGTACTTAAATGCTGTTTTACCTTAATAGGAAAGTCAACCTTTAGCCTCCATATTTATGTTAAGAAAAATCATGTCATATTACATTTGGCTTATATACTTTTTTTCAGGTTCTCTACTTTCCCAAAATTTAAAACCAAAAAGGACAATAATGTATAATCAGGAGAAATTTGTATTTAATTCCTGGTGAGAAAAAAACCCCCAAATTCTAGCCACTATCACTTTATCTCTGCTTCTCTGTTAGGAACTGAACTGTATTTCAGAAAGCGGACCTGTAGAAAAAATGGTTTTATTTCACAGTAGCACTGCATTTATCTGGTTAGGAATGGTATTATTACTTAATCCACCTCCAACTGCCACAGCCATTTATATTTTAATGACTGTTTTTTTCTGCTGACATAGAGGAACATGGAACACAATCTAAACTTTTCTTGAATACTCAACAATTTTTCCTTTGAAGAGCAATCACTTATACTGTGCTGTAAGTGAAGCAAGCTCCTCAGAAGCCACTGAAGGAGGTTAAGGCTGATTTGTACTTTACATCCACTAAAGTTTGAGAAAATAAGATACATCTTTTATCTTTAAGAAACAAGAGAAATATACTTTAAGGACCACTTATAAGTAAAATACCTATGCTTACATGGACTCTTTGATATTAAGTTTGCTCAGGGGCCTTCACTGACTTTTTGGCTATTAAATATGTTTCAAATAATTGAAACTGACACTCTGCTAGTCTATATCTGTGCTGTCCAATATGGTAGTCACTGGCTAGGCATATGTGGTTAAAGGTTAACTAATAAAAATGAGACCATTAAATATCTCAGCTACCCTAATCCCTTTCAAGTGCTTAATATCAGATGTAGCTACAGGAGAGTACAGACAGAAAATTTCCATCAGGATACTGCTCCATATAATTAACTCATTTTGGTAGAGGTCTAGAAATTACACAGTAGTGCTCAAATTCTATAGTGTAAAAGTCTGAAAACCTAAGGGTTGTAAGGATGCTCTTAGCCTAAATTATAAGAAAGACTTGGGAAAAAAAATACATTATCTGACGTACAGAAATGTTATCACTTGTGATGCAGGAGCTATTTTTAAACACGTCTGTTGTTGTTGTTATAACAAGGACCAAAGTATATGATAACTATATAAAGTCATCCTAAAGTTCTTAGAATGATTATTCCTAGTTAACCTTCTGAAACGTACAAGCCACTATAACATTGCTCATTTTAGAGAGACTGACATCTGGAAAAGACAATTTCTTTAAAAAGAGAGAAAGGTATAATTTCAGGCAGCTGTCAAAAATCAGGTTTAAGAGAACAACAGTTAATGAGTTGTGTGAAAAACGATGTATTCACAAATGAGTATTACTATAAAGATATATATAAGCAAAGGCTAGACGATCATATACTCAAGTGATATGTTATCTCCAGATGATGTTACAAATGATGTCTTTTCTTCTGTGTGGTTTTCTGTCTTTATATCTTTTCAGTGTTAGAGCGTTTCTTTCAAACGCAAATTATAACAATAAAGACCTATAACCCAAGAAATGTAGTGTTTTGCTTTCCACATTTGTCTTTCTCTTGCTTTTCACAACTCCCCTTCTTGGAATGTGACAGTCTTCTCTACTGAATTTCAGGAATAATTGCTTTAAATACAAACTGTTCAGAATACAAAGTAAAAGTAAGTATATTTAAAATACAATTTTTATATTTATTTTATTTTTGATAATTGAATTTAATCATGGGACAGAAAGCAGAGACAAACAGTTTCTGAAACATTAAAGGCATGAACAAGTTCTTAGGTCTGCTGTGAAAACATCTGCGCGTAACAGATGAGAAGACTAGATGTTTACCTTTATGACTGACGGGGCTCTTATAATTATTTAAAAGATTTTAAATAATCACTTTAAAATGTATAGCTATCCAACAACACAGAAACCATAGGATAAATTGTTGAAATTAAACACTTCCTTAAAGAAAAAGCTTGAGAAATACTTCAAACCTGTAACAAATAGGGAAGAAAAGCTTACTAATTTGTTCCCCTTTCCCCAACACAAATTCAACCTGTGCAAGTAGTCTATGTGTCATATGAAATGTTTATACCTAAAGTTAGTAAGAGGACTATTTGAGATCCAGAATTTAGAATCTGAGAAGGAAGACAGGTCTCTAGATCATTAGCCAACTTCCCCCCTTACTTTCAGATGACTGTCTAAAGACACATGAAAACAAGATTTCAAGTAGCTTTGCTTTCATAGTAATTAGGGTAGACACTTACTTTTACCATCACAGGCTACAATTTTCACTTTATCCACTTTAATAAGTTCTGTCACCTCTCTGAATTCAACATCATTCAATACAAAAGTCCACACGTTATCGCAGAATCTGTATGTATTTAGAGAGCCCTTTAAAACAAAACATTGAGGCAAACCATGAAAAGTCATTTTTTCCCCCTCACATTATTCTCCAGACATACGAAATCCTAGCTACAAGTACATAATTCTCAAAATAGGATGAAAATTAAGGAAAATAAAGCAAGCAAGCTAAGTGTTAAAATACCATACTACTACTTAAAAAAAAAATCCTAGATAAATATGCCAAGGTAAGAGTTTATTTTAGTTAGCAGACTATTTCCAGCACTGGAAGAGCCTGCAAATTACTCACCTGAAATTTGAAGAAAAGCTGAAGGGAAATTTGAATTTGTATTTCTACTGCCCCCATATGGTGAAATTATGAAAATGCATTTGAATTTTTATGAAAATACTTTTAAAAAGCAACTTATTTTATTGTGTATGTTAATTCTCCAAATTTGTACAAATCCATGGAATTCCTAGAAACATTACTATATTAGCCACTGAGATGATAACATTATTGTCCTGTGCAACTGACATTCTTCTAACTAACTTCTTTTAGGAAAAATGTGTGTCTGAACATTAAAAGGTTCTTCTGGAAGAGTGTGATGAAGGTGCAAGGATGAATGCCAGCAGAATATAATCAAAACCTGAGCCACATACACACGCACGCGGATTCACAAAACACTGAAATTTAGTATTTGGTAAGATAAGTTATATGCCTACAACCTTCAAACCAGAAAAAACAGTGTTACCTATAATACCAAAATGTGAGTTCTCATTTACTTAATGTCTCATAACTTAATGTCGTACAAAGTTAGGATGACTAGGGAAACTATAATGGTTATGACTTAATACCATCCTAAGTGCTTAGGATACAATGGTAAGCAATACACATATGATCCCTGCCACCCAAGAGGTTTAGCTGAGCAGGGAAGATCATTAAAACAAGTAAATACACAGTGTGAAGTGCTATGTGAGCTTGAGTTACTTGGAGTCTAGCAGGGGCACCTATGGCTGTAGAAGACAGGACAGAGAATGCTTGAGTTCCAGAGACTAAGGAGTCAAGGGAAAGAAAGGTGGGATAGCAGAAATGAATACTTGGAATGGGATAATAAGTTCCAGAAACCAGAATATGACAGGAGGTCCTAAGTAAAAGAGATCATGAACCTTGGGAAAGCTTTCATATCCTGAGGGTTTTAGGAGGTCAATGAAGGATTTCAAGCAGAGCAGTAGTGTACCAAAATTGCATTTTTGGTGATGGCATGAAGACCAGACTAGAGGGGAGTCTGACTGGAGGATGGAGAGCCCCTAAGAAGCTGATACTTTAGCTGGCTGTGTCAAATAGGTGAAAAAGGCTGGGCAATAGCAGGAGCAAAGGGTCCTGAGAAGTGGAGAGGTTTTAGAAAGTAGATCTGTCAAAACTTGACAACCAACTGGATATGGCTGGATAGTGAAGAGAGAAGTCTTTGTTATTCCCAAGTTTCTGGCTCGTGTAACAACGCATTCATAGAAAAAGCTGGTTTGGGAGGAAAGTTAAATTTGAGTTTGAGCTACAACTTACTGTATCCAGTGAACAGCTGACTGTAAAAGCACGCATGGGAGAATACCAGCTTTAAAGTCAAAGGCTGGATGAGATCATGAAAGGAGCATATGTGAAGCCCTAGATAACCCCTTAGGAAAACCAACAATTAAGTGGTACAGACAGTAGGAAAATTACAAAGCAGCCTGAGAGAGGGGTCAGAGGATAGAAGGAAAGCTAGAACAGTATGGTTTCAAGGGAAGTATGGGTTTCAAGAGATTAATCAACAGTATTACTGACTGTACATTATTGGATTTATCAATAACTTGGCAAGAGAAGTTTCAATAGAGGAGTGGGATTAATGCATTGAAAATCACTCAGAACATATTAAGTAAAAAAAGAGTTGTAAGTGTAAAAAAAATTTTTTTTAATTAGATCTGTTCTTTTGACTATAGTTTGAGTCTTTTGGAAGGCTGAAAAACCAAATGCCAACTTCAGTGTTCATCTCTGGCATCCCTGAGTGTGTGTATAATCCATGAGCCTATGAACATGTAGGTTACTGTCATATCCAGTCGGTGGTAGCTGTGTCAATAATGTGAACTAGGTAGGTCACTGTGATTTACAATTAGCATGTGAACATTGAAATATGCTAAAATTCAAAACTTTATATTCAAAATACTCCTTGTATATGATAATATGCAGTTATACTGTATCTTTAATATACATTTTTCCCACATTTTTTTTACCTGTATCTATAACTAACACTTTTTAAATCCTTTAAACAGATTCATACTAGAAATCTACACTAAGTAGGTGATCACTCAGACCTTATGAACCCTATGACTCTGTAAACAAATTCTCTACATGGGTTAAAGTTTACGTACCAACATGGCTCAATTTAAAGGATCAAGTTTTGAAATAAAAAACTAGGCAGATGTGTATGTATGACCGTACAAAAAAAGCTGACTTTGCCAGAATTACTACTGTTCAAGAATCTAATAATGAAATTTTATAAAGACATATTTTACTCTAGATAATTATTAGGCATGTGAAACTGGTGTGACTTGTTTACAAATATAAAATACATGCAGATTTTATCCCTTCACGTAACTAAGTCAAATGTGGCGCTGTTTGTCTTCTTTTGCCCTCTATACCCAATATCTAGAACAATGCCTTGTACTAACAGGCATTGAAATGTTTGCTGAATAAATGGCATTTTGTCTTTTGTGTTTTTCATCACCAGCTAAGAAAAAAAGACCCCAAACACTGACATTCTCTTAAACACAAATTACCATATATGCTTTTTATATGATGATTTTCATATCTTTTAACCTGAATTTACTATCAAATTAAGATTTTGTTTGGTTTGGGCTTACTGTTCAAAGTATAAATGATCCCTATGAGACCTAGCTACCAGAAGAGATCATTATCTGCCAACAGGTCTGCCAATAAGCCATGCTATCTAAGAGTAGGTGGGATGCAACATGAAATTTCTAGAAATTATACTTCCCTGGCCAGAGTTTAAAAATCATAACTGATCCTTAGAGATTACTCTCACTTACCTTCAATCCTGAAGATACTGTTTCAGATGTTTGAAATCTCACTAACTCTTCAAGGAAGGTAGCCAAACATACATAGGCTGATTTATGAAATAATGGAATAAAAATCCAAAAACAACTGTATCTCACATTAAGTGGATGAACTGGTAGATATATCATTTAAATATAAAACAGGATTCAGTTGTTCTAAAACAAGTTTTAAAGTTTGATTAAGTCATCTCTTTTTATGATCAATAAATACAGAGGTACTGTAAAATCACTACTGTAACCACCACGGTGCAGCTTCTAGATTTAAGAATATATCCTTACCCTGAAGTTGACTCGGTTCCTGACCCTCTGTGCCAATGCTGCATTGATAGCCTTATCAAACTGAAGTAGAACTTGAAGGGCAAGCTGGGGGGTAATCTGTTGAGACTGAGAAAAAATAAAGGTCATGAATCCTGTCTGGGAAGAACAGTAAAGACAAAAATAAAAATACATGAGTTATCATCTAAAATTTAACTAAGGTTAATCAGAGCCTCTAAACTTGAATCCCTTGTTCTTTTTTTTGTGATAACAGGCAATTAATAGGCAAAACCTGACAGTATTTTCTTACACTATCTTGAAACAAACATAATTTTGAAAAGAAAACATGCAGTGATGTTACAACATCAGGACAAAACTTTTGTCTGTCACTCCTTCACAGTGTCTGGAAAGAAGTTTTCACTGATAAATTGAAGGAACCAAGTCTTGAGAGAAAACTTGGGATCAGTAATATGTTAAAAAAAAATCTAATAAACTTCATCAAAGTTCAAGATATAAGAAAATAAATAGAAATACACAATATGTACTTGGATGAGAAGTTTATGTAAAAAACATTAATTTTCCTAAAATTAAAAATATGAATCCAAAATTCTAATTTACATCTCAAGACTTGCATTAACTTGTCTAAAGTTAAAGCTGCACACAGTATGCTATTTTCATAATTATGAGAACAAGAATTACCATACATCCATCTAAATAAAAATGTTGATTTTTAGTTTCTCACCTGTATAAGCTCATCGAGGCTCTCCTGAAGACTGTTTCCCAATGTGGTATTTCTATACAACTGATATGCCATGGCTTAGGAGGGAGAAATTCTTTTTTTAATTCAGGCTTGCATTGAAGTCCTAAAGATTTAATATGAAAGTATTAAAAAAATTATAAAATATGTAATACAGTCTACTTCATATATTCAAATAGACACTATCAGTGGGCTTCCCTGATGGCATCAGTGGGTAAAGAATCCGCCTGCGATGGCGGAGGCACAGGGGACATGGGTCTAATCCCTGGGTCGGGAAGATCCCCTGGAGGAGGAAAATCGCGACCTATTCCAGTATTCTTGCCTGAAAAATGCCACCGGCAGAGGAACCTGGTGGATTACAGTCCAAAGGATCACAAAGAATTGGACGTGACTGAATGACTCAGCACATACTACATATACTATATAATAACTTAGGAATTACAAGGAATGGTTAAAAATGATTTTTCTGTTTTTCTATTATTTCAACATAGGCATTTACACTCCTTTATACAAAGTGTGCGTGTGTGTGTGTATATAAATGTAAACCTTTATCATTTCTTTCAAACATCTACCTTCTGATCTACTCTGGACTTTACCATGTACCATTTTTTTCCCACTTACTGCCAAGGCAATGATTCAATCTCCAGCTCACATTTGTGTGCCTTCCCCTTCATCTTCCTGTTCTCTTAAAATGCAGTATTTATAGTGCCTACCAAGATAGCACTGTGACAGGTATCATGGGAGAGCAAGATAAAGATATACTCTGATTTTAGATAATTTATAGTTTTGGGAAGGTAAACATACAAAGACATACAAAAGAAATTTAATAGAGAATAAGAACTGTGACAGATTACACAGAAGCTGATTGAATGAGCTGGCTCACAAAACCTTCCTGATTTCTTCAAGCTAGACTTCAGCCAAGCAAAGGAGGAAAGTCACCTCAGGCTGAAAAAACAGGAGGAGTAAAGCCATGGAAGGATGAAATCATACAGTCTACAGAGAGAACTGCAAATTAATCCATATTAGGGCATAGGTATATGAATAGGAAGTGGCAGGACATGAGGCTGAAAAAGATGACAGATGATTTGTCAGGAAAGATGCCAGAGTTTTACAGTGAAGGTAGGGGGAGCCCCTAAAGCTTTCTAGGCAGGAAAGGTCAGACAAACGGGCAGCAATGTAAAGGGCATACTTGAAGACAAGTTTAGAGAGATGCGGGATAAGGGCTTGAAGACTACAGATTCAACAAACTCTGAGCTTCGACCACATGTTGCGTGTAAGATCCCTGACCTCGCGACACTTTCAGTCTAGAGATGGACAGAAGGAGACAGCTGTACACCAAGAGTAACCATCAGTAAAACTTAGCAAAAAATAATACCTGCCTGCACATTACATACTTTGTGAGCATTTGACACACCTGATCACTCCTGCCTTCCCGGTCTTTCCTCTGGCTTCTGCGACCCCACATTCAGTCTCCTCCCACCCACGGGGTACTAGTTTCTTGTTCCTTTGGTGGCCTGCTCCTCAGCAACCTGACTTCTAGCTTCTGACTTCTAAGTCCTGAGTACCCCAAGGCTTCTTATGTCTTCTCCGTATTTGTTTACTCCCTTAATTACCCTATCTAGGCTACAACTTTACATACATTGTATTTATCGGCTGGTGACACGCAAACTTTTTGCCATTCCTGACCTTTCATATGCCCATGTTGCTGCACACAAAATGGCATCCTTGACACTGGATGGAAATATCAAGTAGTAGATCAAATTAAATTAGTCAAAACCAAATTCTTGATATTCTTTCTTCAAAACTTTTCTGCCCCTGGTTTGCCTACCCCCATTAATAGTAAATCTAGCCTTCCAGAAAGATGGCCCAAAAACCTTACAGTCAACTTCTCTCTCATGCTGCATGCAAGCTATCAGCAAATCCTTTCAGCTTTCCTTCTGAATACAGCCAGAATCAAACAACTCTGACCATCTCCACTGCTAGTACTAGATCACCATCATCTGTCACTAAGATTTACAGTGACAGAAAAGTAAGGGGTCACCCTCTTTCTACCCTTGTCTGTCCCACCCCTGCCTGCCCCTTGATTTGTTACAGTGAACTTTTTAAAACAGAAATAAAATCACACCACTCACCCATCAAAACCTCTCATGGCAGCATCCTACTTCAAAGTAAAAACCAAAGTCCTCCTAATGGTCTTCAAGGCCTGAATGACCTGGGCCCTCCACTGTGTCTCTGGAACTTGACTTCTTCCACCCACTCTCTCATTGACTCTGCTTCGGCCGTACCAGTCCTCTGCTTCAATATGGCAAGATGTTCTTGTTTAGGGCCTTGGCACTGGCTGTTCTTTTTGGTTCAAATGTTCTGTGCAGGTACCTGCATGGTTTACCCTCTCATTTGATTCAGATATCTGCTCAGGTATTACTTCATTGGAAATGAGTTTTGTAACCAACCTAGAAAAAAGAACTTCCCTGCTTTCCCTTTGCACTGCTTCATTTTCATTCATACCGCAAACTGAAGCTGATATAAATGTGCTTATCCTGTTTCCATCCCCACTAAAACAGATGTTCCCTAAAGATAGGACTTTCATTCACTTATATATTTATCATCTGGAGCAATGCCTAGTACACAGTATGAATTCAGTATCTGTTCGTGAATAAATAACTTGGTGATATGTCAAAATGCCAATATCAAATTGTATTGCCATTAGGTGCATTTATAATAGGTTTTCTACTTTACTGAAGGAAGTGAAGCAGTAAGAATTTTAACTCTCAAAACTACATCTAAGCACCTATCAGTATCTACATACTCTGCTCGTCACTAAAGTCAAACTGTCCATGTTGTTACCTAAATACAATCCTTCTACCTGTGTACCAGGCCCTAACCTCTCTAGCACAGGATATTGTTCCAAGAATTCAATTATTCCTTCTCTATCAAATTCCCCTGTCTATGGATCTTTCCCATGAACAAACAGGAGCTATATCTCTCATCTTAAAAAGTCTCAACTTGCTTTTCCCACCAGCCTCACTTTATTTCTCTATTCCTCTATGTAGCAAAAACGCCGAATAGTTGTTTGTATTCACGGTCTCTCATTCCTTTTCTCACATTTTCTCTTCAACTTAAAGTTTTGCCTCAAGCATTAAATGAAACAGATTGTGAAGGTTATCACTGGCAATGCTACAACTAATAATCCTCAACTCTTAGTTCTCACCAGACTTAAGCATTTGGCAAAGCTGACTGTTCCCTCCTCTTTGATAAAGGATCTTGTCTTAGTTTCTGGGCTAGTGCACTTTTAGGGTCGTTCCCTTAAATTTACTGGTCCCTCCTCCTCAATATCATTTGCTAGTTGATACTTTTCTCCCTTAACTCATAATTTCACAAGACACCTCCCTGGTTCTCTGACTTTCTGTCTACACTCATTCCTTGCTGCTGTCACTGTCTCATGGCTTTACACACCACTGCTGATGATCCCCAAATTCGTATACCGGCACAGACCTTGCTCTGAACTCATTCCTGGATCCAACTGCCTACTCAGCATCTCTATTTGTTGTCTTTCCTACCTCAGTTGATAAAACTCCATACCTCTATGGGCTTAAGCAAAAACCTGTGAAGCTATTCCTGACCACCTTTTCCTACCCTTGGTCTGGCCACCTTACCTCCACATCCAATCTCTAGCATAACCTGTTAACTCTACTTTCAGTATGGATTCAGAATCCAGTTGTTTCTCACCATTTGTACTGTTGTCACCCTGATGTCTGCCACTATCAACTGTCACTGGGATTACGGAAATAGCTTCCTAACTGGTCTCCTCGTTTCCACGCTTGCCCTCTAAATGCTAATCCCAGTTCAGCAGTCAGGCACTCTTTTAGAACACAATATTTCTCTTCCTTGTGCAGAACTCTCATGTAGCGCCACCCAAGTTGGACAGGTGATAGTGGAGAGTTCTAACAAAATGTAATCCACTGGAGGGAATGGCAAACCACTCCAGTATACTTGCTGTGAGAACCTCATGAACTATATAAAAAGGCAAAAAGATAAGACATGGAAAGATGAGCCCCCGAGGTCAGCAGATGTCCAGTATACTACTGGGGAAGAGTGGAGGACACCTACTAACAGCTCCAGAGAGAATGAAGCGGCTAGGCCCAAGTGGAAATGACACTCAGTTGTGGATGTGTCTGGTGATCAAAGTAATATCTAATGCTGTAAAGAACAAGTATTGCATAGGAACCTGGAATGTTAGATTCATGAATCAAGGTAAACTGGACATGGTCAAGCAGGAGATGGCAAGAGGAAACATCGACATTTTAGGAATCAGTGAACTAAAACGGATGGGCATGGGTGAATTTAATTCAGATAACCATGGTATCTACTACTGTGGGCAAGAATCCCACAGAAGAAATGGGGTAGCCCTCATAATCAATAAGAGTCTGAAATGCAGTACTTAAAAATAACAGAATGATCTTGGTTTGTTTCAAGGCAAACCATTCAATATCACAGTAATCCAAGTCTCTGTCCCAACCACTGATGCTGAAGAAGCTGAAGCTGATCAGTTCTATGAAGACCTAGAAGACCTCCTAGAATTAAAACCAAAAAAAGATGTCCTGTTCATCACAGGGGACTGGAATGCAAAAGGAGGAAATCAAGAGATACCTGGAGTAACAGGCAAGTTTGGCCTTGGAATACAAAATGAAGCAAGGCAAAGGCTAACAAAATTCTGCCAAGAGAATTCACTGGTCATAGAAAACACCCTTTTTCAGCAACACAAGAGATGACTCTCCACATGGATATCACCAAATGGTCAATACCAAAATCAGATTGATAGCGTTCCTTGTAGTTGAAGACAGAAAAGTTGTATACAGTCAGCAAAAAGAAGACTTGGAGCACCGAAGAATTGATGCTTTCGAACTGTGGTGCTGGAAAAGACTCTTGAGAGTCCCTTGGACTGCAAGGAGATCAAACCAATCAATCCTAAAAGAAATCAACCCTGAACATTCACTGGAAGGACTGATGCTGAAGCTGAAACTCCAATACTTTGGCCACCTGATATGAACAGCTGACTAACTGGAAAAGACTTTGTCGCTGGGAAAGATTGAAAGTAGAACAACAGCGTGATGGAGGATGAGATGGCTGGATAGTATCACTGATTCACTTGGGCAAACCCCAGAAGATGGTGAGGGACAGGGAAGCCTGGTGTGCTGCAGTCCATGGGGTCACGAAAGAGTCAGACACCACTTGGTGACTAAACACCACCACCTATTTTCTCGATGACCTCATCCACCATCTCTCCCTTGTTCTTGCCCTGCTCCGGAAACAATGGCTTCCTTATTTTTCTTAGAACATGACATACATGTTCCTGCTTATATAAGCCTTTGTGACAGCTGTCTTTTCTACCTGGAATGATCTTCCCCTGGATATCCACTTGGGTTTCTTAATCCCTTTAAGAACTTAATGGGGCCTAAACAGACCACTTATTTAGAATCCCACCCCCACCTCCACTCTGCAGCTCTCAATCTCCCTCACTCTGCTCTATTTCTTTGATGGCACCATGACCTTCTAATACATTATACAGTTTTCTTATTTTATGTTTACTTTTCTGCATCCTCCAGCAGAATGTAAAGCCTACCAGAGCAAGGGCTTTTTATCTGCTTTTGTTCACTGAAGTAAACCAGGCAACAAGAACAAACACTACCTGGCACACAATGGAAGAAAATTAAACATCTGTTCAAAAAATAAATGAAGGCAAAAAACCAGTAAGCATAATGTGTGGAGTAGGTTAGGGGGATAAAGAGGGCAAGAAGGAGTACCAGTAGGAAGATACAAACTTGACAAAAGTAAGAGTATAGAATCTTGGGTCCTCCCCATTTCCCATTTAAGATAAGTCCAAGAGTCACCTAGAAAGCAACTAGACGTTACTAATGAATTATCAGGAGAAATAAATAATCCTGTTTGAAACTGCCTCAAAAAGAACAAACCATGTAGAAATAAATTTAGCCAAAGAGGTGAAAGATCTGGATATTGAAAACTGCAAGACAATGATGAAAGAAACTGTATATGATACAAATAAACAGAAATTCCATGCATGTGGATTGGAAGAATCAATATTATTGAAAAGTCCATACTACTTAAAGCAATTTACAGATTCAACACAATTCCTATCAAAATTCCAATGGCATTTTTCAAAGACATAGAACAAACAATCCTAAAATTTATATGAAACCAGAAAGACCCCAAAATGCCAAAGCCATCTTGAGAAAGAGGGACAAAGCTGGAGGCATCATGTCTGCTGACATCTAACTCTATAATGAAGCTACCATAATGAAAACAGTATGCCACTGCCAATAAAAAGACGTACAGATGAATGGAAGAGAATAAAGAGCCCAGAAATAAACCTATGTGTGTATGGTTGATTAACTTATGATAAGGGAGACAAGAATGTTGTACATGGGGAAATGACAGTCTGTTCAATAAAGGGTGCTGGGAAAACTGGGCATCCTCATGACAAAAGAATGACACTGGACCACTATATTACACCATACACAAAACTAAACTCAAAATGGATTAAAGGCTTGAAATATAAGACCTAATACTATAAAACCTTAAAACTCCTAGGAAAAAAACAGAGATGGTAAGCTCCTTGAAACAGATCTTGGTGATGATTTTTTGAATCTGACATCAGAAGCAAAAGCAATAAAAGCAAAAATAAATAAGTGGGATAGGGTCATAGTAAAAAGTTTATGCACAACAAAGGAAACCATAAAAAAATGAATAGGTTACCTACTGAATGAGGGAGAACATTTTCAAATCATGTATCTCATATGAGGCCAATAGCCAAACCATATAAGAACACAAAACTCAACAGCAAAAACCCAAACAATCCCAGTAAAAAAAATTATAAATTACACATGTAATATAGTCTATTTCATATATTCCAATGTATACTATTAGCAGTTATCAAAAAGACAATTAACAGCAAGTACTGGCGAGGATGTGAGTTAAAGGGAACCCCTGTGACTTGCTGACAGGAATGTAAACTAGTATACCCACTATAGAAAACAGTATGGACGTTTCTCCAAAAAGGAAAATAGAACTCCCACATGATCCAACAATTCCACTTTAAGGTACTTATCAAAAGAAAAAGAAAACCCTAACTGGGACAGATATATGCGGCCCCATGTTCACATGTATCCAGAACAGGCAAGATATGAAGACAACCTAAGTGTCCATCAAAAATGGAATGGATAAAGAAACTGTGGGATGGGAGACAAGATGGCAGAGTAGAAGGACATGAGATCATTTCCTCTCACAAAAACACCAAAATCACAGCTAAATAACTGGAATACCAAAACAAATTTTCTATATCCACACGTAAAGAAGCCAGGACACTGGGAAACTCATAGGATACTAGGTCAGACCTGCATGCTGGTACTGGAGGGCCTCCGACAGAGGTGAGCAGTGACATTTCGAGGACAAAGAGGAGGGTGGCAGGAGTTCCGGAGAGTACTCACTGGTGAGCCCTTCTGGAGGCTGACATTTTCTTACGAAACGGCCTGTAGGCCCCAGTATGGGGACGCCTCAGGTTAAACTATCAACAGGGCAGGAACACAGCCCCACCCACTGGCAGACAGGTTGTCTAAAGTCTTCCTGACCTACAGTTTCCTACTAAACACACCCCTTGACACGGCCCTGTCCATCAGAGGAACAAGACGCGGCTCTACCCACCAATGGTCAGGAGCCAGTCCTTCCCATCAGGAGGCTTGTAAAAGTCTCTTAGATCAGCCTCATCCAAAAGGGAGCAGACAGTAGAAATAAGAACTACAACTCTGCAGCCTGTGGAAGAGAAACTGCAATCACAAAAAGTCAGATAAAATGAGACAAGAGAGAAATATGTCCCAGATGAAGGAACGAGGTAAAGCCCCAGAAGGGGAGATAAGTAATCTACCCAAAAAATAATTCAGAGTAATGACAGTAAAGATGATTCAAGATCTTGAAAAAAGAATGGAGGCACAGGCCAAGAAGATTCAAGAAATGCCTAACAAAGACCTAGAAGATCTAAAAAAGAAACAAACTGAAATGAACAACACAATGAAATGAAAAATACTCCAGAAGGAATCGATAGAACAAATGATGCAGAAGAACAGAGAAGTGAGCTGGAAGACAGAATGGTGGAAATCTCTGCCATGGAGCAGAATAAACAAAAAAGAATGAAAATAAAAAATGAGGACAGTTTAAGAGACCTCCGGGACAACAACAGATGCACCAGCATTGGCATTATAGAGGTTCCAGAAGGAGAAGAGAGAGAGATAGGACCTGAGTAAGTACTTGAAGAGGTAGTAGCTGAAAATATCCCTAATATGGGAAAGAAAAAAAAAGATACCCCCAAGTCCAGGAAGCAGAGTCCCATATAGTATAAACCCAAGGAGGAATATACCAAGACACACAGTAATCAAACTGGCAAAATTTAAGATGAAGAATAAATATTAAAAACAACAAGGGAAAAACAACAAATGAAAAAGAAGAGAAATCCTGTAAGGCTATCAGCTAATTTTTCAGCAGAAACTCTACAGTAGGGAGTGGCACAATACATTTAAAATGATGAAAGGGAAGAACCAACAACCAAGAATATTTTACCTGCAAAGCTCTTGTTCAGATTTGACAGCAAAATCAAAAGCTTTACAGATAAGCAACAGCTAAGAGAATTCAGTGCCACCAGACCAGTTGATAAAGGAACTTCTCTACGTAGAAAACAAAAGACTGCAACTAGAAACAAGAAAATTATGATTGGGAAGTTCACAGGTAAAGTAAACATACCGTAAAAGTAGGAAATCATTCACACACAAATATGATACTAAATCTAGCAACCATGAATAGAGTACAATGCAGGATAATGGAAACACATTTGAAACTAAAAGAAAAGCAACTCATGGTAACTGCAAACTGAAAATCTACAATAGATACATACACACAAAAGAAAAAGGAATCCAAACACAATTCTAATTATATCACAAGAGAACAAAAGAAGAAAAAACAAGACTGTCAAAAACAAATCCAAAACAATTAAGATGGCAATAAGAACATGCATATAGATATACTTTAAATTAAATGGATAAATGTGCCAACCAAAAGACATAGCCTGGCTAAATGGATACAAAAACAAGACCTGTATGTGTGCTGTCTACAAGACACCCACTTCATATGAGGGGACACATATAGACTAAAAGTGAAGAAAACATAGGCAGCGTACTCTTTGACACAGCAATATGTTTTGGGATAAACCTCTTAAGAGTAATGGAAATAAAAACAAAAATAGTGAAAGTTAGTAGCTCAGTTGTGTCCAACTCTTTGTGATCTCATGGACTGTAGCCCACCTGGCTCGTCTGTCCATGGAATTCTCCAGGCAAGAGTACCTGAGCGGCTTGCGATTTCCTTCTCCAGGGGATCTTCCCGACTGAGGGACTGAACCTGGGTCTCCTGCATTGCAGGCAGATTCTTTACTGTTTGAGTCACAGGAAGCCCTCAAATGGGAACTAATTAAACTTAAAAGTTTTTGCACAGTAAAACAAACCATAAAAAAGCAAAAAGACAACCCACAGAATGGCAGAAAATATTTGCTAAGGATGCAACCAACAGGGGATTAATCTCCAAAATTTATAAACTTATATAAACTTGTAATTTATATAACCTTATAAAAATATAAATTTATAAGCTCAAGGAGGCAATATCAAACTAAACAACCCAATCAAAAAATGGCTAGAAGACCTAAATAGACATTTCTCCAAAGAAGACACAAAGATGGCCAAGAGACACATGCAAAGAAGTTCACCACCAGTAATTGTTACAGAAATGCAAATCAAAAGTACAATGAGATATCACCCCAGGGTGGTCAGAATGACTATCATCAAGTTGTCTACAAACAACAAATGCTGGAGAGTATATGGGGAAAAGGGAATGCACCTACAATCTTGGTGGGAATATAAACTGGTAGGCACTATTGACAACAGTAGAAAGACTCCTTACAAAACTAAAAATAGGGACTTCCTTGGTGGTTCAATGGTTGGGACGCCACACTTTCAATACAGGGGGCACAGGTCCGATCTCTGGTGGGGAACTAAGATCTCCCATGCTGCATAGCCAAAAAGTTTAAAAAAATAAATAAAAGTGGGTGTTAAAACACAAAAACTAAAAAGAGAACTATCATGTGATCCACCAATCCCACTCCTGGGCATATATTCAGAGAAAGCCGTTGTTCAAAAGAATACATGCAACCCAATGTTCATCACAGTGCCGTTTGTAAGAGTCAAGACATGGTACCAACCTAAATGTCCATGGACAGATGAATTAAGATGTGAGTGAGATATATATACATAAATACAAAATGGAATATCAGCCATTAAAAAAGTGAAATAATCCATTTGCAGCAACATAAATGAACCCTGAGATTATCATACTAAGTTAACTCAGACAGAGAAAGGCAAATATCATATGATATCACTTACATGTGACATAATACAAATGAACTTGTTTACAAAACAGAAACAAGCTCACAGACTTAAGAGACACGCTTATGGTTATCAAAAGGGAATGGTGGAAGGAAGGTATAAATTTAGAGTTTATAACTGAATCACTTTCCTATACACCTGAAACTAACACATTGTAGCTCAACTATAATATAAAATATACATTTAAAGAAATAAAGAAATTATGGTATCTATACACAGTGTCAGAAAAAGAGAATGAAATCTTGTCACTTATGGCAGGGATGGAACTTGGCATGATACTAAGTGAATTAAAAGTCAGAGAGGAAGAAAATACCAAATGCTCTGTCTTGTTTGTGCAATCTATAAAACAAACAAACAAAAAAACCCAAGTGCACAGATACAGACAGACTGACAGTTGCCAGAGGTGAAGGGAGTCAAAAAAATGCAACTGCAAAACAACAGAAATTTTGAATCATATTCAAAAGGCAGACCTTATAATACACACTTGTACATGTTTATGCATGCATGTATGCCACAACACCTCAGTTGTATCCAACTCTTTGGACTATGGACTGTAACCCACCAGGCTCCTCTGTCCATGGGATTTGCCAGGCAAGAATACTGGAGTGGGTTGCCATGCCTTCCTCCAGGGGATCTTCCTGACTCAGGGATCAAACCAGTGTCTTTTATGTCTCCTGCACTGGCAGGCAGGTTCTTTATCATTAGCACCACCTGGGAAGCCCATACATATTTATACATATGCTAAAAATACATATGAAGACCTACAAGACTTTCTAAAACTAACACTCATAAAAGATGTCTTTTTCATTAAAGGGGACTGGAATGCAAAAGTAGAAGTAAAGAAACACCTGGAGTAACAGGCAAGTTTGGCCTTGCAGTATGGGATGTAGCAGGGCAAAGGCTAATAGAGTTTTGCCAAGAGAACGCACTGGCCATAGCAAACACTCTCTTCCAGCAACACAAGAGACAACTCTACACATGGACATCACCAGATGGTCAATACTGAAATCAGACTGATTATATTCTTTGCAGCCAAAGATGGAGAAGTTCTACACAGTCAGCAAAAACAATACTGGGAGCTGATTGTGGCTCAGATCATGAACACCTTATTGCCAAATTCAGACTTAAATTGAAGAAAGTAGGGAAAACCACTAGACCATTCAGGTATGACCTAAATCAAATCCCTTATGATTTTACAGTGGAAGTGAAAAAGAGAGTCAAGGGATTAGATGTGATAGATAGAGTGCCTGAAGAACTATGGATAGAGGTTTGTGACACTGTTCAGGAGACAGGGATCAAGACCATCCCCAAGAAAAAGAAATGCAAAAAAGCAAAATGGCTGTCAAAGGAGGCCTTACAAATAGCTGTGAAAAGAAGAGAAGTGAAAAGCAAAGGAGAAAAGGAAAGATATACCCATTTGAATGAAGAGTTGCAAAGAATAGCAAGGAGAGATAAGAAAGCTTTCCTCAGTGATCGATGCAAAGAAATATAGGAAAGTAATAGAAAAGAAGAGAAGCAAAAAGCAAACGAGAAAAGGAAGGATATACCCATTTGAATGCATAAGAAAGCCTTCCTCAGTCATCAATGCAAAGAAAGAGAAAAACAATAGAATGGGAAAGACTAGAGATCTCTTCTAGGAAATCAGGGATACCAAGGGAACATTTCATGCAAAGATGGGTTCATTAAAGGACAGAAATGGTATGGACCGCAGAAGCAGAAGATATTAAGAAGAGGTGGCAAGAATACACAGAAGAACTGTACAAAAAAGATCTTCATGACCCAGATCATCACAATGGTATTATCACTCACCTAGAGCCAGACATCTTGGAATGCAAAGTCAAGTGGGCCTTAGGAAGCATCACTATGAACAAAGCTAGTGGAGGTGATGGAATTCCAGTTGAGCGATTTCAAACCCTAAAAGATTATGCTGTGAAAGTGCTGCACTAAATATGCCAGCAAATTTGGAAAACTCAGCAGTGGCCACAGGACTGGAAAAGGTCAGTTTTCATTCCAATTCCTAAGAAAGGCAATGCCAAAGAATGCTCAAACTACTGCACAGTTGTACTCATCTCACATGCTAGTAAAGTAATGCTCAAAATTCTTCAAGCCAGGCTTCAAAAGTACATGAACCGTGAACTTCCAGATGTTCAAGCTGGATTTAGAAAAGGCAGAGGAACCAGAGATCAAATTGCCAACATCTGCTGGATCATCAAAAAAGCGAGTTTCAGAAAAACATCTACTTCTATTTACTGACTATGCCAAAGCCTTTGAGTGTGTGGATTACAACAAACTGGAAAATTCTGAAAGAGATGGGAATACCAGACCACCTGACCTGCCTCCTGAGAAATCTGTATATGGATCAAGAAGCAACAGTTAGAACCTGACATGGAACAACAGACTGGTTCCAAATAGGGGAAGGAGTACGTCAAGGCTGTATATTGTCACCCTGCTTATTTAACTTATATGCAGAGTACATCATGAGAAAACGCTGGGCTGGAAGAAGCACAAGCTGGAATCAAGATTGCCCGGAGAAATATCAATAACCTCAGCTATGCAGATGACACCACCCTTATGGCAGAAAGTGAAGAAGAACTAAAGAGCCTCTTGATGAAAGTGAAAGAGAGTGAAAAAGTTGGCTTAAAACTCAACATTCAGAAAACTAAGACCATGGCATCTGGTCCCATCACTTCACGGCAAACAGATGGCGAAACAGGGAAAGATTTTATGGGGGCTCCAAAAATCACTGCAGGTGGTGACTGCAGCCATGAAATTAAAAGACACTTACTCCTTGGAAGAAAAGTTATGACCAACCTAGACAGCATATTAAAATGCAGATGCGTTACTTTGCCAACATAGGTCCATCTGGTAATAGCTATGGCTTTTCCAGTAGTCATGTACGGATGTGAGAGTTGGACTATAAAGAAAGCTGAGTGCCTAAGAATTGATGCTTTTGAACTGAGGTGTTGGAGAAGACTCTTGAGAGTCCCTTGGACTGCAAGGAGATCCAACCAGTCCATCCTAAAGGAAATCAGTCCTGAATGTTCATTGGAAGGACTCATGCTGAAGCTGAAACTCCAATACTCTGGCCACCTGATGGGAAGAACTGACTCATTTGACAAGACCCTGATGCTGGGAAAGAAAGAAGGCAGGAGAAGGGGACGACAGAGGATGAGATGTTAGACGGCATCACCGACTCAATGGACATGAGTGTGAGTAGGCTCCAGGAGTTGGTGATGGACAGGGAGGCCTGGTGTGCTGCAGTCCAAGGGGTTGCAAAGAGTCGGACATGACTGACTGACTGAACTGAACTGAAAAATACATAATGAGTTAAATGTTAAATTAAATTGAGCTGATCAGAGAACATATGAATTGGTATTCTGAAAACACTGAATTTATCAAAATACAATTAGGAGTTTTCAAAGTGATGTAACATATAGTTATGCCAAAAAAATAAATAGAAAGGCAACGTAGATGTTTTCTTTTTCTTGGTCACACTGAGGGATGCATGAGGGATCTTGTTTCCCTGACCAGAGATCAAACCCAGGCAGTGAAGTGTGGAGTCCTAATTACTGGACCACCAGGGAGCTCCCAACATACAGACTGCGAGAAAATATTTCCACATCATGTTATCTGATAAGGAGTTAATATTCCAATATATTAGGAGCTCACACACCTCAAGTGCAAAAAAGCAAAGTAACCTGATTAAAAAATGGACAGAGGATCAGAACAGACATTTTCCCAAAGATGACATACAGATGGCCAAAAACTACTCATGATTAATTACCAGGAAACTGCAAATCAAACACACAATGACATATCACCTCACACTCATCAGCATGGCTATAATCAGAAAGACAAGAAATAAGTATTTATTTCTGAGGATGCAGAGAAAAAGGAATCACTGTGCAATGTTGGTGGGAATGTAAACTGGTACAACAAATATGGAAAACTGTATATAGGTTCCTCAAAATATTAAAAATAGAATTATCATATAACTCAACAATTCCACTTTTGGGTATTTATCTGAAGGAAAAGGAAACACTAATTCAAAATGCTATATGCAAAGCACAACAGATGCACACACACACACAAATAACACAAACACAACACTAAAGACAGTCATCAAACCACAGGAGAATCAATGATGAAGGAAAAAAAGAAGACTGTCAGAAACAAATCCAAAACAATTAAGAAAATGGCAAGAAGAACATACACATCAAAATAAAATGTAAATAGATTAATGCTCCAACTGAAAGACACAGACTGGCTGAATGGATACGAAAATAAGACCTGTATATATGCTGTCTATAAGTGATCTACTTCAGACTAGGGACACATATAGAAAGTGAGGGGACGGTAAAAGATACTCCATGCAAATGGAAATCAAGAGAAAGCTGGAGCAGCAACACTCCTATCAGACAAAACAGATTATTAAAAGAATCAAGGAAGGACACTACATAATGATCAAAGGATCAATCCAATAAGATATGAGAACTGTAAATATATATGCACCCAACATAGGAGCGCCTCAATACACAAGGCAAATGTTAACAGCCGTAAAAGGGGAAATTGACAGCAACACAGTAATAGTGTGGAACTTCAACACCACACTTTCATCAATGGACAGATCATCCAGACAGAAAATCAGTAAAGAAACACAGGTCTTAAATGATACCCTAAACCAAACTGACTTAACCTATACAGGACAACAGATCGATGGATGGCATCACCGACTCGATGGACACGAGTTTGAGTAAACTCCGAGTTTGTGATGGACAGGGAGGCCTGGTGTGCTGCAATTCATGGGGTCACAAAGAGTCGGACACGACTGAGCGACTGAATTGAACTGATACAGGACATTCCACCCAAAAGGAGAATACACTTTCTTCTCAAGTGCACATGGAACACTCTCCAGGATAGATCACATTTTGAGCCACAAATTGAGCCTTGGTAAATTTAAGAAAAATGAAATCATGTCAAGCATCTTTTCTGATCATAATGGTATGCAATTAGAAATAATTACAGGGGGAGGAAAAAAAACCTGTAAAAAACCCACAAATATGTGGAGGCTAGCTGATATGTTACTGAACAACCAATGGATCACTGAAGAAATGAAAGAACAAATTTTTTAAAAACTAAGAAATAAATGACAAAGAAAACATGATGATCCAATCTCCATGGGAAACAGCAAGAGTAGTTCTAAGAAGGAAGTTTATACCAATATAATTTTACCTCAGAAAACAAGAAAAATCTCAAATAACAACCTAATCTTACACCTAAAGCTATTAGAGAAAGAACAAACAAAACCCAAAGTTACTAGCAGGTAAGAAATCATAAAGATCAAAGCAGAAATAAATGAAATTGAGACAGAGAGAACAGAGAAAAGCAATGAAACAAAAAACTGGTTCTTTGGAAAGAAAAACAAAATTGACAAATCATTAGCTAGACTCATCAGGAAAGAAAAGAAGGCTCAAATAAATTAGAAATAAGAAAGCAAAAAGCTACAACCAACACCATGGAAATACAAAGGATTGTAAGAGACTATAAGCAACTATACACAAATAAAATGGACAACCTAGGAGAAATCGATAAATTCTTAGAAAGGTACAACCTTCCAAGACTAAACCAGAAAGAAACAGAAAATATGAGCAGACCAATCAGAAGTACTGAAACTGATTAAAGCAAGACTCCCAAGAAAAAAAAGTGCAGGCCCAGATGGCCTCACAGATGAATCTGTCTCTATCAAACATTTAGAGCAGAGTTAACACTTATCCTTCTACGGAGAGAAAGAAGAAAGTCAGTCGCTCAGTCGTGTCAGACTCGTTCCGATCTCATGGACTGTAACTTACCAGGCTCCTCTGTCCATGGAATTTTCCAGGCAAGAATGCTGGAGTGGGTTGCCATTTCCGTCTCCAGTCCTTCTACCACCCTTCTAAAACTCTTCCAAAAAGCTGCAGAGGGGGCTTCCTCGGTGGTTCAGTGGTTAAGAACCCACCTGCCAGTGCAGGGTCAGGTTCAATCCCCGGTCCGGGAAGATCCTTCCCACCACAGGGCAACTGAGCCAGTGTGCCACCACTACTAAGTCTGTGCCCACAGCCCATGCTCCGTGACAAGGGAAACCACGCAATGAGAAGGCCATGCACCGCAACTAGAGAGTAGCCCCTGTTTGCCACAACTGGAGAAAGCCTGCATATAGCAACGAAGACCCAGAGCAGCCAAAGACAAATAAATATGTGAATCTTAAAAAAAAAAAAAAATGCAAAGGAACATTCCCAAGCTCATTTTACAAGGCCACCATCACCCTGATACCAAACCAAAGATACCACAACAAAAGGAAATTACAGGCCAATATCACTGATGAACATACACCCAAGAGTCCTCAACACAACACTAGCAAACTGAATACAACAACACATTAAGAGGATCATACACCATGATCAAATGGGATTTTTCCCAGGGATGCAAGGGTTTTTTTAGCATTTGCAAATCAATGTGATATACCACATTAACAAATTGAAGAATAAAAGTCATATGATCACCTCACTGGATGAAGAAAACTCTCTTGACAAAACTCAACACACATTTATGATAAAAACTCTCCAGAAAGTGGGCAGAGTGGAAACCTACCTCAACATAATAAAGGCAATACATGACAAAGCCACAGCTAACATTACTCTCAACAGTGAAACATTGAAAGTATTTCCTCTAAGATCAGGAACAAAACAAGAATGTCCACGCTTGCTTCCAAAACTGTTGGATGAAAGTAGCAATCAGAGAAGAAAGAAAGAAGAGGAATTCAAACTGGAAAAGAAGTGTAACTACCACTGCAGATGACACGATACTACACATAGAAAACCCTAAAATGCTATCAGAAAACTACTAGGGCTCATCAGTGAATTTGGTAAAGTTAGACGATACACAAAGACATTTCTTACGTTCCTACACACTAACAACGAAAGAAAATAAAGAGAATTTAAGGGAAACAAAATCCCAGGACTTTGCTAGTGGTCCAGTGGTTAAGAATCCTCCTGCCAATGCAGGAGACATGGGTTCAATCCCTAATATGGGAACTAAGATCCCACATGACACAGGGCAACTAAACTAAGCCTACGTGCCACAACTACGGAAGCTTGTGAGCCCTAGAGCCTGTGCTGTGCAACGAGAAAAGTCATCACAATGAGAAGGCCCCGCACCACAACAAAGAGTAGTCCCTGCCCTCCACAACTAGAGAAAGCCCATGAGCAGCAATGAAGATCCAGTGCAGCCAAAAATAAATAAATAATAATAACCTCATTTATCATCACATCAAAAGGAGTAAAATTCCCAGAAGTAAAGCTACCTAAGAAGGCAAAAGACTTGTATTCTGAAAACTTTGTAAGATGCTGATGAAAGTAAGCAAAGATGATACAGATGGAGAGATATACCATGTTCTTGGAACAGAAGATTCAATATTATCAAAATTATTATACTACCCAGGGCAATCAACAGATTCAAAGCACTCCCTATCAAATTGCCAATGGCATCTTTCACAGAATCACAACAAAAAAGTTTACAATTTGTATGGAAACACAAAAGACCCTGAATAACCAAAGCAATCTTGAGAAAGAAAGACAGAGCTGGGGCAATCAGGCTCCCTGAATTTGGACTGTACTGCTCCCTGAATTTGGCACAAAAACAGAAATATAGAACAATGGAACAGGATAAAAGTCCAGAGAAAAAACCATGCACCCATAGTCAAGTAGTCTATGACAAAGCAGACAAAAACAGACAATGGAGGAAAGATGGTCTCTTCAGCAAGTGGTGCTGGGGTACCTCCCTGGTGGTCCAGTGGTTAAGAATCTGCCTTCCAACGCAGGGGACTGAGGTTTCATTCCTAGTGGGGGAACTAAGATCCCACATGCTGTGGAGTAACTAGGCCCACGCATCCACAGCTAGAGAGCCCCTGCACCAAAACTACTGGGCCTGCACGCTCTTGTGCCACAACAAAGACCTGGTGCAGCCAAAAAAAATTTCAAATACTCAAATATCTTAAAAAAAAAAAAGGTGGAGGGAGAGAGGGACTTCCTTGGCAGTGCAATGGATAGGAGTCCACCTGCCAATGCAGGAGGCATGCATTTGATCCCAGGTCAGGGAAGATTCCACATGCTTGGGAGCAACTAAGCTTGGGCACAACTACCGAGCCCAAGTGCTGCAGCTACTGAAGCCTGTGCACCTGCAGCCTGGGCTCCCCACCCAGAGAAGCCACTGCAGTGAGGAGGCCGTGCACCACAGCCAGAGCGGAGCCCCCGCTCTGCAACCGGACAGAAGCTGTGCAGCAACGGAGGCCCAGCGCAATCAAGACAGTGCAACCAAACATCAGTTACATATATAAATGACAGTAGTCTAAAAAAGGGGGCAGGGAGGGGGGGAGTGGTGCCGGGAAAACTGGACAGCTACATGTAAAAGAATGGAATCAGAATATTCTCAAACACCATACACACACAAAAAACACTCAGCATAAAGACCTAAATGTAAGTCTGCATACTACAAAACTCTTAGAGGAAAACATAGGCAGAATACTCTGACATAAATCACAGCAATATCTTTTGGGATTCACACCCTGCAGTGAAATGAAAACAAAAACAAACAAATGAGACCTAATTAAACTCAAAAGCTTTTCTACAAGAAAACCATAAACAAAACTAAAAGATAACCCACAGAATGGAAGAAAATATTTGCAAACAAAAAGACCAACGAGATTAATCTCCAAAATATACAAAGAGCTCATGCAGCTCAACATTAAAAAACCCAACCAACCCATTCAAAAAATGGGCAGATCTAAATGGATGTTTCTCCAAATATGACTTCCCTGGTACCTCAGTTGGTAAAGAGTCCATCTGCAATGGAGGAGATTGCCTGCAATACATGAGATGTGAGCTCAATCCCTGGGTTGGGAAGATCCCCCGGAGAAAAAAATGGCAACCCACTCTAGTATTCTTGCCTGGGAAATCCCATAGACAAAGAAGCCTGGCAGGCTGCAATCCATGTGGTTACAAGAGTGTGACATGATTTAGCAACTAAACCATCAGCACCAAACTGGACAGACAGAGGGCCAAGAAGCACAGGAAAAGATGCTTAAAATTGGAGAATTGCAGAACAAAGCTGAAATGAGGTATCACTCCACACCAGTCAGAACAGCTATCAGCAAAAAGATCTGGAAACAATAAATGCTACAGAAGGTGTGGAGAAAAGGAAACACTATCAGCACTGATGATGGGAAGGTAAATTAGTGTACCCATTATGGACAATAGTGTGGAGCTTCTTTTAAAAAAAAACAACTAAATACAAACTTACCATATGATCCAGTGCTCCCACTCCTATACATGCACCCCAATGTTCACTGGAGCTTTCCAGGTGGTGCAATGGTAAAGAACCTGCCTGCCAAACACAGGAGATGCAGTAGAAGTGCGCTTGATCCCTGGGTTGGGAAGAGCCCCTGGAGTAGAAAATGGCAATGCACCAATATTCTTGCCTGGAAAATCTCAGGGCCAAAGGAGCCTGGTCGGCTACAGTCCGTGGGGTCACACAGTAGGCACTCACACCATGTTCAGTGCAGCAGTATTTATTTACAATAGCTAAGACTGTCAGTCACCCAGTCATGTCTGACTCTGGGGCCCCATGGACTGTAGCTTGCCAGGCTTCTCTGTCCATGGAATTCTCCAGGCAAGAATACCAGAGTGGGTAGCCATTCCTTTCTCTAGGGGATCTTCTGGACCACGGGACCAAAGCCAAGATATGGAAGCAGCCCTAAATATAGATGTCGTAGGTATATACAATGGAATATTACACAGCCATAAAGAAAAATAATGTCTGCAGCCACATGGCTGGACCTAGAGACTGTCATACTATGTGAAGTAAATGAGACAAAGACAAATAACACATGATATCACTTCTATGGGGAATCGACAAAAATGGTACAAATGAACTTATTTTCAAAACAGAAACAGAGTCACAGATGTGGAAAACAAACCAGTTACCAGGGGGATGAGGGAGAGTGATATACTAGGAGATGAAGATTGACATATACACACTATCGTACATAAAACTGCTAACAGTGCACATTTCACTGTCTTTTTTTAAGTTAAGAGAAAAGATATTTCAGATGAGCTAAATAAACCTCTGGAGATAAATGAGCAGCATAACTAATTTAGTCATTGCTGTCTGTCATCTTTAGACAACAGGCAATAGCTTCATCTTACATTTTGTATTTCTTTGCATTGTGATGGTTTTGCATGTTAATAAAAATGAAGAAGCACTGCAGGTGTTTTAGTATTTGTTGTATAGAAAATAAAACTTTTTAAATTAAAAAATAAAAAAGTAAAAAAAAAACTGATAATAACAACCTGCTGTAAAGTACAGGGAACTCTATTCATATTCAGTAATGACCTACACGAGAAAAGAAATCTTAAAAAAAAAGTAGATATGTGTATAACCTATTTACTGTACACCTGAAACTAACACAACTATATCAACTATATCCCAATTTAAAAAAAAAACACAAAAATATATATTCTTCCACTGCAGCATTATTTACAACAGTCAAGACACAGAAACAACCAGAATGTCCATTCATGGATAAATCAATAAAAAAAGGCTTGCTATATATAATGGGATGATGATTCAGACACTTAGAAAAGTGAAATCTTGCCATCTGAGTCAATGTGAAATGGGCTTTGAGGGCACTGCTGCTGCTAAGTCGCTTCAGTCGTGTCCGATTCCGTGCGACCCTATAGACGGCAGCCCACCAGGCTCCCCCAGCCCTGGGATTCTCCAGGCAAAAATACTGGAGTGGGTTGCCATTTTACACCAAGTCAAATAAATTAAACCGAGTCAAATTAATTAGAGCAAGACAAATACCATATGGTCTCACTTACATGTGGAAACCAAGAAACAAAAGAAAATTAAGCTCATAGAAGATTAGGGGTAAGAGAAAAGGATGGATGAAACTAGAAACTTCTATATAAACATAAATCATAAAATTATAAATTAATAAAATTTAATTATAAAATACATCGCAGGGATATAAGGTACAGCATGATGACTAGAGTTAATAATATTGTATTGCATATTTGGAAGTTACTAAGACAGATCTTAATCCTTCATAAAAACTTTTTTTTTGCAACCATGGTGACGGATGCTAACTAGACTTACTGGGTTGATCATTTTGCAATATGTACAAACATCGAATCATTTTGCACACCTGAAACTCATGTAGTTATATGCCTATTATACCTCAAAAAATAGTTTTACCAATAATTAAACATTTGTTAAAATTACTTGCTTTAATAGTCTCAAATTCCCAAAAATTGCTTGTGAGATGTTCTAGATGTAGTTTGAGCCACATAATTTTAGTACTACTCCATTTTGCAGTTTAGGAAAAAAAGTAGAAGGCTTCACGTTCGGAAGTAACCCGACAGTGCTAGTCTTTCTTGAGCAAACCATCCAGTTTAAATTCACTCTAGCACGAATTCACAAGGTGTTTGAAAGCAGGATTCAAGTGACCGAAGACACAAGAAAAAGACATTTAAAGAAAGCGACCCCTCGATATCGGGGGGTGGGTGGGAACCACCCTGTAAGCTTTAAGACATTCACCTGGCTAAAAATACGGTGCTAGGCTGAGGACCTTTCTCCCAAACCCGCGTATCCCCTGGACTGTTTACTTGGCACCCGGTGGACAACAAGCCTGGCCGCCTCCCTTTTCTTCCCATCCCAGGAGCGCCGCGGGGCCATCCAGACATCGAGATCGGTAACGGGCCAGGCCGAAAAGGCCCTCCCAGAAGACCGAGTCGACATAACGCCTGCTCTGGAGAGTTGCAGGGAGTGCGGGCTGGTTCACCCAGTACCTGGGGAATAGGCGCTTCCCGCCTCGGAGCGGACAGACGTGGCGCAGCCGGCAGTTCAGTCAAAGGTACCTACTTCCCCGACCACCTCTCCCGCCGCAGCCGAGATCGCAGAGGTGGGCCAACGACCCGGAAGCGCTCGCAGAACCTGGAAGTGACAACACAAGGGTGGGCCGAGAAGCCCCGCCCCTTCTCGCGCCCGCCATCCACTCACGCCTGAGAAGGCGGGGGTGCGGAGAGAGGAGCGTGGAGCGGCAGTTTTCAAGCTTACACCGCTCAGGTTCACTACGTAATGAGTAAGAGAATTATAACTTTACAGGCTGTTCTTCACTATTAGAAAATCTAAGGCAGTCACATTTAATGCCCGCAGTGTGTTTAGCGTAATACTGTTGAAGACCCTGTAAAGTGAAGACAAACTCTTAAATAAGTTTATAGCAAGAATGTCTTAATTCAAAACAGTGCGGCAATTAACTAAACCCAGCAAGCGCTTGGTTTGTGAACCGTGTAGTATTTTGATTTGGGAGAATCTGTATTTAAAACCTGTGCCTAATACAAGACAAATACTTAAATATGTATTCGCATTGTGTAATCTCAAGTGGTATCCTAACTGTGGAACAAAGGAAGCAGGAACGTGCACAGCTGTTTGCCGCTAAGCAGCTGAACAGTGAAGAGAGGAGTAAATGCAAAACAAGGGCTACCATCTGGAACCTCTGAGCAGGTCCACAGAGTAAACAGGTTATTATTTATGCTATGTTTTCAGCCACTTAGTGAACTGATTTCACTAGTGGATTCCTCATGACTGAACTAATTCCAAACTATGAAATACAAAGTGTGATTATAGTTAAGATAATGTTTAAAACTAAAGCAGGATGAATTCTTCACCCTTCTGAATAGGAAGCAGCACCCAAACTACAGAAACAAGAGTGAAGGTCTAAAACTATTTGAAAAGCTTGCAAGATAAACTTTGTAAAAATTATGTAGTGAACTGGGAGACAGAAAAATGTGATAAAATGAGTCAAAAACAAACTTTACAATTAATTTATTTAAATTCATTAATGTTGCAAAAATATGATGTGCAACAAATCAGGACACAAGTTATTGTATTCCTAACAAGTCAAAGAAAATATTACATCTTAGTATCAATAAATCAAGACCAACCCTAGTATTTCTTACAGGGACCAACCACATCAACATCTTGCACACAGTTTTTAGAAGTGAATCTCTCTCACTGTAAAAGGAGAGCACTAGGCTACACATTATGTGAATAGTGGTAAAATGATCACAGTAGGTTAATTGTGTCTAAATGACAGCATGTGAACGTATAGTAAGAAAAATGTTTGAATTCTTGAAATACACATATCAAAGTGCATTAGTGTCTAATGAATTCTGAATTGTGTTTCATGAGTCCCAAGGTCTGTGCAAGTCAGTGCCCTGAACATCACAAATATTTACTAGCTAGTTTATGTAAATAAAACTGTTTAAGGGGCATAACTTTAGAAAATTCAAATACAAAAAGTGCAGTGGAGTAGCTAATTAACATTACTTTCCAAGTTCCTCCTTAGCTAAACTGAATGTGAAAATGTATCAAAATTTCAAAATGCAAATATTTTAACCTCTTGCAGAATGTCTTATAAAGCAGAACTAGCTATCTGAAAGAGATAATAATTCTTTAGTAACATGAAAGCACTAAACCTTTGATTTTCTTCTGTTGTATGATGTATTAAGTGCTTTATGTAGACTTTCCATAGCATTTTTAAAGTAGTTCTCAAAACATAAGAAATTAGGTAGATCTACCATATACAGCCGCAGCAAAGTAACAGTTCTCTTCAGATTTTAGTGTCATTCCTTGTCGGTCAACACATTAGTTTCAATTACCATTTAAAACTTCAAAGGAAAGTTACATTACTAGGACTCATCACTGATCTGATTCTAATTTATTCAGAATCTTGGGGTAGGAAGAGAAGGGTGAAAGGCTCCCCATGTAATTCTTCTTTACTATCACAACACTAATAATCTCCCACTTCTCTTACCCAGCTGACCTTCTCATGCAAGCATGCAAGTCTAAGTCCTTAACTTTCTGCCAGCAACTCAAATTCCACAATCCCTATTTCCAACAGAGTACTTGGTCTAACTTTTAAGTGCATTAGTTCTTCTAGATATCCCACCCTTCTGAGATCTGTGATCCATTTCTCAAATATCTATACGGGATAAGAAAAAACATAAGGCATGAAGAAACAGAATGGGGCAGCCATTATCTATCTATTTTCAGTCTTATCTCCTCCTCCTCCTGATTGACCAATGTTAGCAGTTCTCCACATATAACATGGGGCAAAGGATGAAACTACGGTCACCTTATATACCACCTTTCCAATCTCATTAGGAAGCTGGACTGTTCTACTTGATAATCCTAATGCTAATTTATCTGTCAACTGAAGAAATCTAAAAAGCCACTTCTGTATTAATTCAAACACTTTCAAATTCCCTGAGCACTCACATGACAACAGCCAGAGTAACAGAGTCATTTACAAGAAGGCTCTATTAAAAAAGTGGATTCCTTACCTTTTTAAGTTCTGTAATTGAAGCTGAAAGACAGTCTAGCTACCTATATAAACCTATCAATCAACAAATTTCAATATTCAGTATAATTACTAAATAATGATGTCCATTTTGGAACAATACATTAAATGTTTACCAGCCATGAAATGTCAAAAGTAACCTCTCCCAAACCCTACATTTTAATCTGAGCATTGTAATTGCCAACATTCCCTATTTAAACTTGCTTCTGTGTGAAAAGACAAAGAAAGCAGAAGGAAATATGCATTCTCATTGGAGGTACTACCAGCCTTCACACCCTTCACTCCATAGACTCCTTATTCATGTAGTCTGTATGCAGCCTGCAATATTCTGTAAATTCCTGCTTGATACAAAAAACGGTACCAACAGCTGCCATATATAGTACTTCCCTTAACAAGGACACATTCAGTGGAATCTTAGATAACAACTAACTTTATCCCTAGGCCCTACTTAGAATCATGTTTCTTTACATATTCTCCCACCCCCAGTTAAAAAGACTAGTAAGCTTAAATTGTGGGATCAATATATTGACTACCCTTGGTGCTAATAAGGAGTATGTCCAAGAAGAAACACAAATTACTTTATGAGAAACTTTTGACAAAAAAAAGACACTCTGAACTCAAACACAACAAAAAATAGTGACAGAAGCATCAAATTAAACAAGTTAAATCCATGATCCCAGCAGAAAGATAAAACACAATTATATCTATTTACCTTAGTAATGGAAAATTAAAATTGAATGATACAGGGAAAATGTCACATAACTACTAATGTCATATAATCACATTACAATTTATAAATAACAAATTTAATAAATACTTTTCCTCTAGCCTTTCTTATGATCTTCAGTCTCATAGTTATGAAACATTATGGGGCATGTCCCTGGACCAGATTCCAATAAGGTATAGGTTAGAACAGGCATTCTTTTAAATCTAATGATTGATAGCACACCCCTGTGCTTGTATCACATTCCCTCTGAATTTTAATGTTCTAATAGAATGTAGGCTACCTCTACTTCAAAAAAAAAAAAAAAAAAAGTAGGAATATGCACCACTTTTGCAACAAGTTGTATCTATAGTCAGGAACAATGCTTGTGAAAGCAAAAGTCAAAAAACAGTAACATGTTGAAACTGAAGAATTGGGTACTAAGTGGGGAGGAAAGTCACATATTAAAAAGCTCAGCCCAGTTTGAGACTACTTTTCAGATGAAAAAAATAATCACTTAAAGCACTCTACAAATATACACTCTAATCAAAAATAAATTCAGTATGATCCTTTATTCATAAGTCTCATATAATAAATTCAGAAGGAATGCCTAAATTGTTTGCATTGGCAACACAAAGTATTTCGAAGATCTGAGCAAGCAATACGGTTTTGGTTTTAGTCACTGTAATGACAATAGTTCAGGATCTGCCTACAGTTGCTGGATCCAAGTCAAGTCAGAAGGCTGCTGAGGGAAGAGTCTCATCCTGGGGATCCTCTAGCCTCTCCCAAAACAGGACTTGCGTTAGCGTGTCAAGTTTATGAGTGGGGAGGACAAAGAGTAAAGAAGATTCTCTTCTGTAATAGAAAAGTTTATACTGAAAACAGTAATGATAAAAGCCAATCTAGGATAGAATAAATCTTGAAGGTTTAGCTCTCAATGTCATTACTTTTCAAAAGTAATTTTCATTACTTTTCATTGAGCTTTCATCTCAATTTCATTACTCTCTTCACATAAATTACCTTATGTGAAGGGCTGGAGCATGGTATGACCCTTAAATTAAGAAAGTGCTGAGTTCACCAAATATATGAGTCCCACAAGTATGTTAGACCAATTTGTTGCTTTTGGATGATTTTGTGGGTAATTAAGTTCTACCTGGGGGCATAAGTACAATTTCAATGTCGAGTCAAGGTACTTACCAAATTAAACAAGGAGTTTATATGCTTACACCAAATGCGTCATCCACAACACCACAGTATGACGATGCTCTAAGACTTACAAAATAACTTAGTTTACAGTACTGTCAACACAATTTAACAGAAAATGTGAAAATACACCACATCTAACTAGGTCAAACACCTGATAGGAAAGTATTTTGGTAAAGTGCCCACATTGAAAGCAGTTAAAAAAAGCAGCCCTGTTTTCTAAAGAGAAGAAGTGACAGTGAGTAACTCGTCACATTCTCTAAATATTACACTGCACTCACACAAATTCATAAGAGTGATATCCTGGACACACAGCTTATTTCACATTAGTGAACAAACCTAACATTTTTATGAAGTTTTGACTTTTGGCCAGAAGATATAATGTCCAAAATATACACATATATACACAAACCCCAGTTCTTAACCTCTTTAAAGTCTCTAATTCTAGAAATGGCTTTTTGATTTGTCTTTAAAAAAAAAGTGTGCAATATACTTGTATTTGTGTCTGAATTAAGAAACAATAAATGTTAAGTGAGAAAAATGTTCAGAATAGTACTACTCTACTTAGATTATGTACATGACCTTTGAGTATTCATGAGAACCAGTTTAACTGTCCCTCACTTTATGAGCATATTTTCTAAGTGACCCAGGAAGTATATTTAACCATTTACAAAAACAAAACTTCTAACATGCACTTTAAAAAATCATGGTCTTATTTACCTGCATATTTGTCCACAAGAAAGGTATACATTAAAAAATATTGCTCAAAAACATAAAAATATATATTATCTCTTTCCTTTTTCCATTTAGGCATATAAATATTTTACTGAAGAAAATGCATCAT
The DNA here is from genome assembly GCF_023699985.2 of Odocoileus virginianus. Taxonomy (NCBI): domain Eukaryota; kingdom Metazoa; phylum Chordata; class Mammalia; order Artiodactyla; family Cervidae; genus Odocoileus; species Odocoileus virginianus. Next base: position 39,521,798 of record NC_069679.1, on the reverse strand, counting down.
TTAACAAACAAATGCAAAAACTGCTTTATATAAAGTGTGGTTCTCTGCTATTTAGTAATATAAAATATAAAATGATTACAATATAATTAGCTAGTAAAGAACTAAATTCAAGAGATCTGCAAACCAATACAGCAGTGAACAGTCCCTTATACAAAAGTCCATTAAGAAAAAGTCAAGTCAATTTTGTAACAGGTTACATAAAAATCAGGAACAATAAATGCATTATAAATGCAAAAACCACTGCTTCATCAGCACATTCTTCAGTTGTGTTTGGACTAGATGCCAAACTTACTGTTCATTTTTCGGTTCATCTTGTTTTCCATTAAGCTCTTGATCAACTCTGTTTAATGAAAAATAATACAGATAATAAGTTAGCAGCAAATGATCAATTTTCTTTTTAAAAATAATGACTAATTTTACCATAGATTATTATTCTGTTAAAAACAAAGCTTTGCAAAGAAGCAGACATAGTAAAAAGGTTACCAAACATTCTCCCAACCAGGAAAAGATAACTTTTAAAGGCAAGAGGACACTGGCAAGAATGTGACTGCTGCTGCTGTTTTTTTTTCTAAAGAGTATAAGATACTTCATATACAAATACACATAAATTTTATTAGAAGTTCAAATTACAACAGGCATATGAAGATGTTGAACTGTAACATGGCTGGGGCAGAGAGCTAAGTGATCTGAGTGGCAGGAAAAATAACTTGTCAAAAACTATTTTGTTAACTGATATATTTAAATGCCACAACTGTCACCAACTGATCAATTTGTATTTTTAAGTTCAGTGATCAAAGTACATCTTTATGGATGCCGTAATTATTCTTCAGAATTTTACTGGTACACTAAGAATTTGAATGCTTTTCATTTATCTTGATAGTAAGAAGTCACAGAGTTTAATAATCAGGAATATCTAGATGTAGATTAAAAATTAGTAATTAAGAGAAAACAGACAACCCTTCACAGATAATGTACAGCAATTTATAATTATTATATTTGTTTATTTTTATTTGTAGTACTTTGAATCACTGATGGAGTGGAGTTTAAAACATCTTGGTATGATATATGAAGATACTTTTCACACTTGTTTCCATTACTATGATCAAAGCCTTGGCCTGTGGTAAAGCCAAATTAGCAACATTTAAAAATATTAGTTATACTGGTATCAAAAGTTTGAAAGGTACATATTCTTGATAAGGCATGCAATATATACATCAATCTTTTCAACATATGAAATATCAGTATGAACTAATTTCATAATTGCTTTATTTTAAAAACTCTTTTCAAACATTTTAATAGTCAACATCTATCTGGCTACACTTACACTGAGTTGTTTGAAACCAACATCTAAAACTGCTACATTTAAGCACACTCAGCTTTGAATCTTCTTATCACCAGTACTCATTATAGAGATTTTACCTTGAGTAAGTTCCCCACAGGTAGCTTCTGTTAATTTGATATTAAAAACATGCCCTTCTATTTTTAAACTTGAATGTTGCCATTTTCAAGCTGACAAGGATTATTTTTGAAGGCTAAAGAAAATTTGTACAAAAACTAAGAAGTGCCTGAAAGATATATGTAATGATTCTATTTAAGGTTAGATAAAACAAAAGTTTTTAAAAAAATTCAAGATAAAAATAATATTTGTAAGTTTCAAACAATACACTTAAATAAAAAGTACAATTCCACTTTTTTTCTGGTGCCCAAGTTATTTAACTAAGAATTTTGTAAAAAGATACAACACAGCAGATTTCATCCACAAAGGCAATTCATTTTGAAATCTACAAAGCAGCTGGCTTCAAAATATTCTATAATTATAGACTACATTTCAGTCAGTTGTCTGGCAAGTGCACACCAATGCCTTGAGAGGAGTGAGAAATGAGCAAGATCTAAAATCATTGTTCTTATCTCTATCTTAAAATGTTTAGCTGTAAAGTGTCATACAGAAATGTAAAGCTATGATTTGATCACGTGGTCAACTGAATTCTTGCTCACCAACAGAGCCAAAATGTGTTTGAAGTTAAATATGAAGTTAAGAATATTCCAGCTTTAATTCCTCACAGTGGTCCAAATAATAAATAAATCTCTCGCCTTAACTCTTATGAAAGATTGTATTAATCTGTTTTGCTGATTTAATTGTCACAATTTTAAAAATCCATTAAAAGTCAGATCTAAATCCTGTACTTTTCTAAATTACTATATAAAATAGTACTGATTTATACCCTCGCCTTTCATCTTCTATGCTAACATATTAACAGATGACAGTTTGTTATGCTCAAAGCAGAAGTATTCAAAATTAAAGATGGAAAGCAGAGTGTTTAACTATCAAATGGTACATTGAACTTTTAGGTATTTTATCACATGGAGAATTTGACTAGTTAGCAGGCCATTGTTTAAGCATACAAGGAAATCAATGTTGGTTAGCCAAAGAATATCTGCATTGTAAATATAATTATCAACCCCAGGGGGGAAATCTGATATATTAAAAAAGCACATAAATATTTCTTTTTTTTTTTTTTTTTAAAGCACATAAATATTTCAAAAGCACAAACTGGTATGGTGTTATAAGTAATTGGTTTATCAAAGAGCATTCTTAGGAATTTACCATCTGTTATTTATACCAAAAGGAGGAAGGAGATGTGGTCTTTATTTTCTAACTGGCATTATTAAGTGGCCTTTATTTTCTAACCGGTCTTTATTTTCTACGTAGAGAGAATCCAAGCCACACTCAGCAGCAGGAACTTTGGATTGGCTCCATATTTGGATCCTGGAGTATATTTATATTTACAAATGCTGTTATCTTTGTCTACAAGCTAACCAACCAATAAGGAAGAGTTAGTCTGTGCAATGCAAATGGACTAGTCTAGATGCAACCCAGTCAAGGTGTGCATATACCTTTTCTTTTTCTTTTTTAACTTTTCTTCTTCATACCTTGGTAGGGAAGAGTTATTTTAGTAAATATATATGTTACGAAGATGAACAAAAACTAAAAAAAAAAGCTCTAACAACAAACTCAAGTTTGTAGGTAAACTCAAAAATATTTAATACACTATATAGAATAAAGTCAGAACTGACATAAGAAATGTGGCGTTGATATATTCAACAAACTAAAACCTCAGGTTATTAGAACAAAGAAATATTTTTCTATATTATAGCACTGTGATACTCAAGTATTTATGTTAACAGCCTTCTGCTAAGTCCTTCTAGAAGTTAGATAAGTAAATTTGGTAAATAGAACAAATTACAGCCACTGAAAAGTATCAAGGTTAGGCTGATATAAATATATTTTATTTCCCTAGTAATATGATTATTCGATGCCATAATGAGCTTACTTAAATTTGAAGAGCAGCATGTTCAGGTGTGGAGAATGTGCTTTAGTATTGACCAATCAAGAATCATCTCTTAGACTGTCACTAGTATTTAAAAATATAAATGAACCAAACCAGAAACAATTTCTCCTACTTCAACTGATAGCCCAAAGAAAATGGTGACTTAAAAGGAAGGTGTTCACAGATGTACAGAACAGACTTTTGGACTCTGTGGGAGAAGGCAAGGGTGGGATGTTTCAAGAGAACAGCATCGAAACATGTATATTATCTAGGGTGAAACAGATCACCAGCTCAGGTTGGATGCATGAGACAAGTGCTCGGGCCTAGTGCACTGGGAAGACCCAGAGGGATCGGGTAGAGAGGGAGGTGGGAGGGGGGATCGGGTTGGGGAATACATGTAACTCCATGGCTGATTCATGTCAATGTATGACAAAAACCACTACAATATTGTAAAGTAATTAGCCTCCAACTAATAAAAATAAATGGAAAAAAAAAAAAAGGAAGGTGTTCAAAAGTGTCTTCTTCCCCCTTTGTTATAAAAAAAAGAGCAGTTACAAAATATTTATAATATATGAAGGGAGAAAGAATAGGTACCAAAATATTTACCTTGTATATAAAAATATAAAGATCCAAATACAATGAGATAAATAAAACACAACATACTGTTTTATGCATTCTGGTATTCCAACATATTCCATGGGGACAAGCTCTGCTAGTTCTGCCAAATTAAAGACGTATCTAATTTTTTGGCTGAATTTTGAGCTATGGAAAAAAATAAAGATAAATACCTTAATATTTCTGACCAATAGAATTGACAAAACATTCATACAAAGAGTTTGTAGGGTTTTTTTTGAGTTAACGGCTCTCAGAAAATTACCTAATAAATGGTCTTGTAATAGCCAGAAGTGTTCTTATAAACCAAGAGGGATGTACAATGATTAGAGATTTTAGGTTTTTCCGTAACCTGGAGTTAAAAAAAAAAAAAGAAAGAAAATTGAAAAAGCTCTACAAATTCTAATGCTAGAAGAAAAGCTAAGTCATCAATAAGTTTGTGCAAGTCTATACAAAAGCTGTCATTTAGATGTATTACTAAAGACAACAAAAGATAAACAAAACAAACAAAAAGCACTCCTAAATTGAAATGGTCCTTCCCACTGCCATGAAATTAATTCTACTTCATTCATATTTATTTTTACAGTGTAGCCTATTATTAAATGTCTCCTAGTATACAACTTGTCTTCAGGACTCTGTCAGTCAGAGGTAGAGGTCAATGATGAATATAAAAGTAAGCTCTTTTCATTTCTCAGGAATGGAGGGAAAACTCTTACTGATTTCTTCAACAACATGAAAGGCACTGGGCAGGCAGAAAGATGAGAGGGGAAATCACCTAGGGAACAGGCAACATGAATCAGATCTAATGTATTCTTATGGAGTCTAAATGGAGAAGGAAATGGCAACCCACCCCAGTATTCTTGCCTGGAGAATCTCATGGACAGAGGAGCCTGGTGGGCTACAGCCCATGGGGTCGTAGGAATCTGACACGACTTAGCGACTAAACCACCACCACCAACACCAAGTCTAAAATTCTGATTAAAAGTTAAATGCACACCAAGGAAACCAGAACTGAAAGAGACATGTGTACCCCAATGTTCATCACAGCACTGTTTATAATAGCCAGGACATGGAAGCAACCTAGATGCCCATCAGCAGATGAATGGATAAGAAAGCTATGGTACATATACACAATGGAATATTACTCAGGCATTAAAAAGAATACATTTGAATCAGTTCTAATGAGATGGATGAAACTGGAGCCCATCATACAGAGTGAAGTAAGCCAGAAAGATAAACACCAATACAGTATACTAACGCATATATATGGAATTTAGAAAGATGGTAACGATAACCCTGTATGCAAGACAGAAAAAGAGAAACAGATGTATAGAACAGACTTTTGGACTCTATGGGAGAAGGCGATGGTGGGATGATCTGAGAGAACAGCATTGAAACATGTATATTATCAAGTGTGAAACAGATCTCCAGTCCAGGTTGGATGCACTGGGATGACCCAGAGGGATGGGATGGGGAGGGAGGTGGGAAGGGGGTTCAGGATGGGGAACACGTGTAAATCCATGGCTGATTCATGTCAATGTATGGCAAAAAACAGTACAATATTATAAAGTAATTAGCCTCCAACTAATAAAAATAAATGAAAAAAAAGTTAAATGCATTATCCTAGACAACTTAAAATGATGAAATAAAAACTGCGGTTTTATTGTTACAGTTTACACTTATCATAATCACTAAACATTAAAAAATTACATGAACCAGCCAATGTCATGTTCATGTATGAAGAGAAACCTATTCATAGACCTCAGTTGATTAAACTATTCTGAATTAGCTGTGGTCAAATCAAACCAAAGAGAGGATCAAAATACCTTCTATTAGCATGGATGACTCTCAGAGGAATACAATTCTAGAGCTCACTCCAAAGAAAGATTACAGATAAATAAGCATCATAAATAACAAAATATAGTAAGCACTAAGTGCTCAGTCGTGGCCGATTCTTTATGACCCCATGGACTGTAGCCCACCAGTCTCCTCTGTCCATTGGAATTTTCCAGATGAGAAACTGGAGTGGGTTGCCATTTCCTTCTTCAACTAAGCACTATAAATGAAGCAAAAGCCAGAATGCAATAAAACAGGAAATGTACTGAATTCCCCATCCTTTCCCAAAATATAAATTATAGGAAAATGTCTGATGTGGTACAAAAGAGAAATAAAGAGCAATTTTGTAAGTCTGAAAATAGAAACTTGCTATGAAATTAGTAAATGCAATTTATGAAGTAGATACATGGTGCCTATAGGTGGTAACAGAAAATAAACTTTAAACTAATTAAGGACATTATAAAATTTATTCAGACTAGCTTTTAACTTGTATTTACAATACCTTCTATCAATTTGTTGATAGCATTTCCTGAGCCATCCCAGACTGGGCATTTTTCTTCGAGTTGTTGCACCATTTAAATATACTATCATGTAGTTTTCCGCTACTAACAGCTCCAAAGTGCCAATAACATACCTATAAAAATAAAGTCTTAAACACTACTATGCAGAACCAAACCAGGTTTATCCAAATAACACAATTCCCTTCCCTCTCCTTCACTGAAAGCAAAAATTCAAAACTCTATTAGTTAATATTATTACTAAAGAAAAAAAAACTTCTTTCTTTCAGAAATACACATTGAAACACTTATAGATGATAAATACTTGAGGGATTTGCTTCAAAATTATATCATGAGGGAAGTACTTATGGGAATAATGTATAAACTGCTAATTGTGGAAGTGGGTGATAGTTAGAGAAAGATTTAATAAATACTTCTCCCTACCCTTGCATATGTTTGAAATTTCCCACAATAAAGCACTTATTGTGTTCTCAAATGTAAAATACAGAAGTTGGAACAAATAATCTGTAATATCCCTTCCAGTTTTAAAACAACAATTCTTCTGTTGAGTTGGAATAGTTTCATAATGCCAAATAACAGATTTAAGGAACCAGAACCAGGATATTTACAATTTTTACCTAGCTAAATAAAGTTCACTTTCTTAAACTAGAGATCTGATTTACTCAATTCTTTCCAAATATTGTGATGATCTACTTACTTAAAGAGATTGTCCATCAGGTATCTATAGTTAGGTTGACCACTTTCAGGCATAAAACAGACAGCAAACACAACAATGGCATTTAATCCATCTCCATAATACCCTGAAAAAGAAACCAGCATTATTATACTCTGAAGACTTTTCAGGGGATATCATATATAATTGATAAATTATAGTGATTTATGTTCCACACATTTCTGAATCAAAAAGTGTATTTTTTGCTGTCATTGGTCTGACCTTGTATAGTCTTACAAAGATCTTTAAATCTTCTCTTCTCAAAAACAATAAAATTTGACGAGGAAATGGTGGCCATATAAACCAGAAATCCACTTAAATTAGCATACTCAGAAGGCTAGCCCTACCTGGTGCACTGGGAAGACCCAGAGGGATCGGGTGGAGAGGGAGGTGGGAGTTGGGACTGGGATGGGGAGTACATGTAAATCCATGGCTAAGTCATATCAATGTATAACAAAAACTACTGTAATGATGTAAAGTAATTAGCCTCCAACTAATAAAAATTAAAAAAAAAAAAAAAAAAGAAGGCTAGCCCTATTTTATCAAGTAGACAGAATAATATAATCCAAGAATGTACATCTGCAATAAAACATTCTTATGCAACTTTTACAGTGTCTGCTTTTTAAAAAATAGTTTTACATTCAATGATATCTAGCATTTTGTAGCTTTTAGGGTCTTACAAAGTAAGAAAAGATTATATCTCTGATGTAAGACTAAGCGAAGAAAAACAGCACTAAGATATGTTTTAATTATAATCTCTAAAATGTAAATGTTTTAATTATAACAGGTATTAAGCTGTAACCAACAATGAGTGTTTCTGCTTGAACTTTCATCCCTATTGTTTGCAAGCATGCACTGAAAAGATTGGACACTTCATTAGAATCTTCACTACCTTTCTTAACCCCTTAGTCACAAAACACACTGCAGTAACTCAGTAGGACAAAATGGCCCAAATTACCATTTTGTCTTAAATAAAGTGCTATGTCTCAAAAATATTAGGTTTAAACCATGAGGCAGGTCTCACAACTTGCTTCCAATGAATGATCTGAATTAATACACTATCTGTGGACTTCCTGATCCATATTATCCTGTTTTCTTCACTGAGTAAGACTAAATTAGGCAGAATAATGCAACTGCAAACATTCAAGAGATTTGTTTTCAAATGAATGAAGACCACAGAAATAAGACGATGTGAAAAAATCAATCTGCTTGACCTATGTGGCACCTTGTCCTGCATTAGGAGGAATTCAGGTTATATGACACGATCCACAGAGTAACATTCTGGTGCTATGTGACTATGTTAACTTCTACATACAGGACAGTCAGAATGATAGAAATTATAGCTGTACTTCATAGCTTTTCCTATTTGACTTGTAAATTTCTTAAGGAACCAAGCCTTATATTTGTATATTCCAGAAATACACAAAGCAGGTGTTCCATAAAAATATGGAATGAATTCTCTACATTGTAGAAAAGCTAAGTGATTTGTTCACAGTTTTAAGGTATATTAAGAATCATATTTTAAAGGGCCAGGTTCTATTTATAAGCACAAAAGACTTGTACAACAATGTTCACGGCAGTTTTAATCAGAATAGCTCAGACTGGAAAAAATCTCACATGGTCCATCAAAATAGAGATGGATAAACAAATCAGCAGTAACAGGGAATGAACTGCAGATACATGCAACAACAAGGATAAATGTCAAAATCATTATGCGGAGTGAAAGTAGATGAGTGTAAACTGTGATTCCAGTTGCATGAAATTTTGTAACAGGCAAAACTAACCATGGGGTAGGCATTAGAATAGTGGTTACTGCAGAGAGGGTATTCATTGAGAGGGAGTACCAGAGAATTTTCTGGGGCAATGAAAATGTTCTGTCTGTCTAGGGGGGTGTAGATTATATGAGTATATATGGTTATACAGGCATTTGTCAAAACTCAGTGAATCATACACTTAAGATTAGAGCATTTCTAGTGAAACAAGAAAAATAAATACTCTATATCACTTGTATCTAAAGTATCTAAACTCTTAGGAACAGAGATTAGAATGGCAATTACCAGAGACAGGATAAAGGGGAAATAAGAGTCACAGTACAAACTTCCAGTCAGAAGATGAGAAATTTCCGGGGGCTAACGTCCCACACGGTGACAACGGCTGACAGAGCTAACAACATCTATTATGTACTTAGAAGCTGCTAGAAGGGTAGTCTAGGCCTTAAATGTTCCCACCACAAATAAGAACTGGTGATTATGTGATGTGATGCAAGTGGTAGCAAATGCTATGGTGGCAATCATTCCCAATACAGAATGCCATCAAATCAACACATTTTATACCTTAAACTTATATACGATGTTATATGTCAGTTTTATCTCAATGGATATGGGAAATAAAAAAAGGAATTTGCAAATACTGCAAAAAGAAATCAAAGGATTAGAGTATTTTACTCCATATAAATTATAAGTGGATAAAAAGAGGAGAGTGTTGAGTCCTAGTTTAAGGGTGTTTAGGGATAAGGGTGGAGGGAGATAGTTTTCATTGTATACTGTTATACTTTTGGAACTTATATATGTGTACATTAACAATTTTTAAATGTTTTCTTCTTTTACTTCAAACCTGCTACATTTCTAAAAGGACACAATGTTTATTATACTTTCAAAATTATGTTAGTATCTCAAAGGAAAGATTCTCTAAGCATTCAGATTATCTGATAGTGTATTAAAAAATCTGAAAGATCTTTGGTAACTCTTACCTCCATGGCTGATAACTTTCTTATAGGGTTCAATTGCTTTCATATCAACCCTGTGGTCCTGTTCTCCGATTCTGAACATACGCCAGCGTCGTCCATCGTCTTTCTCCTCCGCTGCTGTATATTCAGTAATTGAGCCTTTCCTAATAATTTCAGTAGTCTTGGGTTTTGGAAGATCATCTGTCAAAATAAAAGATTTTTGAATCACAGATTGTTACTTACACAATAAAAATCAAATTACATGTTAACCACTTTACTATCTAATTAGACTGTTCAGAGAATATTTTTTATTATACCTTCCATGGAATTTTTTTTTAACTTTTTATTTTATATTGGGATATAATTGAGTAACAATGTTGTGAAAGTTTCATATGTACAGCAAAGTGATTCAGTTATACATATACATGTATCTTTTTTCAAATTCTCTTCCCATTTAGGTTGTTACATAATATTGAGTAGAGTTCCCTGTTTGTGGAATTTTAAATATTTCTTCCATAATACAGGAAAAGGCTTACTCTTGATATAAGGCCATTTTATTTTTGGAAATCATAGTTCTTTAACTTTTTTTGTATTGCTTAATTGACAGAGGACCTAATCGCAGTACAACGTACATCTACAATTTGCAGATTCTGTTGACAACACTGTCCTTGACAGATAGTTACCACTATATTAACTAAAGCAACTCTCTGGGGGCCAGTGTTTATTGTTGTTGTTGAACACACAAATCATTCCCCAAACATTATAATAGCAGATAGAAAGTGGTTAACAAGTCAACAGTTACTTCTCATTTGATCAGTTTCATAAAGCAGAAAATTATTTGATAATATTCCAAAGTTACATGCAAAAGTCTATTTTAAATTGATATTAGCCAAAGCACAAGCACCAGTGATTAGGTATAATTTATATTTTAAGGTTGCATTTTAGCTGATTTTTCATGATGTAATGATTTTCAAAATTTTAGTATCACAGTCCTTACCAAAAGATGGGGGAAGGGGAAACCTACTGTATGTTAGTTGTTTGTTTCCAAGACAAAGCTGTTAACGGAAAATATCCTTCCAGGAAATGACTACAGCAGCATTAAAGAAAGAAGAGACAAAACACATAGGCAGAAAACTATTTCAGTATCTTTACAAAATATTGTTTATTACTGGATTGCTTATTGAACCAGTAAAATGGGGAAGAAAAAAGAACAAAAGATAAAGTACATTAAGAATCTTAACTCTTTACTGCAGATAACATACCTAGTGCTAAACACTGCCTGGAAGCAAAAGTCACTTAAAAGATGAAATATGCATATATAAATTATTCCCAACTACAAAGATACAAGACAGCAATTATCTAACTAAAGGAAGCATGCAAAGCAAAACACATGGCAATCCCTTTCAATTCCAAGTAGCTAATGATAACAAATATAAGAGTGGAGTCAAGGAGACTACATTAGTTCAAGTTGGTCATTTACAAAGTGCAGCACTATCAGATGAACCCACTAAAAAAAAAAAAACCCTCAAAAAAACACCTCAAAACCATCCCTATAGAACTCTCTCTGCAAATTCTTAACTATTTTTAAGAATTCCCTAAAATATGTTTTTCAGAGCTTTCCCTCTTAGTTGATCGACTGAATAAAAGAACACGCTGTAATTATCAAGCAGTATTTGGAAGCAAAACGGAAAAACAACTTTACAGCACTGGGCAATTAAAAAAAATAAAGCCACATGTAATCTACTGGAAACAGTTTGGAAAGCCATAATATTCAACATTAGACAATTTTTATATCTTTACAACCTATACATGAACTTTAGAACTGATAGCATCTTATTTCAGTAAAATCCCTTAGTCACTGATTTTAGTAGGTTTCATGATGAAGTGAAAATGCCACTGTGCCTATACATGAGCACAAACATTCATTAATAAAGGTCAGGTAAAATCAATGAAACACCTACCTTCCCACTCAAATTCATTACTGTCCTCTGATGGCGTATCTAAGTCATCTAGGTCAATCTCCCCACTTTCATCCAAATCGTCTGACAGCACAGAGCCATCACTAGGATCCAGAGTTAGGCTAATGTCAGGAGCCATTAGTTTCTTTCTCACTTTATTGCCATTAACTTCTAGTGAGCCTGGAATGGGTTAAAAAGAAAAATCAAAGATATATTTAGAAAAAATGCTTAGATGCATAAATCGAATAAGGGAACTTTAATCACTTTATTCTTGAGAAAATAACATTCATTAAACAATTCCAAAGCCCTCACTTACAAACTTTAGACTTTGATCGCTACTGCTTGTATATCACAGCAAGCTGACACATCCCAGCAAGGATATGCCTCTTTAAATAACAGAAGCAGAACTTACAGTCACTATTTACTACTAAAAATCATCTTGCCTCTCTCCTTCATGATCAAAATTTCTAAAACCCAAGGGTATGTTTTTGCAAAGTATTCCAAAGCATTCCAAAAATGCTTTCCTCAACAGTCAACTTATCCTTTGGCACCCTATGATGGAACAAAAACTGAGTATATTTTATATCTTGACAAAGTGTGTTAAAAAGAAATACCACAGATAAAAGTCTATTTCTAAGTGTCAAGTTCTTACCAGGCTGACTCTCTGGTCCAGTTACAGCTAATATATCTGCTTCAATACTATCATCTTCTGGTAAAGGTCTAAAACACACAGACATAATTTTTAACCCAGAAATTAAAAAATAAATCTTTTGACATTCAAAGATCTATTAAAATAGCTTATAGAAACAATTATATGAGAAACTAAATAAAGCAATGTTTCTTAAGGAGTAATTTACAAACTACTGTTAAAGAAAATTTTCAAACTGTCTCAATTGATTTACATATCTATATAAGTAACACATAAAAGTAGGTATATATTCCCTATGTAACAGCTCTTAAATACAACTACAAAACAAATTTTAAAAAATCATTACTTTACAAAATGAATATACTTCAAATGCATGAATTTAATGGGATGTACAATACAATGTATGATGAAGCTAAACTGTCACAATGGAACTATGAAAATGATGATTATATGTTTCTGAGCTCAGCATTTCTATATTATGATTATCATTCTGTGCTATGCAATGCCTCAGTACTCTCACCAGCTGTTCCTATTCCAACTGCTAAGTAATCTTCTTATGCACTGAGATGGTCTTCTGACCAAAATGGCATGGAAGTATCCCTTAAATATATGGTCTGCCTTTGCTCTTTTTATCGGTGCCAACAGAATTGTAAACACAAACACAAATGTGTCAAGGTAGCTCACCAGATACTATAGAAAGCTTTCCTTGTCTAACTTTATAAGTTTTGTCTTAAAATAAAAGCATACAGTAATTCCTACAGGCTTCTAAAGACCATCTTCCTCTAGAAACCCTGACGACTCTATTACTAGTACTAAATGAACATTTTGCAACACTGGGTTTCTTGAAGAAGTACAATCAATATTCATTTATTAAGTGACACCTCAGAAAAGAAGTAGTGAAGTTCCGTTTTGAATTTGTTTTCATTTAAAAACATTGCTCACATTGGAAAATCTTCATCTTGCCATTCTTCCTTAAGTTCTACACCTTCCATCCTCAGTCTGGACTCAATGTCAACTACAAACTCCCGAAAATCGAGAGTGCCAAAATCCTGTTAAAAAAAAAGAGAGAAAGAAAAAATTTCATAGGCTTATTTTCCATATTATCTGTCGAAAAGATGCAATAATCTTATATTTGAGTTCACACTTCCACCCTGGTCAAGAAATAAATTTAGTGGGTTGCAACTACTACTTTCCATTCCCCTGCCCCGGCCCCAAGAATCAGAAAAGAGTCAGAGTATATATATTCTAATAATCACCATTTGTAATAAGGGTGCTGTGCAGTGAAGTATTTATTATATATGTATACATACATGTGTGTGTCCAGGACATGATTTACAATTTATTAGGTACTGTGAATTATGGAAAAGCAATTTTGGGGCTGAGGGGCACAAATAATAGAAGTAAATAAATATACTCTCTATTCTAGACCCATAATCAAATTTTCTGTTCTTTGTAGAGAGGTTAATTCTGGAAATTGAACACTAGTAACTAGCATTTATACTCTTAATTCAGCACAGCCCAAGTGGTGTGCTGTCTCTTATATCTACTTCACCATAGTTCCAATGCCACAATTTCTGAGCCACTTAAAGAGGGCTATTCAGTACCTGTTCAGTAAATGAATTATGCCATATTTTTATTTGTTTCATATCTATACCAAGATTTTCTCATGTAGTTTAGCATGAGTTTTCAGACAATGATCTTAGTGAATATTTCTATTCATACAACTACATGTTTTACCTCAGTTTAAAAATGACAGATCTAGAGTTTGGCAAGGTTGATGGAATATGAAAGACAGCTTTAAATATATTTAAGAAATCATTAAGATCAACTGTTATCAGTATAACAAAAACTGTGGTAAGTTGAGGGGCAAGAGGTATAAACGAATATCTGGGTTCTCTTACTTTAGAGTAAGTCAATAGGTGACTAAACTTAACTTTAAAAAATGAAGTAACTCCTGAGAAATCTGTATACAGGTCAGGAAGCAACAGTTAGAACTGGACATGGAACAACAGACTGGTTCCAAATTGGGAAAGGAGTAAGTCAAGACTGTATACTGTCACCTTGCTTATTTAACGTATATGCAGAGTACATCATGTGAAATGCCGGGCTGGATGCAGCACAAGCCAGAATCAAGACTGCAGGGAGGAATATCAATAACCTCAGATATGCAGATGACACCACCCTTATGGCAGAAAGTGAAGAAGAACCAAGAGCCTCTTGATGAAAGTGAAAGAGGAGAGTGAAAAAGTTGGCTTAAAACGCAACATTCAAGAAACTAAGATCATGGCATCCAGTCCCATCACTTCATGGCAAACAGATGGAGAAACAATGGAAACAGTGACAGACTTTATTTTCTTGGGCTCCAAAATCACTGCAGATGGTGACTGCAGCCATGAAATTAAAAGACTCTTGCTCCCTACAAGAAAAGCTATGACCAACTTGGATAGCATATTAAAAAGCAGAGACATTACTTTGCCAACAAAGGTCCATCCAGTCAAAGCTATGGTTTTTCCAGTAGTCATGTATGGATGTGAAAGATGGACCATAAAGAAAGCTGAATGCTGAAGAATTGACGCTTTTGAACTGTGGTGTTGCAGAAGACTTGAGAAGTCCCTTGGACAGCAAGGAGATCAAACCAGTCAACTGTAAAGGAAATCAGTCCTGCTTATTCATTGGAAGGACTGATGCTGAAGCTGAAACTTCAATACTTTGGCCACCTGATGTAATAACTGACTCACTGGAAAAGATCCTGATGCTGGGAAAGATTGAAGGCAGAAGGAGAAGGGGATAACAAAGGATAAGATGGTTGGATGGCATCACCGACTTGATGGACATGAATTTAAGCAAGCTCTGGAGTTGGTGATGGACAGGGAAGCCTGGTATGCTATAGTCCATGGGGTTGCAAAGAGTCAGACACAAGTGAGTGACTGAACTGAACACATACATCTCAAGAGATAGAAAGTATTACTAGTTATCACTAGAAGTTTTAAAACAGAGGTAAAAGTGATTGACACCAGTGGAAGAAGAAGGAAGGTGGGATGGGGAGAATGAGGCTTTTCACAGTGAATCCTTCTAAATTATTTAACTTTTAAAACCATGTATGTGTAGCCATTGGTCATGTTTAATGGTTGCCTATCTGCTGTGTCATTATAACATTCCAAACATACACAAAGCTGTACCAAAAAACCATTATGTTCCAGAACAACAATAACAAAATTACACAGAAGTTTTCTCAAGTGTTAGATTTCACACAATAAACTAAATTCTTATCTCTGGCAAGACTGGGAGGCTTTTTTCCCAGTTTGAATTCTTACTTAGGCTTAAGAGTTTCAAAAATCTTCAAAAGGTTTACATTTTTGAGGAGCCACTTGCGAACAGAAAAAAAGCAAATGCTGTCTTTTCTTCACCAACATATTTGCTGGGAAAAGTCAGTTAATTTATATGTAGGAGTAAGGCATTTTTAATTCTCTGGGAAAAACCTAAGCAATTTTGAGAGATGAATGGAAAACACACTTAAAATAGAATAACCTTGACTTATTTAAGCCTTTGTTATTCACTATAAAGTGGGCTAATTTTTTTTTATGGACTAATGTTTTATCCTAGATTTAATAACCAGAGAAGTTTCATTATTTAGTCTCGCATTTGTACTGAGTGTTGGAAAAATAACAGGACGTTCTCAGTATTTTTTCAAATACTTCACATACTCAAAAATATTTAATATTTCAAAAATATAAGCAGTGACTGGAAGTTGCTACCACTATGTTTGCAACATCTAGCACAGTGTCTGGCACATAATAAGCTTGTAAATATCAGTTAAATTTAAAATAAACATTTAACTGTATGGTGTAACACTGAATAATAAGCATTTGTTTTGCTCAACTTCAAGCTTATTTTTCTAATTAAACTACATAAATAGGCTTCCTGTTAAGTTTTACACCTCAATAAAGAGTAGTGAAAATATTTGGGGCAACTAACATAACTGTCCACTTCTGTTGGTAAAAATATTCCATGTTTGTAAGAGAAAATACACACCTTGTGCAATTCTAAAAGATGAACCATGTCTTTTTGCTATTTTACCACTTCAATAAGTCTATCACGTGAAAATACTACTTTATACACAGAGAACCAGAGTCTGTCAGCTCACTAAGCTGATTCATTCAATTTTTACTTTAGTATCATTGAGTCACATGATGTTAATATACCCCAGCAAGTGGACATGGATATTTAGTTTGGGAATAATTATTTAAGCTTGTTAAACAGGATCTAGAGGGAGAGAAAAATAGGTTCACTCTAAACCATTTCATCACAAATTTTAGAGGGAAAAATATTGATACACTAGGCAAAGTTTAAACTAGGTAAAGTTAAAAAGTCCTTGAAAAAGGATTGCTCTTAGAATCACATTATCAGCAGTTGTAAGAACAGGAAGCAAGAAAGGAGCAACATAAGCACAACTCTGAAGGAAATCAGGATATTGCTGACTCACAATATAAATAAATCAGAATGGGGAAGTAATAGTGTAAGATGCTAATTGTCAAAACAACCAAATGTAGCAGGAATAACTTGATTTCTCAACAAACTTGCGGTAGCGGTGGTACATCACGACTTATGCCAGTTATCAGTGGTGGTGATACAGATAAATTCAAAACGGTAGCTGACTTCAGTGAGCTGTGGTGGTCAATTCAACCAAGATGAAAATGGGGATTTCCTCATGCAGCCTAACAATATAAGTAAAAATTAAATATTACGATCATATTTAGAAACACCCAAATTATAACTTAAAATTTTACATGACAACTTCACTATTATGTAGTTTAATACAGATGGTGGAATAAGTGCTAGTACTCAACATGTACACTCAAATCAATTTTGTTCGGCAAAAGGAAATGGTTAGCCAAGTCTTTCACATCCCATTTAAACAAAAGGACTTTGTTTCAAATATTCATGTTCACATTTTCCTATGAAGCTGGCAACACTGGTAGCATATAGGAAAATACTTTTGGCCAGCCTGTATGTTCAGGAAGATCACCAATACACCTCTGTAAAGATCCTACATGTCTGCTCTCACTGTTTCCTTGAGAGCAGAGTCATGTAGGTTTTTAAGAATGAAATGACACAAAGATACTAATGCCTTAGAATGGCTATTATCAAAAAGACCAGAAATAGCAAGTAGTAGTGAGGGTGTGGAGAAAAGGAAATCCTTAGTGGGAATGTAAACTGGTGCAGCCATTATGGAAAACAGGAAGGAAGTTCCTCAAAAAATTAAAACCAGAATTCCGGTACAATCCAGCAATTTCACTTTTGAGTATTTATCGGAAGGCAATTAAAACACTAATTAGAAAACACGTGTGTACCCCTATGTTCATAGCAGCATTATTTACAATAGCCAAGGTATGCAAGTAACCTAAGTATTCACTGATGAATGAATGGACACACACACACACACAAGGAATATTATTCAATCATTTTAAAAAAATCTGCCACAACATGGGTAGACCTTGAGGGCATTATGTAACATAAGTAAAGAAAGTCTGAAAGAGAAACACAAACACATTATGATCTCACTTACCTGTGTGGAATCTTAAAAAGACAAAACAGAAAGATCAAAGCTTACAGACACAGAGAACATATTGGCAGTTGCCAGAGGTGGAGGGTGGAGAGTGGGTGAAATGGATGAAAGGGGTCAAAAGGTATAAACTTTTAGCTATAAAATAAGTTAGTTCTGGAAAGGTACATCATGGTGACTATAGTTAGTATCACTGTTATTAGATATATGAAAGTTGCTAAGACAGTAAATCTTCAAAGTTCTCATGATAAGAAAAAAAATTTTATAACTAAATATGGTGATGAATGTTAACTAGACTTATCATCTGTATTTGGCAATGCGTACAAATATCAAAATCATGATGTTGTATACCTAAAACTAAAAAAAGTTATCTGTCAATTACATACCTCAATTAAATGTGATACCCTATCAGAAATGTTAATACAAAATTCAAGAAAAATTACAATAGTGCTGTTTCTCACAATTGTGAAGATAAAACACAGGACAATTATGCCAACCATAAAAGGTACATTTATTATATTATCAGTATGCAGAACATACCGGAGAGCGCTGAGACCTTTAAGAATATTAAAGTCTAATAACTGAGATCTAATACTTTCTAGAGTCACAAATATTAGATGTAATATAAAAGCATAACTTTGGAATATTATTATCATCACATTATACTAGCACTCTGCTTTACAGAGTTTAAGCCTAAGACGACATCTTTGAATCCACAGTCAGCCAAGGTTAAATTATCTGATCCAGCTATACATGTAATATACTTCCTTTCTTAGGCGTCTTTTTCCATTGCTGCTCCTTCTGTGAGCATTACACCAGAAGAATGAACAGAACCACTTTCCAAAGAGTGCTTTTCCTGTTTACTGTTTGTATATCCATCTCATACATTCCAACCAAAAATCCTGTATCACATATAAAACACTGGGTTATTATCCCCATTTTAGCTTATATTTGAGGCAAATAACCACATCCTGGTTTCCAGGTTAGACCTAGACTGTTTCTAATACAGCATACTGTCTCCAGTTCACTGGCAACTTTCTACAGAATAAGGCTGTCAAGCTAGATTTGGCTAAACTTAGCTTCAAAGCTTCTGTAATGCCTAAAGACTACAGTAACACTAACTTATGATGATTGAATTCAAGTCCTATGTTTGCAGAAGACCTGTCATACTTCCTGTCTAAAACCAACAATATTAGGCTGCAACAGAGATTATGAAAATTAAAAATAGTGTGTGGAGAAAATATAAAATGATAAGGACTAAGAAGAAGATATGCAAGATCATCAAGAAAATGGTCTATAGGATAACTAGATACAGTAACTTCAGTTAAAATTCTGAGGAAACATCCATTTACAAATTGTAGAAATTCCTATACAATTTTAGATAAATACGTTTAATTTTAAAAATTAAGTAGTTAAGCATTAGGAAAAGTAGCCTAATTCTTTTTTAAAAAAGGTGAAGAAGGGGGGGAAAAAAGCAACATCAAAAATCAGTCACACATTTCATTAAATTATCTGGAAGGCGCTAAGACTACCTGGATGACTAAAGCCGTGCTCTCAAAGAGCTTGCCAGAGCGCAGCAGACCAAGGGGAAGTTTCAAATCGACGTAATAGACGCAAATAAATTTCTGATTTAATATGCGCTGGTCTAGCAGATCATCCGTGGCATCGGGTGCACCAGGGAAACCCACGGCACTTGTGCCAGCTATTTAAGTAAAAGATAGTGTCCATGCAGGAACTCAGCTTTTCACGTATCAAGGCCCATGACAAATGCCGCTTCCTTGTCTATTCCCCAAGGGTGTGGAGCACGTTAGACACCCAAGTTTCTTTGTTCTGTACCAGGACCGACGCTGGTGAGAAATAAGGGACTACCAGGGCCCAGTGACTGCACCCAGACCGGGAAGTGTGCAGGCGGCAGAGAAGAGGGCAGCTTCTCAGCCGAGCACAACCACCACAAATGGAAAAGGGCTGGGAGAAGGGGGGTTAGCAAGGGTGGCAAAAAGCAAAGAGAAGCCTGGCCAAGGGCGGGGGCCGAAGCGGGGCGGGGATCCGGGAAGCGCCTCCGGGCAGTTTCTAGGGCGCCTCCCATAACGGATAAAGCTCGGGGCTTCCTTTCTCGGACGGTCCCGGGTGGCGCCCTTCGGCTGTCTGCCCCCGAGGCCTGCTCTCAGCTCAGACCCGCCGGCCCCAGCCTTCCCGAGGGGCACTCACCCCGGAGGAAGCCTTGGCCTCCTCGTCTCCTTCGCCCCGCCAGGCCGGCGACGTGGGGCTGACGGCCAGGTCGCAGAAGGAAGCGCCGAGCGCAGCCCGCTCCTCTCGGACGGCAGCGAGACCCGGGCCCAGCCCGTGAGCCACAGCGGCAGCTACGGCGGCCGACCCGGATACAGAGAGCCGCTCCGAAGGAAGTGACAACAGCCGGAGCTTCTCCAGACCCCGCGGCCGGAGGAAGCCCAGGCAGAGGCGGGGCGTCTTCGTGAGGCCCTCCCCGCGCCCACACCCTCGGCGGCGGCGGGCGGGGCCGCGAAGGAGGAACCACCGCTCCCGCCGCTTTCTGCTTTCTCCCGCGGCTCGGCCAGGGGAGCTGTCAAGCGTTTCTGTTAGGTTGGCAATCGTTTACACATCTGCAGGAGCTTTCTCTTCCTGCGCTTGGCCACTGCCCTTGAGCCTCAAAAAACCATTTTTATATTCTTCATGTTGGCTTTCCTGATCATTATGATTTACACTAATAATAAAATGGATGCAAAAAGGGGAGGAAAAATAGTTGATGTCTCACTGGGGAAGTAAAACTCAGAAAAACCCTTAGTTTGGTATTATTCTTAAGTGAACAAGGCAAAGAAATACAGGAAAACAATAGAATTAGAAAGACTAGAGATCGCTTCCAGAAAATTAGAGATACAAAGGGAACATTTCATACAAAGATGGGCACAATAAAGGGCAAAAATGGCAAGGACCTAAGAGAAACAGAAGAGATGAAGAAGTGGTGGCAAGAATATACCGAAGAACTGTACCAAATAGTCCTAATGACCCAGATAACCACAATGGTATGATCACTCACCTAGAGCCAGACATCCTGGAGTGTGAACTCAAGTGGGCCTTCAGTTCAGTTCAGTTCAGTCGCTCAGTCGTGTCCGACTCTTTGCGACCCCATGAATTGCAGCATGCCAGGCCTCCCTGTCCATCACCAACTCCCGGAGTTTACTCAAACTCATGTCCATCGAGTCGGTGATGCCATCCAGCCATCTCATCCTCTGTCGTCCCCTTCTCCTCCCGCCCCCAAGCCCTCCCAGCATCAGGGTCTTTTCCAATGAGTCAACTCTTTGCATGAGGTGGCCAAAGTATTGGAGTTTCAGCTTCAGCATCAGTCTTTCCAGTGAACACCCAGGACTGATCTCCTTTAGGATGGACTGGTTGGATCTCCTTGCAGTCCAAGGGACTCTCAAGAGTCTTCTCCAACACCATAGTTAAAAGCATCAATTTTTCGGCGCTCAGCTTTCTTCACAGTCCAACTCTCACATCCATACATGACCACTGGAAAAACCAAGTGGGTCTTAGGAAGCATTATTACAACCAAAACTAATGGAGGTGATGGAATTCCAGCTGAGCTATTTCAAATCCTAAATGATGATGCTGTTAAAGTGCTTGCTACACTCAATATGCCAGCAAATTTGGAAAACTCAGCAGTGGCCACAAGACTGAAAAAGGTCAGTTTTCACTCCAATCCTGAAGAAGAGCAATGCCAAAGAATGTTCAAATCACCATACAATTGCGCTCATTTCACATGCTAGCAAAGTCATGCTCAAAATTCTTCAAACTAGGCCTCAATAGCCCGTGAACCAAGAACTTCCAGATGTACAAGATGGATTTAGAAAAGGCAGAGGAACCAGAGATCAAATTGCCAACATCCATTGGATCATAGAAAAAGCAAGAGAATTCCAGAAAAACATCTACTTCTGCTTCACTGGCTATGCTAAAGCCTTTGACTGTGTAGATCATAATAAACTGGAAAATTCTTAAAGAGATAGGAATACCAAACCATCTGACCTGCCTCTTGAGAAATCTGTATGCAGGTCAGGAAGCAACATTTAGAACTGGACATGGAACAACAGACTGGTTCAAAATTGAGAAAGGAGTATGTTAAGGCTGCATATTGTCACCCTGCTTATTTAACTTATATGCAGTGTACATCATGCAAAATATTGAGCTAGATGGCTCATAAGCTGGAATCAAGATTGTGGGGAGAAATATCAACAACCTTATATACCCAGATGATACCACCCTAATGGCAGAAAGCGAAGAGGAACTAAAAAGGCTCTTGATGAGGGTGAAAGAAGAGGTGAAAAAGCTGGCTTAAAACTCAGCATTCAAAAAGCTAAGATCATGGTATCCGATCCATAGATGGGGGAAAAAATGGAAACAGTGACAGCGAATTTTCCTGGGCTCCAAAATCACTGCAGATGGTGAGTGAAGCCATGAAATTAAAAGATGCTTACTCCTTGGAAGAAAAGCTATGACAAACCTAGACAGCATATTAAAAAGCAGAGACATCACTTTTCTGACAAAGGTCTGTATTCAAAGCCATGGTTTTTCCAGTAGTCATGTATGGATGTGAGAGTTGGACCATAAAGAAGAATGAGTGCTGAAGAATTGTGGTGCTGAAGAAGACTTTTGAGAGTTCCTGAAATAGCAAGATCAGACTAGTCAATCCTAAAGGAAATCAACTCTGAATATTCATTACAGGAACTGATGGTGAAGCTGAAGCTCCAATACTATGGCTACCTGATGCAAAGAGCTGACTCATTGGAAAAGATCCTGATACAGGGAAAGATTGAGGGCCAGAGGAGAAGGGAACAATAGAGAATGAGATGGTTGGATGGCATCATCGACTCAATGGACATGAATTTGAGCAAGTCCAGGAGTTGGTGATGGACAGGGAAGCCTGGCGTGCTGTACTCGATGGGGTTGCAAAAAGTCAGACATGACTTAGCAACTAAACAACAACAAACCTCAGAAAAATCCTTAGAGTTTGGTAAAATTGTCCTGGGCGAACAGCTTTATAACAGTGCTTCTCAAATTGTTACCAGAAAACTGGGTTCACCTCTTTGTGGGGATTGAGCCAAAAGATAACCAAGCTAAAGATCATGGGAAGGATTTCTTGCACCAAGCAAGGAGTATGCTAGGGAATCTTTCCCAAAATAGTGCCTTACAAACAGAGAAATATAGGAAGTTGTAAGTCAATATGCATGAAGGGGCTTGAGCAGACTATACTGCAACATAGAATTGGGGCAAAGTTTGACAGAGTCCAAGTTTTAGTTGACTGAAGTCATTTGATGGTGAGAAAAGGACAATATCATCATTTCTTAGGTTCCCATTGATCTGGTGGTTGAGTGTTCAGGTTAATTTTTACCACTGAAACAGAACTGGGAGTCTTTACAACTGTCTTTGCTATTGTTTCATCTTTTGCCAGATACCAGTCATTTGTCATTCTCTTTCTTTAAGATCCTTATTACTCATGGCAATGTATATATGTCAGTGCTACTTTCTTATTGACATATATACACCACCATGTGTGAAACAGGCAGCCAGTGGGAAGCTGCCAAGTAGCACAGGGAGCTCAGCTCTGTGCTTTGTGAACACCTAGGTGGATGGGTTAGGGGCGAGATGGGTGGTAGGGAGGCCCAACAGGGAAGGATGTATGTACACTTATGGCTGATGCATGTTGCTATATAGCAGAAATGAAAACATTGCAAAGCAATTATACTCCAATTAAAAAATAAATTTTAAAAAGTGATTTAAAAAACAAACAAAAATAATTTAAAACCAATAAAAAGAAAAAAGATCCTTATTACTGACAGCCATTTAAAGGCAAGCACTGTGGTCAGGGTTGGATCACAAAATGGCATTGGCCTATAATGACTTCTCTTATGTTAAAACGCTGTATCTAATTCCTTTCCTCCGAGGACCCACGACCCTATCTGCTTACAAAACTATATTCAGAGAATGATCAACTTATTTAGTTGTGGACCATGCTTTAGTAAGATAAAAGTATCAGGAAAATTTCATCATTAGAGTCAACGGCCATAAAATTACCCGCCAAGTTGCTATAAAGTTTTCTAAACATTTATTCTCAGTCTCTGTACTATTTGTCTCACTGTGGCCTGAGTAGCAACACTGCTCTATAGCTTCAGTGAATTTAGATTAGCTTGGAGAATGTAATGACCCTTCTCAAATCCCAAACCCTAAATCCCTGCAAAGGCCCAGTAGTCAACAATTTGGGTGGTACACTATGGAATGGTGGGGCTTGAGGGGAACTGAAAAGCTCAAAATTTTAAGTCATTGACCCAAAATGCAGTTCCTGGGTTTACATTGCTTTGGAAACATTTACTCACAGCTGGCAGGGGGTTTAAACTCTGTGTGTCTCATCTATAAAATGGGGAATAAGTAATACTTCATAGGACTTTTGTGAGATAAAGCCATATGTATATTAGAACAGTGTATGGTATGTTGTAATTGAATATGTGTTAGGTATTATTTTCCTATCAGTTTTGTTAAGTTGCTGGCAGAGTGAACAACAAAAATAAAACTGATCAACTAATAGAGCTTTAAACAACTTCTTGGACGATGCTCCTTAGAAAATAATTTCATCTTCAATTAACAGATTTTTCAGTTCCATGTCCTGCAATGTGTAATATTCTCCACAGGGTGGCAGAAAATCATTTGAAATAAACAGTTATGTGGGTTTTTTTTTTTTTTTTTTTTTTTTTTTTACAATCTTTAGTTTCTTTTTCATTTCACTGACTTTATTGTTTAAATATGCTTGGTCAGTATTTGTTTTGGATTTTGAGTAAGCCATTCTACCCCATCTTGTGAATTATCCATTCTTATGGTTGAAATGTTACAAACTATGGATAAGACAAGAAGGATAGTTGCACTATTAACACAATTATGTATAGCCTTTCAGATTTTTGTATACATATATATATATAGAGAGAGAGCACGCAATAACCATAAAAATAGCTCATATTTTATAAAAATAATTTATCTAATAGCTTATAATCTAATTTTTTCTTCTCATTTAAAAATATATCCTGAATTCCTTTTCTGGTCAATAAGTATATTTAATACCATCATTTTTATTATGGATAATTTATGTACTGACAATTCTTTATTGAACATTTAGGCCGCTCAGTTTTGGATACTCCATCTAGTGTTAAAGACAACACTGCACAGAGCATCCAAAAGGTTAGAAACATAGGACTGACTTATTTTCCAAACAATATATTGGCTACATTTTCAAATTATACATTCAATATGTTTTCCCTCAACTTTTAGGTAAAATAACTTGAAGCAATGGGTCCAATTATTAATCTGAAAAAAGAATATACCATTTCCCTGTGTTTGCAAACTTTTCAGATTATCTTTAGTGTACTGTGACAATCACTTGCTTTTTCTATGTGGTTCCATGAATAGGTAGATATTTAGACTCCTAAAAATTGGAAAATAATTCAGAGGTGCCAACTAAAGAATGCTGCTAGCCATGTGGTACTACAGGGATTGAATCCTTAGAATTGCAGCTGCTGACTTTTAATAGACTCTGAAAGGAGTTCAGGCTGGAGATCCAGATTGAGGCCCTTTATGATCTGGGAAAACTGGCAGAATTAGCCTTTAGGTAGTTAGATATTTTCAGGAGAAATTTTTTATGAACCTGGGTTCTTTCGTCTTTCCATATTTAGAAAAGCACTAAAACCATTAACTAAGATGTGTTCCTGTGGCTAGCAGCAAACTTCTGAGATGTAGGCTTGGTTGCATATTCCCCCTTTGCCAAAGTCACAGATATACTGACCTCCCCTCCCTCTTTACCTCTTTGGAACAGTATATCAGAGCTATCTGAAATGCTGTCTTCCTGCTGTAGTTCTTAGAAAGACACCGAATAAAGTCTACTTGCAATTTTTACCTTGTGAGTTTTTTTAAGTCCACAAAGGAAAAATGTGTGGCTTCCAGACCTTAAGCACAAAGCAATACATTAGCTCAATGCCACCATCAGTCTTTTCCTCTGTGTATTTTGGTTTCGGTGTTATGTTTAAATAAACCCTCCTCACTCTAAAATTAAACAAGAAGTCATAGTTGTTTAGAGGTCATCTTTTTTAAAAAATACGAACATTAAATCCAACTGGAATTTTGTATATATGCTTATGATATAAAGTAAGGAATCTGATTTTTACTAAATTGACACAATATTTACCCAATATTCATTTATTGAATAATACAGTAAAATTTGGAGCTTGACTAGGACTCAATCAAGTGAATGCTAACCTTCAAAGTTATCATCTAAGTTTGCCCACTTTGTTCAAGTACCCATTCACAAACGTTTTGACAAACCTTTGTATTCATTCACAGATCATTAGACAAATCTTTACTGGACAATATTGTGAGTCCTGAGGGTTGAGCCCTGAGGATAAGATGAAAAAGACATAATGTCTGCCTTCAAGGAGCTCGTAGACTAGTCAGAGAAAAGGGCGAGTGAAGACAGAAAAAAGTTTGGTAGATTGAGTGATCTTAGTACTTCTAAGGTGCAGCTAAACAGAAGGGAGCTAACCAGATTGGGGGGTGACAGATGGGGTCAAGAAAGGAAGACTTTCTGCAAGAGGTATATCAAGCTTAAGAATAAGAGCAGTAGGGACTTCCTTCCCTGGTGGCCCACTGGCCAGGACTCCGTGCTCCAAATGCAGGGGGCACTGGTTCTATCCCTGGTCAGGGAACTAGATCTCACATGCTGCAACTTAAGGGTTCTCATGCCCCAACTAAAGACCCTGCATGTCATAATGAAGATCAAAAATCCATGTGCTGCAACTAAGATCTAGTGCAGTGAAATAAACAAACATTAAAAAAAAATAAAGATTAAGAGGAGGATCTTCTAAGCAGAGGGAATGGCACATAAAGTACCTGCTGTTCATTGTGACTAAAGCCCAAGCAATGGGAGTATGAGCAGGTATGAATGGCTGTAGTAACAACAATAAGTAGTTAAAGGCCAGATAAAAAAGGGATTTTTTTTTTTTTTGCCCTGAAAATTGAGCTGCCATATGTTCTTGCAATCTCACTCCTGGGCATATCTCTGGAGAAAAACATAATTGGAAAAGATACATGCACCTCAATGTTCATAGCAGCACTATTTACAACAGTAAAGACATGGAAGCAACCAAAATGTCCATTGACAGAGAACTGGGTAAAGAATATGCAGTACCTACAGACAATGGAATATTACTCAGTCATTAAAAAGAATGAAATAATGCCATTTGCAGCAACATGGATGGACCTAGAGACTATCATACTAAGTAAAGTAAGTGAGACAAAAACAAATAAACATATGATTATCACTTATACATGGAATCTAAAAAAATGATACAAATGAGTTTATTTACAAAACAGAAACAGATTCACAGATATAGGAAACAAATTTATGGCTCCAAAAGGGGTGGGGGAAGGACAAATTAGGAGTTTGGTATTAAAATATATACACTACTATACATTAAATAGATAGCCAACAAGGACCTACTGTATGGCACTGGAAATTATACTCAGTATCTTGTAATAACCTATAATGGAAGAGAACATAAAAAGTATACATATATTATATATATATTCAGTTATAAGTATATAACTTAATCACTTTGCTATACACCTGAAACACATTATAAATCAACTATACTCACACACATTATAAATCAACTATATTTCAAAGAAATTTTTTTAGAGTAAAAAAGAATGTTTCTTTAATACTAAGGATTTATCCAAGCCAATAAATATGATGAGCAAACTGGAAATGCAGTCAATTACCACTTTCTAACTACCCTCCAAAAGAAGAGCTTGAAAATGACCCGCACAATGGCAGCTTCATTAGGATAAGCCCTAAGAGAAAACTTTGAGAGGGATAGTCCTCATTGGAATATATGCTTCAGTGTATATATTAAGATTATTCATGTTCTTTGTCATACTTCATACATCAAAACAAAAGCACTCAGTCAAAATGGACTTAAGTGATAAACCTACTCCCCACCCCCACCTCAATCTTGCATCAGAGGTGAGATGAGGGGTGATAAAGAAGACATTTGAGACAATGCTAAGAAAATGTGCGTGTAAATTCAGAAGACATATGTACATTAAACAAAACTCTTCAAGATTGCTGCACTCTCCACTGTATAATTTTATAGACAGATTGTTATTGTTGCTTATGAGCATATAAATTCAGTGATGTTTGGCAGCTCACTAACAATTTTTGAAAGAAATTAAGTATCCTTTTTACATGGGCTGAAGATGTCTTTGCTAGTTGAGCTTGAGGGTAAAACTGGATACAATTATATATTCATTTAATTATTCATAACTTGAGTCTGAAATGAATGTGTATATATTTTTCACTTATTCACTTTATAAAATTCAAAACTAAACCCAGCATCAGCTTTGTCTTTGGTATGGTGACAAGTTTCTTTTCTACAGTGAACCAGTAAAAGATATTGTTCCAGAGAGAATTCAAATTGGACTGCCTACATATATTATACCTCACTATTGGGTGATGCTGCCACATTCTACAGGATAGATACAAGGAAGCATCAGCATACATTCCTATGAAATATTTCTATGCATAGAGTTGGGATATGGTCATTTAAGAGGAAAACTAGGCTGATTTACTGGAGTATTTCAGTCTGCAGGATTTTAAGGACTCAACTCATTCAGGGAAATAGCTAGGTTATGGGTTAAAGTCATATGAGAATAAGAGTTCAGATCTGGATGTGGTCATGTTTGCTGGGGACAGTTCAGTTCAGTCGCTCAGTCGTGTCTGACTCTTTGCAACCACATGGACTGCAGCACACCAGGCCTCCCTGTCCATCACCAACTCCCAGAGTTTACCCAAACTCATGTCCACTGAGTTGGTGATGCCATCCAACATCTCATCCTCTGTCGTCCCCTTCTCCTCCTGTCTTCAATCTTTCCCAGCATCAGGGTCTTTTCCAATGAGTCAGCCCTTTGCATCAGGTGGCCAAAGTATTGGAGTTTCAGCTTCAACATCAGTCCTTCCAATGAACACTCAGGACTGATCTCCTTTAGGATGGACTGGTTGGATCTTCTTACAGTCCAAGGGACTCTCAAGAGTCTTCTCCAACACCACGGTTCAAAAGCATCAATTCTTCAGTGCTCAGCTTTCTCTCTCATCCATACATGACCACTGGGGACAGTAGGGATGTGCATTTCATTCAATAGAAGTTAGGAAGGAATAGTACTAGGCTTCCCTGGTAGCTCAGCTGGTAAAGAATCCTCATGCAATGCAGGAGACCCCAGATCAATTCCTGGGCTGGGAAGATCCCCCGGAGAAGGGAGAGGCGACCCACTCCAGTATTCTTGGGCTTCCCTGGTGGCTCTGACAGTAAAGAATCCTCCTGCAATGTGGGAGACCTGGGTTTGATCCCTGCGTTGGGAAGATCCCCTGCAGGAGGGCATGACAACCCACTCCAGTATTCTTTTTTTTCCTTCCCACTCCAGTATTCTTGCCTGGAGAATCCCATGGAGAGAGGAGCCTAGCAGGCTACTGTCCACGGGGTCCCAAAGGGTCAGACATGAGTGAGCAACTAAAGCACAGCACACCTTAGACGATTATCAAAATTAACACTGTGAACAAAGCTTAAAGTCCCTACTCAAGTCCTATATGAAGATATTAATGCCTGGTGGTCCAGTGGCTAAGACTCCACACTCCTAATGCAAGGGGCCCTGGTTTGATCCCAGGGAACTAGATCCCACAGGCCACAGCTAGCAGTTCGTATGCTGTAACTAAAAGATCCTGCATGCTGCAACTAACACTGGGCCCAGTCACATAAATAAATGCTTTTTAAAAGATGTAGATGCAGTCTCATAAAGTATATAGCAAATGAGTTTAAAAGTATCAGATGGGATATATTTTATAACATAAAAGTACAAACTTTGGCAAAATCATGGCAACAAATAGATTGGGAATCATGATTGTCATCTGGGAAGATGATGGGCAGAGATCCATCTACCCGGAATAGGAGTCATTACCAAAGTATCACTCCACTTATTAATTAATGCCTTTGCAAACATATGAGTCATAGTATTACTATGCTTGGATTATTACTAAAAATACAGACTCATTTTGAAGATGGGAGTAGATTTTACTCTTCCTTCTCTCCTTTAACGTATGAAATCTTTTTAGCAGTATGACCATCAAAATTAGAAACATACAAATAACTAATCGCCTTCAATTAAAAATGCAGTTTGATTGATTAATGATGATGATGATGATTTTTACCAGTGTTAATGATTTTTTAATTCTTTCTGGGCTGGGTAACCAAAAGTGGGAATTGATAACTAAAGTGAACTGTCCCACAGCCAACTATAGTTCCTGCAAATGCATTTTTATTTTTTATTTTATATGAATATAAAAATCAAAAGTTTGTATTACCTAATCCACTACTGTGATGGGCTAAATGTTCTACAAATGTATTTCCCAAAATACTTTAACCTCCTAAAAGTAACTACCTCAGCTGAGAGAATCTAGGTGATATTATTTATATTCTGAAACACTGGAACTCTATAAATAAAAAAAATGTACTACCTCAAATTCTTGTTAATGAATTTCAGTAAAACTGATGAGAAAATATTTAAATTGTAATATTCTTTTTCACTCACACAGTTCCCTTATAATACTTAACGACAAACACCTTTCTTCTAATGTAATTACTAAAGAACCAGATTATAGTTACTAAAAACGAAGAATACTTTGTAGTTTTAGGTGTTGGGAGAGATGAAATGATAGACATTTAGCATGAATTATCATCTTTCTTTAATCTCTGAAATTTTAGAGTATTAGCTCTTCAGCAAGGTCTCCATTAATATGAGGAACTTTATGTATACACACACACACACACACACACACACACACACACACCCCTATATATGAGATGCTATTCCATCTGACAATAACCTTACCCAGGCACTATTTATAAATATTGTATCTAATGTTCTTGTTGTAGTTTGGGATATGAGAGATTGTGGGGGTGAATTTAAATCAATAAGATGACTAATGCCTGAAACTGCATTATTAGTCTTCCCTTAATTAGCTTATGGCACTGGTTCCTTTTAGAATGTAATTAATTTTTCATAGAATGGCTTAACACATAAACCTTATGTGAAAATAGAAGGCTAGGACTGGACTGGGGTTAGGAGAAGCATTTTAGTTCTTATTCCACTACAGTCTCTGTGACCCTGGGCAAGTAACCTATGTCCCCTAGAACTTCAGTTTTCTTGTCAGCAATTTATGAGGTGCCAGAGACTCATTTTTACCTAAGTTAGCATTTTGTCTGAAGTTGGGCTTATCATTTCATTAAATTTTAGGAATTCACAAAAATGTTAAGTGAATGTTTAAGTACAAACATCTGAAAATTACTGGCCTTACATGTTATCTATCTTTTTTTAAAAAATGGCATAAAAAAAAAGAAGGCAATCCAAATACATAAATAAAATCCATGCTAGGTCATAGGAAAGATACTTTAAAGAATCTGAATATTTACCAGGGATATTGGTATTTACAGTTTGCAAGCTTGTACAATGCAGTAGACAAAATCTTGAACTCAGAATCAGCAAATTCTCTTTAAAATTCCAACTTGGGACTTCCCTGGTATGCAGCGAATAAGAATCCACCTGCCAATGCTGGGGATATGGGTTCAATCCCTGGTCGGGGAAGATTCCACAGGCTGAGGAGCAACTAAGCTTCTGCAACACAACTACTGAGCCTTGTGCTCTAGAGCCTGGGAGCTGCCAACTACTGAGTCTGTGAGCTGCAGCTTCTGAAGCCTGTCCACGACAGCCTGTGCTTTGCACCAGGAGAAGCCATCACAGTGAGAAGCCTGAGCACCACAATGAAGAGTGGCCTCTACTTGCTGCTGCTAAGTTGCGTCGTGTCTGACTCTGTGCAACCGCACAGACGGCAGCCCATCAGGCTCCTCCATCCCTGGGATTTTCCAGGCAAGAATACTGGAGTGGGTTGCCATTTCCTTCTCCAATGCATGCATGCATGCATGCTAAGTTGCTTCAGTTGTGCCCAACTCTGTGCAACCCCATGGGCAGCAGCCCACCAGGCTCCTCCGTCCACAGGATTCTCTAGGCAAGAATACTGAAGTGGGTTGCCATGTCCTTCTCCATTCCACTTGCTACAACTAAAGAAAGCCCACACACAGCAATGAAGAATAAGCACAGCCGCCCCCCGCCAAAAGAATTCCAACTTGACTACTGAATTTGTAAGTCTCCTCCCTTCTCCTCTATGCAACATGAATTCTCTAAGACTAGGAAATAGGTACCAGTAAAAGCCTTCCTCAGCGATCAATGCAAAGAAATAGAGGAAAACAATAGAATGGGGAAGACTAGAGATCTCTTCAAGAAAATTAGAGATACCAAGGGAATATTTCATGCAAAGATGAGTTCGATAAAGGACAGAAATGGTATGAACATAACAAAAGCAGAAGATATTAAGAAGAGGTGGCAAGAATACACAGAAGAACAGTACAAAAAAGATCTTCATGACCCAGATAATCACGATGGTGTGATCACTCACCTAGAGCCAGACATCCTGGAATGTGAAGTCAAGTGGGCCTTAGAAAGCATCACTACGAGCAAAGCTAGTGGAGGTGATGGAATTCCAGTTGAGCTATTTCAAATCCTGAAAGATGATGCACTGTGAAAGTGCTGCAACTCAATATGCCAGCAAATTTGGAAAACTCAGCAGTGGCCACAGGACTGGAAAAGGTCAGTTTTCATTCCAATCCCTAAGAAAGGCAATCCCATAGAATGCTCAAATTACTGCACAATTGCACTCATCTCACACGCTAGCAAAGTAATGCTCAAAATTCTCCAAGCCAGGCTTCAGCAATACATGAACCATGAACTTCCAGATGTTCAAGCTGGTTTTAGAAAAGGCAGAGGAACCAGAGATCAAATTGCCAACATCTGCTGGATCATCGAAAAAAGGGAGTTCCAGAAGAACATCTACTTCTGCTTTATTGACTATGCCAAAGCCTTTGACTGTGTGGATCACAATAAACTGTGGAAAATTCTGAAGGAGATGGGCATACCAGACCACCTGACCTGCCTCTTGAGAAACCTATATGCAGGTCAGGAAGCAACAGTTAGAACTGGATATGGAACAACAGACTGGTTCCAAATAGGAAAAAGAGTATGTCAAGGCTGTATATTGTCACCCTGCTTATTTAACTTATATGCAGAGTACATCATGAGAAATGCTGGGCTGGAAGAAGCACAAACTGGAATCAAGATTGCCAGGAGAAATATCAATAACCTCAGATATGCAGATGACACCACCCTTATGGCAGAAAGTGAAGAGGAACTAAAGATGAAAGTGAAAGAGGAGAGTGAAAAAGTTGGCTTAAAACTCAACTTTCAGAAAACTAAGATCATGGCATCTGGTCCCATCACTTCATGGGAAATAGATGGGGAAACAGTGAAAACGGTGTCAGACTTTATTTTTTGGGGCTCCAAAATCACTGCAGATGATGACTGCAGCCATGAAATTGAAAGACGCTTACTGCTTGGAAGGAAAGTTATGACCAACCTAGATAGCATATTAAAAAGCAGGGACATTACTTTGCCAACAAAGGTCCATCTGGTCAAGGCTATGGTTTTTCCAGTGGTCATATATGGATGTGAGAGTTGGACTGTGAAGAAAGCTGAGTGCCGAAAAATTGATGCTTTTGAACTGTGTTTTTGGAGAAGACTCTTGAGAGTCCCTTGGACCGCAAGGAGATCCAACCAGTCCATCCTAAAGGGGATCAGTCCTGGGTGTTCATTGGAAGGACTGATGCTGAAGCTGAAACTCCAGTACTTTGGCCACCTCAGGCGAAGAGCTGACTCATTGGAAAAGACCCTGATGCTGGGAGGGCTTGGGGGCAGGAGGAGAAGGGGACGACAGAGGATGAGATGACTGGATGGCATCACCGACTCGATGGACATGAGTTTGAGTAAACTCCAGGAGTTGGTGATGGACAGGGAGGGCTGGCATGCTGCAATTCATGGGGTTGCAAAGAGTCAGACACTATTGAGTGACTGAACTGAACTGAAGAAACAGATGGCAGTCTCAGGGAGTCTTAGAAATTGTCTTGATCATTTTTGTTTAAGGACCATTCTGAAAATGAGGAGTTGCTTCAAAGTTTAGTTTGTAAGCATGCCTCTTCTGATAATAGTTTTGGCTTCAGTTCTTTATTTGACCTAGAGGTACAGAAAACACATGCTGGAATGAAATCACTTGAAACTTGTTCCTCTTTTGGATCCTAATAATTCTTTGTGTTTTGACTATTAAAAATAGTCACTCTCTATATAACCAATTTCTTTACATAGCTCTCTCTTTTAAAAGTGTTAATGAAAATGTATGTATTTTCAGGTTCTTACAGCTAGAATACATTTTCTAAAGGTGTCTCAGGGCCTCCTAAATAACGGATCTTTTTGTTAAATTAATAAATCTATCAAAAAATAAGCTTTTCACTTCAGTGTATTTTAGGAAGAAAAAAAAAAACTCACAGGTTGAAGTCTTTATTGCCCTTCTTCCCCCACATCCTCATAAATTGGTTTGGTGTTTAATTTTTGATCTAGGAAAGAATAATTCATTTTTATCTTCATTTAATTTTAATAGTCAAGGAGTAGTCTACAGAGATTGAATAAATTTAATCCTTCTGCAATTAGTGTCAAATTAATTCATTCTGGATGTGGATAACTAAAGAAATACAGACCCTCCCACACAGTGACAGAAATCTTTATCAGGTTTAATGTTTTATGTAAATGATCCTACTAGAAAGGAAGCTTGTCTTGTCTCTGCCTCCTCCCTTTCTGTCCTCGTTAATTGTTTGTTTTTAAACTAAAGTTTCTTGGAGGACTGAAGTCTTCCCTGGATCAACTGTGTGATCCTACAAGAATAACATTCTGCCACTGATTTGGCTCCTTTGGGTAGAGAAATGAAAATTTTTCCCCTAATAAAATTCACAGCTACATAACTTCTGTGGGATGCTTCAGCAAGGATGGTATGGTCAGACATCGTGAGGACGATCTGGCCATGTCTTGTGTGCAGCAAGCAGACAGGATTATGGTAAGGAGCCATTGTTTCACACAACATGATCCATCTGGTTCATCCCAGCCTGTCATCCAAGGATGATTTCCTGAGCAAGACTGTTGTCCCTCCTATTTATCGAGAAGCCCAGACACAAAAAGCTACCAAGTAGGTCAGCATCCAAAACATTTAAAACTCTTTCTTCTTTCTTTCCTTTAAAATTAGCATTTGGGATTATATGGTTATTGTCAATATAGGTTTTATAATTAACCATCCTAATAGATGAAGAACAACAATCTAATACTCTTTTAATTACTTATACAGCTATAAATGCACAGTGGTAATTGCTAAACATGACTCATCAAGGTTTCTTTTAAAAGATAATTTAGCTATCTCTTGTCAAGTCACTATTTAATGTTACTTTCTATATTTGCTGTGATAAGCATTAAAATTTGTATATTGGTTGATAAATCATTGTTTAGGAGTGTCTAAAGGGTTCAGTAAATGGTATGAAATTGCCATAGTGTAATAAATGGTTATTTGATAATGAATGAAATTGTTTGAAAATACTGTTAAAATGTCAAGTTTAAACATATACATCATTACTCAAAAGGAAGGCAAACATGGAAACCACAGTGACATCATAAATATACTGCAATAAACACATTTATTTATACTGAGCAAGTTATAGGTACTTTGTATAAATGTGCACAAATTGATATATGAAGTTAATTTCAATCTGCAAAAGTAATTGCATTGGTTTAACTTATTTAACTCTCCTTACAATAATATTTACTGCAGAAAAAGAAGGTAAAGAAATAAATGATGATAAATAGATAAAATACATAGGAAATGGGAATTGTTTTACAATTTAATTACACTGTCACATAAAATTATCACACAAATACACCAACCCGACAGCAGAAATACATTAAAACTCTATTATCTAATGCAGAAGACAGTTTTTTTGTTGGCTATTATTTCATTTGCACATTTAAAATAATTTTGTTTTTTTTCCACCAGCATGAAATGTTAAACAATCTCAAAAGCAAAAAATAGTAAGTTGGAAACAAAGACTGCCTAAAGGAAATGTTTTGCTTTGTCCAATATTATCAAGATTGACACAACAATCTAAGAAAAGGGCAACAAAAGCACGCCATCCCTCGTGATTGATAAATAGAAGAAACATAAACTCAGGATAGAAAGTGAAGTTAATTGATTTGTTGGACTTCAGAACTCACAGGAAGTGTGAAAATAACTTAGTAGTTGGACAGCTTAAATGGCCTAACATTCCATTTTGGGATAAATAAATATACACAGCAAAGATTCATTGGTCTTACAAAACCAACTCAAACATGTATTTCCTAACACTTTCTAGCCTTATGCTAGATACTGGGGCACTGTTTTGGCTCTGTCCTTAAAAAGCTAACCATCTAATAAGGGAGATGAGACATGTTCATAAGAAATAAGGCTTTTATGTCACAGTTGGTTATTTATTGATTGATTTGTATATGTATCAGGTTGTTTTGCTCTAAGTTTCCAAGCCATAAACTGCAACTAGAATATAGTGCCCAAACCTTTCTATTAAAAATCCTGAGCTTTGGTATCAATTTTTGTCTCTGATATCTAATCCTAAAAATCCTGCAATGTATTTATTAATATCTAATTTTGTAACATTCCTTAGGTTACTAGGGCAAGAATAATTTTATTTAGTCTAGGAAAATACAAAATTGAAAAGTACAAACTTTAGTTTGAGAAAAGTGAATTACTCAAAGGGAAAAAGTAATTGAAGGAATAAGTGAGAATTAAAAATAATTATTGAAGTGAAAACTTATAGGTTTAATGCAACTAATAATATATAGTGATTTAAAAGCATATCCTGCAATTTTTTCATGAGTGTCAAATATTTACCCAGGGCCAATAAACTAACTTTTTAGATGGTATTTAGTGTTTATGAAATAAAGCCATATTTCTCTTTCATTTCTCTCAATATCCATCCAAATAGAAGGCAAATTGGTGGGTCTTCTACAGCCTGGGGGTTAAATAAGACTGTAACACATACTTGGATCTTGACAAACTGGAGTTATTCTTCTAATTTGTTATCAAATTACTAGTGGGGAAACATAAATTATGAATGAAAAACAAGAAAATTTTCATGGGTTCAATTGACCACTCAGGACTTATCTGAAATTAATTATGCTATTTTCTAAGCTAAGGAAATCTGATAATTTTCTGATCACTGTATTTGAAGCATTTTTAATAGTAAAAGTTTTAAAGAGTCATTTTACTGTTTTGTCTGTTGATATGTATGTGTATATATAGTCATTCTATGTATATTTATTTAGGTATAGCCTCTATTACATGTACATTTTCAATGGGTAACATTTCTTTCTCAAGTAAAATAAGCAGAGGTAATGATGAATACAGTTGCAAGAGCATTCAAATAGTTTAAAATTTCTAAATAAAATAAGAATACAAATTTTTAGTATTTTATTTCTATTTTTATTGCTGTTAAAAGATTTTTAATGTCAGATGTAATGATTAGATAAATGTAAACATAATTCTTATTAGAGAGCTATATCTGATTTTTCTTAATGGCGTGATATATGATAATTAAAGCGTGCTTTAAATCTTAAGGGCTTCCAGGCTATTTTGGCTCCAGTTGGCAAATTCATTTATAAAAGAAAAGAAGCAGACATTGAAATAGGTAAAATACAATAATAAAAGTAATTCAGACATGACAATGGAAAATGGAGATGCTTAAAAAGAAAATTTAGAGTATCAGATATTGATGAGAGTAGAATCATAAAACGTTATTCCTAGAATGGCTTTCATATTCCTATAAATTAAATAAACTGACTCACTTCTGAACATTAGGGTCTTCAAAATGATATGTATATACTGAAAATATGATCTTTTTTATTGGCTATTGCTACAGAAAGGGTCATAAGTAATGCCAGCCATTATTAGAATTTAGAAGACATCATTTATTATACTTCAGAATGGCCTGTTATATACAATCGTTATTTAAGAAAATATTGAACATGGGATGTAGTTAACTTCTAACATATTGGAAATATCGTTAATTTAAAATTCAAATTTCTCTATTCTCAAAAAGTGTGGTGTTTAACCACTATAAAAAATTTATACCCCATCTTAAATTTAAACATAAAACTCAAGAAAGATAACCAATGCTGTAAAACAGAAATGCCTACATCTCTCTGAACATATATGATGCTATCATGCTAACATAGAACTCTTGCCTTCCTTTTCTAATGTCCTCTCAGCATTAATGCTTTCACTAATCTTGGTCTATAGTTACTGCTCCTTCCTGCCCGTTGATGACACCAATTTCTCATTTGACACACTTTCCTAAACTGTGTCATTTGGGGCCCTGTTTTGTGTGATTGTGTGTGAAATTGCAAGAAGAAAATAGGGTAAATTCTCTTCCTCTTCCCTAAGAATATAATAGTCTACTCCCCCTGTTTATACAGAAATTACATTCGAGTCAGGTCAAATTAAAATAGGAAATTATCAGTTGTGCCTGCCTTTTATGTCAGTAGAAGTACAAATCCTGAAATGCTGCACAGACCTTCCTAAGACGTGACCTGTCACGGACACCTGTAAAAGCCTACAGGGAGAGACCTCTCTAAGATGTGAAAAGCAGGGGTCAAGCCTAGATAAAAAAATGGCTTAAGCTAAAATTGACTTCTCTTCTGTCAAGAAATCCATGCCTGGTTCTCTTTCCCTGGGGACCTTCTCCTCTATCTTCTTGTACCGTAGGAAAGCTATCAAAGGAAAGTTCATGATTGATTCCTATGAATTGTGCAGTTAATCATTGCTATAGAAGTTAACTGCCCCGAATGCTTTTGTGAACACCAAGTCTAAAGGACTCTTCCTTCACAATCTGTTACTAGATTTTTCTTACTGGTATCATCTCATCCTTAGATTACTACAGCAATTTCTAACTCATTTCTTGTCCTCTAGATTCTTTCTACTATAATCAGTGCTAATTATAGCCATTGAACTAATCGACCTAAAACAGTTTTCTATTGCTGCCTAACAAATTACCACAAATTTAGTGGCTGAAAACACCCTTTTTAATGTTCACAGTTCTGTGGGTCAGAAATCCGGACACAGAGTGACTGGGTTCTCTGCTTAGGGTTTCACAAAGCTATTAGTAAAACTAAGATGTTGGCTGTGTTGCATTCCCGTCTGGAAATGGGGCCCTCTTCCAGCTTATGTGGGGAATTTAATTCCTTGTGATCATAAGACTCAGATTCCCATTTCTTACTGGCTAACAATGGGGAGATGCTTTTGGTTCCTTAAGGCTATTCTCATTTTCTGATAGGTTAACCTCCACTTAAGGGCTCATTGGATTAGATCAAGTCCATCCAAGATACTCTACTTCCCTTAGAGTCAACAGTCATGAAATCAAAAGCTGCTTGCTCTTTGGAACAAAAGCTATGACAAATCTAGACAGCATACTAAAAAGCAGAAACATCACTTTGCTGACAAAGGTCCATGTAGTCAAAGCTACGGTTTTTCCAGTAGTCATATGTGGATGTGATTTGGACCATAAAGAAGGCTGAGTGCCAAAGAATTGATGCTTTTGAACTGTGGTGCTAGAGAAGATTCTTGAGAGTCCCTTGGACAGCAAAGAAATCAAACCAATCAATCTTAAAGGAAATCAACCCCGAATATTCATTGGAAGAACTGATGCTGGAGCTGAAGCTTCAATTCTTTGGCCACCTGATGTGAAGAGCTGACTCATTGGAAAAGATCCCGATGCTGAGAAAGTTTGAGGGCAAGAGGAGAAGGGAGTAAGAGAAGATGAGAAGGTTGGATGGCATCACTGACTCAATGGACATGAGTTTCAGCAACCTCGGAGATATAGTGAAGGACAGGGCAGCCTGGCATGCTGCAGTCCATGGGGCTGAAAAGAGTCAGACATAACTTAGCAACTGAACAACAATGATAACAATTCAATGTAACATAACTTAATCATGGTTGTGATGTCCCACTCACACTCAAGGATAAGAATTAGGCAAAGTATATACTAGAGATTACTAGAACTAGGGGATCTCGGGGCCATCTTACAATTCTATCTACCTATACAGTAAGTAGCTATTTAAATTTAGCAACATTAAAAACAAACCTAATTTCAATGCTGTTTATTGCATCTTACTTCTTTCCTCTAGTTTCACTTTTCTCTTTGACAACATTATTTGTGATTTGATATTGGTTATATTATTATTTGACAAGATCCTTTAGTGATTATTTTATTGAGGGTCAGAAATAGGTAAGCACTTTTAGTTGCCAGAAAATGTCTTTATTTTAGTCTCACTTTTAAATTATAGTTCAGACTTGTGTGGAATTCTAATTGACATTTACAGCTACTTCTCTATTGCCTTCTGGCATCTGAAGACTGAAGCCGGAAATTAGTTCAATTGTACTTCCTTTGTAACTAATGTTTTCCCTTCTTGGTGGGATTTAACAGTGATATTTTCTAGTTCCACAAGTCTAAGTGTGTACTTATTTATTTTCCTCTTGGTTTCTAGAATACCCTTTCAATTTAAAGATTCCCATCTTTCTTAAATTTTGTAAAATTCTGTATGTTTTCAAATGTTGCTTCAGTCAGTTCAGTTCAGTCCCTCAGTTGTGTCTGACTCTTTGAGACCGCATGGACTGCAGCATGCTAGGCTTCCCTGTCTATCACCAACTGCTGGAGCCTACTCAAACTCATGTCCATCGCGTTGGTGATGCCATTCAACCATCTCATCCTCTGTTGTCCCCTTCTCCTCCAACCTTCAATCTTTCCCAGCATCAGGGTTTTTTCCAATGAGTCGGTTCTTTGCATCAGGTGGCCAAAGTACTGCAGTTTCAGCTTCAGCATCAGTCCTTCCAATGAAGATTCAGTCTGACTTGCAGTCCAAGGGACTCTCAAGAGTCTTTTCCAACACCACAAGTTCAAAAGCATCAATTCTTCAGCACTCAGCTTTCTTTACAGTCCAGCTCTCACATCCATACATGACTACTGGAAAAAACCATAGCTTTGACTAGAAGGACCTTTGTTGGTAAAGTAATGTCTCTGCTTTTTAATATGCTGTCTAGGTTGGTTATTGCTTTTCTTCCAAGGAGCAAGTGTCTTTTAATTTCATGGCTGCAGTCACCATCTGCAGTGATTTTGAAGCCCAAAAAATAAAGTCTGCCACAGTTTCCATTGTTTCTCCATCTATTTCCCATGGAATGATGGGACCAGATGCCATGATCTTAGTTTTTTGAATGTTGAGCTTTAAGCCAACTTTTTCACTCTCCTCTTTCACCTTCATCAAGAGGTTCTTCAGTTCTTTTTTGCTTCCTGCCATAAACGTATGTCATCTGCATATCTGAGGTTATTGATATTTCTCTTGGCAGTCTTGATTCCAGCTTGTGCTTCATCCAGCCCAGCGTTTCTCATGATGTACTCTGCATATAAGTTAAATAAGCAGGGTGACAATATACAGCCTTGACGTACTCCTTTTCCTATTTGGAACCAGTCTGTTGTTCATGTCCAGTTCTAACTGTTGCTTCCAAACCTGCAAACAGGTTTCTCAGGAGGCAGGTCAGGTCGTGTGGTATTCCCATCTCTTTCAGAATTTTCCACAGTTTGTTGTGATCCACACAGTCAAAGGCTCTGATATAGTCAATAAAGCAAAAGTAAATGCTTTTCTGGAACTCTCTTGCTTTTTCGATGAACCAGTGGATGTTGGCAATTTTGTCTCTGGTTCCTTCCTTTTCTAAATCCAGTCTGAACACCTGGAAGTTCACGGTTCATGTATTGCTGAAGCCTGGCTTGGAGAATTTTGAGCATTACTTTGCTAGCGTGTGAGATGAGTGCAATTGTGCTGTAGTTTCAACATTCTGTTGTATTCTTTTCATTATTTTTTCCCCAAGAATTCTTAATTGAATAATATCCAAAATAATTTATTCTCCATGTATGTTAACTGCTCTTTCATATGTTTATTTTTTTGTATCTAAGTACTGCATGCTGAGAGAATCCCCCAGTTTTGTCTTCCAGTTCAGTAATTCTTTCAATTCTTATCCAGAGTTTGTCCCTTCTACTGATTTTTTAAAAATGTCTTATCAGTGTAATATTCCATCTGAACACTTTAGTTTGCTTTATTAGCCATGCATTTTGTGTAATTTTTTACCTATGCTATTTTTTAAGTTTCAAAGGAAAATTTGTATTTCTTTGCAGAAACAAACTATATTTGTTAGATTTTTTAAAAAATATTTTCTTTTGTCTCAAGTAAATTTGTTTGTTTTTTTTTTTAACTACAGTTTTATTTGGCTCCTCTGTCTTAGAATTAGTTTCCTTGTTCTATTTTAGAATTTAAGTTTTCAGATTCTGGGGTGGGAGGTTTTTATTTTTGTTTCTCTTTTTGTGTGTGTGCTCATCTCCTGCTATCTAGTGATTTCATAGTTGCCTCAGAGGATCA
The DNA here is from genome assembly GCF_023699985.2 of Odocoileus virginianus. Classification (NCBI taxonomy): domain Eukaryota; kingdom Metazoa; phylum Chordata; class Mammalia; order Artiodactyla; family Cervidae; genus Odocoileus; species Odocoileus virginianus. The sequence continues at coordinate 39,479,308 of NC_069679.1, read as the reverse complement.
CCCCTAGAGGCCTCAAGCAAGAACTCAGTGTACTGGCAGCTGTTCCCAGGTCCCACCCTAGGTGATGTTATTAATATACAAGGCAGTATTGGGTCAGGTCCAGGTAAAGAGGATGTGTCTATGTCCTTTCACCTCTCCAGATGCTGACTGTTTCATAAATTATATTCCTGGGCCATCCTTAAAGTTGACAGAAGAGCTCCAGCCCTTACATGGCTTCAAGCAGTAGAGGAGATTAATTCCCAAATATTTCATGAGAACTTTACTCCCTGTTATCTCTCAGAAGCTGTTCCACCACCTCCCCTACGTGCTTCCAGACCCAGAGCACGTTCCACAGCTTCAGCCCCTTCGATCTGCTCAAGATTGTGAGCAGAGGACTGACATAGCCTGGGAAACATTTTAGAGAATTATATCAGCTGCTGAATTGAGAATGGGCTTTGGGGATCAGTGGCGTGGTTGATGGAGCAAGAGTTGAGGCAAGGAGACTAATAATCAGAGATGATGGTGGCTCAGGCCCGCACAAAGGAGAGCAAAGAATCAAGGATGACTGCGAGAGTTTTGCTCTGGGCAGCTGGGTGGATGCGGTGCTCTTCATTGAAAGAGGGAAAGACTAGATCTTTTCCCAAATAAGTGAGGTGTTTGTCCAAACCCAGATGATTAGGGTTTGTTGCAGGCCCCTCGATTCCAGATGTGAAACAAAAAGTTAGAGGAAATTTGGTTTCCAACATTAAGGTCAGAGATGTATTGGACCAAGGGATCAGAGATCCTTGAAGGATGGGTCCCTGTAAGCTTGGGATAGGTTAAAGGAGCCTCTTGGTACTGATAGTCAGTGGCTGATTTACTCTAAACTTAGCTTAGCTTCTGTTTCTGTATATTTACTGTCACCTAATTATGTGAATCGACCTGTGTCCAGTATGATTTTGGCGGGTGAGGCTACTTCTCCTTTCTGTGTGATACATCTGGTTTAATTCTGCTACCTTGGAAGTTAGCACTGGTAACAATACCACTCATGAGAAATCAAAAGATAATTTAGATTCATAACTGAGGTATCATTTAGGGCATGTCTCTGTGCATAGAAAGTGAAATCAAATGTTCAGGCAATTATGAGAATTATTCAGGCAAAAAGACATTTCTTCCTCCCTTATATGGATATTTCATGAAAAATTTCTAGGCTTGTCATTAACTAGCTCATTACTTTAATTAACCACTTCATTATGTAAGTGTAGACACAGTCTTAGAATTATTTGTACTGTTTCTTCCTGTGTGTAAATAACTGTGAAGTAAAAATATTAATTTATGAATGTAATTGTGTAGGTGATCACTCCACATTTACTCAGAATTAGCAATTAGTGCATGCAAATCAGCTAAGACAAAAGTCTCTCTGATCCTGTTCAGAATACAGGAAGAGTTAATTTGCAAGAATGCCTGCTTCTGGCCCATTTGATTCTCAAAAGTCACGTTCTTGCCTCTGAAAATCAGAAACGGACCATATTTGTTGTGAGCTTTATGATCACCACTAATGCCCTTGCAAACACAAGAAATAAAATGCTAACAAATCATCAGCCATTACCTAATTATATTTACCAAGACAGATAAAGTTGGGGTGGGGGGAGAAAGAGTGGATCATATTTTTTTAAAGGCGTTTCTCACTTTGCAAACAAAGATGAAATTTATAGCTTAATTATTCTTCATAGTGCTATACCGAGCCTTTTCTGTTAATCATACCCAAGTCCTGAAATTTTTCTCCCAAAAAGGTATAAAATGTGTGTTGACTCCCAATTAGATCAAATTCCCTCCAGTACAGGTAATGCTAATGGGATTTAACATTCCTGAGGCTTCACTGGGGTCCTCAGTAGGAAAAACTCTGATATACATAAAATATCACTCTTTCAGCAATATAAACATCAACTAACACAGAATAGTACATTTGCCTTGGACATCTTGAATTGTGGAAGTTATTAGAATTAGTTACTTCATTAAAGATCATGCTTGTGATTGAATAGCAGCAGGTGAGTTGCCTTGATCATTGAACAATATTTGGATGCTTATTTCTAGGTTGTGTGTGTGCCTGCTAAGTTGCTTCAGTCATGTTCAACGCTTTGCGCCTCTGTGGACTGTGTAGCCTGCCAGGCTTCTCTGTCCAGTGGGATTCTCCAGGCGAGAATATTGGCGTGAGTTGCCATGGCCCCCTCCAGGGGATCTTCCCCACCCAGGGATTGAACTCAGGTCTCCCACATTGCAGGTGGATTCTTTACTGACTGAGCCACCAGGGAATTCCAGGGAAGCCCTTATTTCTAGGTTATCTATTTACAAATATTTGTGGTGATTGTTGTTCAGTTGCTAAGTCATGCCACTCTTTTGCAACCCTACGGACTGTAGCTCAACAGACTCCTCTGTCCATGGGGTTCTCCACGCAAGAATACTGGAGTGGGTTGCCATTTCCTTCTCCAGGGGATCTTTCCATATTAGGGATCAAACCCATGTCTCCTGCAGTGGCAGGTGGATTCTTTACCACTGAGCCACCAGGGGAGCCCAGATATACTGTCCCTGAAACAGCAGGAGCCTGTGGGGCCTTCCTAGGACAAACCCACTCCATGTCCTCCACCTGTCTTCTGTCTGTAGAAGAACTTAAACCAAAGAATAAATGTATTCAGGGAAATAAGAATATGCAGAAACAAAGGAAAAGCAGTCAAACAAGACAAAAAATAAGAATAATTTAGTCATTAAACAAAGTCAAGGACCTTTAGTTCCTTCTCAAAGGCTATAGATAAGGTTCTGAGCCATATCCTCTGAGCTGTTTTATAGACACTAAAACTCCCATGAGGTGGAAGAAGTTAACTAACTATATGATGACAAGATTGTGGCCATGACATGTGTGTGTGTGTGTGTCTTCAGTCACTTTAGTCGTGTCCAACTCTTTGTGACCCCACGGACTGTAGCCCACCAGGCTCCTCTATCCATGGGATTCTCCAGGCAAGAATACTGGAGCGGGTTGCCATTTCCTTCCCTCAGGGAGCCATGACACAAGATGCCACAATTATAAGAACTGGCCTTACGGCAATGGGAACAAATCAACCCTGGAACTGAAGATTAACACATAATTGACCAGGGGATTTTTGCAGAAACTAACCCTTCTGGCCAGCAATTTGTTATGTAAGCAAACACTAGTCAATATGCAAGTGAATATTGAAATACTCCAGTCAAAAACATTTGGGTAACAAAAGATGTATCAATGAATCTCTGGTTAATAATTTGTTAACTGTACTTGAAATAACATAATGTTGATTAAACCACTGCATCACTAATTTCATGATGACTGTCAGAGCTGACCATACTGGTCTACATGTAGGCCTCTCTTTGTCTGTGCACCCCTGAAACTCACCTTTAAAAGCTCTTGCCCATTGATGGGGGATCTGGTCTTTGGACACGAGTCTTCTCTTTCCCAGTTGCCAATCTCATGAATAAAGCAACCTTTTTTCCCCTATCAACACCTACTTCTTGAATACTCGCTTATGAGCAGAGAGTAGCTGGAGCTGAGTTTTGATTATATCCTGAAGTTTTTTAAGATGCATCCACAGGTCTGTGTAAACTGAGCTACTGCGATCACATATTTTCCTAACTCTTCATATGCCTCGGGGAAACTCTGAGGTGCCAGACTATAACTTGAGAGCTCCTTTGAAAAACCATGGGCTGAAGTGGTTAGGGAAGATGAAGGTAGGTATTCAATCCGCTTCTCATTTACTCATGAATTTGATGTTTCAACTTTCATTCTCCTGCTTAGTGCAACTCTCCAGCATCACCACCAGAGGGAGCGAGGTTAATGTCTGGCGAGAAAAGCAGGTAGCTTTCCATCACTACTCACAGCAGTGTTAGATAGCTTATCTATCAGAGGCTGATATCTAAATGTCAGTCACATGCTAGGTATTCTACAACATTATTCCTTTATTTTTAATGTCTGACATTTAAGTTATATTATTTCTTTTTAAATAGAAAACATATTCATAAGTTTGAAAAATTTTCAAGTTCAACAGACTATACGATGAAAACTCCCCTGCCACCTTTGTCCCTCAGCCTCTCAGCTATATTTCTCACAAGCAACTGATATTACCAGTTTCTTGTGATATTTCACTTCACACATATGTAATGTTATCTGTTTCTTTAGAGCTAATTTATGCATGCACGTGTCTGACATTTTGCGACCCCATGGACAGGGCTCCTCAGTCCATGCATGGAGTTCTCCAGGCAAGAATACTGGAGTGGGTTGCCATTTCCTACTCCATTTATATATGTGTGTGTATGTTTACATATATAAACAAATACATTCTTTCCCTACCCTTTTAAAGACAAATGGTAGTATGCTACACACATAATTGTGCATTTAATGATATATCTTGGAGATCGTTCCATATCAATACAAAAGGATCTTTCCTAATATTTTTTATGCTATCATTGTGTGCATGTGCTGCAATTCATTCAATCAGTTCTTTATTGATGTGCATTTAGGTTACATACAGTCTTTTGTGGTTACAAACAATGCTGCAATGAATAAGCCTATAAGTATACTACTTTTTAAAAATGCAAGTTTGCTTTCTGGGAGGAGATGTCAGTAACTCTATTTTGTACTTTATGACTCCATAACTGTGCTGACCAAACTCTGCTTTCAAAAAAATGAGGGGTGGGATATTTGCTGAGAATGTAATTCTTGAGAACTACATAGAAATGTGCCTTTACTCAGACATCCTTGACAACGCAATAAATTGTTTTTAAAAATTGGCTTGGCCAAAATGTTCATTTGGGTTTTTCCATAACACCTTATGGATGGTTCAATCATAGTTCTTGGCAAACAACTTATGTAAACTAAGTGTACTTCTCTGTTTTCCTTTTAAAACCCCCTACTTTTTGTCCCCCAGACAGGACATTATTCTGGTTGCTGCCAGAATCTGTGTTCCCAGATTGCCATTCCAAGACCACAAATAAATGCATTTCTTTGTTTGCAGTCTGCCTCTTTTTCTCACATGACAACCTGTAAGATACATTCTTAGAACAGAGTACCTGGGACAAAGAGCATACTTGCTTATAGGCTATTTCCAACTACATCACCATTTCACACACAGGAGGTTCTCAGAGAAGTAAAATGACTCACAGTTATTAAACACTGGAGCCAGAATTCAAACATGTGCTTTTTCTATATCACCACATTGCTCTTTTACGGGTTGAAAAGATTTTTCCTCAATAATAAATGAGTATGTATATGTACAATGTGTGTGGTAAGTGCTTTATAGGATACAAATGAGTAAAGACATGGATACTCTCCTCAAGTAGGTTATGATTCAGTAGTTTCAATAAAATATTGGAAAGAAGGAAGCAGATGAAGCTATGGAATATATATGCCTCACACACCTACATTACACACATACATATATATATATGTGTGTGTACATATGTATGTATATGTTTACACACATACGCCATTTAAAGTAAATATAGATAATGGATGTGACAACTCGAGCAGTATAAATAACCTCCACTACAAGTCTGCTACCTGATTCACTCATTCCTTCATCAAAATTTACTGAGAACTTGTTGGATTTTTCTGTATAGTCTCAGCCTTAGGTTTTATTTGTAGATTTCTACCTTGGTCCCGATTCCTCAGTCCTCATCTAGCCTATCAGAGATGTTTCCCTTCAGACTAAACTCTAGTCTTGTCTTCTGTGTTCTTCCCCTGAGATGACTGCTTTGTTCTGATTTCCAGGCCAGTGGCTGGTGCCCAGCTGTTTGTTGACCATGTTTCCAGAGGTTGAAGCTGAAATATCCAGTCTCTGGAATATCCAGTCTCTAGGCTTTCATCCAGCCTAAATCTGGGGTGCCAGGTCTAGAGCTTCCCTACTGTTCTGGCTCATTTTAAATAAACAGACCCAACTTTATATGGATAGTGATGTTTGAAAGATATAATATATGAATAGGTCATTTTGGGGGGCTTCCCCAGTAGCTCAGTGGTAAAGAATCCACCTGCAATGCAGGAGACGTGGGTTCAATTCCTGGGTTGGGAAGATCCCCTGGAGAAGAGCATGGCAACCCACTCCAGTATTCCCTCCTGGGAAAATCCCATGGACAGAGGAGCCTGGTGGGCTGTGGGCTGTGGGGTCGCAAAGAGTCGGGCATGACTAAAGCATCTGAGCACAAGCACGGTGTAGTTTTTCTAATTATAAAGTGTTATACAAATTCTAATTATTATCATGAAAGGATAGGGCCCTAGGTGTAAATGTGGGATGTTATCAGCACAGAGGTATTCCAGCAACCCACTCCAGTATTCCTTCCTGGGAAAATCCCATGGACAAAGGAGCCTGGTGGGCTATGGTCCATGGGAATTCTATGCCTCTGACTTGGTTCTGTTGTTAAAATTTCTGATTTATGTAATTAAAATTACCTGCCAAAATACAACGACATGATTAAAGAATATCACCACTTAAAGCAAGCTGAGAATTTTGTTTCAGTTAATTAGAGTTACCTGTGTACCTCCAGGGTTGAATAGTTTGCAAAGGTGCACTATTTATTTTCTTTTCAGCTAAACTGACCTAGGAGATGTTTTGTTCCCAAGTTGCCTTGCAAAAAGGTGAATTTAGGGACTTTTGGTAGCCCAGTGGTTAAGAATTTGCTATCTAATGGATGTGAGAGTTGGACTATAAAGAAAGCTGAGCACTGAAGAATTGATGCTTTTGAACTGTGGTGTTGGAGAAGACTCTTGAGAGTCCCTTGGACTGCAAGGAGATCCAACCAGTCCATCCTAAAGGAGATCAGTCCTGGGTGTTCATTGGAAGGATTGATGCTGAAGCTGAAACTCCAATACTTTGGTCACCTGATGCGAAGAGCTGACTCATTGGAAAAGACCCTGATGCTGAGAAAGATTGAGGGGCAGGAGGAGAAGGGGATGACAGAGGACGAGATGGTTGGATGGCATCACTGACTCAATGGACATGAGTTTGGGTAGGCTCCGAGAGTTGGTGTTGGACAGGGAGGCCTGGAGTGCTGCAGCTCATGGGGTCACAAAGAGTCAGACACGACTGAGTGACTGAACTGAACTGAACTGAACTGAATGCAGCTCATGCAGATTCAATTCCTGATCAGGGAACTAATATCCCACATGCCATGGGGCAATCAAGTCCATGTGCTGCAACTAGAGAAGTCTGTGCTACAACTACTGAGCCTGTGTGTTGTAGAGCCTGTGCTTTGCAATAAGAGAAAGCTCACATGCTGCAACAAAGAGTTTGAATGTTACAATGAAGATCCAGCAGAGCCAAAAATAAAAAAAGGTGAATTTAGTGTACATTCTCAGTTGTATCCTATACATTATGTGCATAATGACCATAACTGCAAATTTACTCAAAATCTGATGAAGAATCTCATTTTTTAGATATTTCAAGGTTCATGTTCTGCAATACCAGGCCTCATACTACTAAGGGCTTTGCCTTTGCAAATAACAAGAATGTTGAACCCATTTCAGTGAAAACAATTCAACAAAATCTCAGATTCTTTTAGTAAGAGTTTACTAGTTAAGAGATACTGTATACTCTGATAATTTCAGCCTTATTAGTTTTTCTCATTATTCCTTACAATGATGTTCATAATTGTAACGTGCTTTTGAATGAAGAAAAGCAATAAAAAGATGCTGAAACTCACAAAAGGAAAATAGAATATTTTAGTGTTTTTTTCAGTTCAGTTCAGTCGCTCAGTCATGTCCGACTCTTTGAGACCCCACGGACTGCAGCACTCCAGGCCTCCCAGTCCATCACCAACTCCCAGAGTTTACCCAAACTCATGTCATTGAGTCAGTGATGCCATCCAACCATCTCATCCTCTGTCGTCCCCTTCTCCTCCTACCTTCAATCTTTCCCAGCATCAGGGTCTTTTCAAATGAGTCAGCTCCTTGCATTAGATGGCCAAAATATTGGAGTTTCAGCTTCAGCATCAGTCCTTCCAATGAATATTGAGGACTGATTTCCTTTAGGATGGACTGGTTGGATCTCCTTGCAGTCCAAGGGACTCTCATGAGTCTTCTCCATCACCATAGTTCAAAAGTATCAATTCTTTGGTGTTCAGCTTTCTTTATATTTCAACTCTCACATCTATACATGGTATTTTTTTATATCTAGATAAATAGTCTTTAGAAGACTATTTTAAATCCAGTCTAAGACTAGTCTAATTTACAAGTTCTATTATAAATATTAGAAAGGAAGTGATTCAATTACAATAGATTATTTTTCAGGAATATTATCAATGAGCAACAAGTAATACAGTAGAGATAAACAGCATTTCCCAAATAGGACAATTTTTTACATTTTAGACAATGTGAAAACACAATCTTGCAGTGACTTGGAAATACAAAACTATTTATTGTGGAAGCTAACTGAATTATAAATGAGGCAATTATGCTTTATAATATAATCTTACCAGTTTAAGCTTGGAAATTACCAAAGTGCACACATACACATTAAAAGACAAAAATAATTTTTAAGTGGCAAAGATTATATTCATTTTTAATTATAAAACACAGATAAAAACAGATAAAAAATAAAATATAAATAAACATGGGCCCATTATTCAGAGATTACCATGTTTTGATGTATATTCTTTGGCCTTTCTCTTTGTGTCATGTATATTACAATGTACAGTTTTTACAAAATGAGATTATAGCTTACATATTGTATTATATCCTGAGTTTTTAGTTTGAAATGATTTTAAATTTATAGAAATTTTGAAAGTACAATACAAAGAACTCCCTAAAGCCACCATCCAAAGATCCTATTCAAGTTTTGTTAACTGTAGAAATAAATGTTCTTTATACAAAAGGATCCAATCCAGAAATAAACATTGCTCCCGTCTTTTTAATCTCTTTCATTAAAAAGGACATTCATTAAAAGGACAGTTCTTCAGTCCTTACTTGACTTCTATGACCTTGACATATTTGAAGACCACCGGTTAGTTGCCTTGTCAACTGTCCCTCTATTTGGTTTTGTCTGCCATTTCCTCATGATTAGACTCAGTTTATGCATCTTTGGTAGGAATATCACAAAGGAATGTTGTGGCCTTTCACTGCATTTTATACAATGGCATACTATTAGATTTCTCCACTACTAGTGATGTTAACTTTTATCACTGGTAAGATGGTTTATAGCAGGTTTTTCCCCATAAAATTGCTTTTCCTTTATAAGTAGTAAATATTTTGTATGGAGATATTTGGAGATCATACATAAATATGTGTGTGTGTATCTCCTTTCTTTAACGAACTCTCTTCCACTAGTTTTAGCACTTCTTGATGTTTCTTAATTAAATTTATTACTACTATGATAGCTACCAAATGGTGATTTTTCTAAATCCATTATTTCTTCTATTTTTGTTAGTTGACATTCTATTATAAAGAAGAGCTTTTTCTTCATTTATTTATATCAGTGTGTGGATCATGGATTTCTATTGTTTTTCAACTACTACATATTTCTATTACTGCTATTAATTATTCTGACTATGAAATTGCCCCATATTTAGCCAATGGGAGCCCCTGAGAGCTAGCTTCCATGTGAAAGCCCATACTGTTTTCTGAGCACTGTCTTATGTTCTGGTACAAGATGTCCCAGGCATATTGTATACTTTTCTGGCTCTAGCCTTGGAATCACTATTTCTCCAAGAAGCCCTGCTTCTTTTTCAAGGAGGTACTTTTTAGTGAGAGGTCTTTCCAGACCTAGAAAGTCATGTGCTTATTGCTTCTGGAATGTTGATGCTCCTAGACACTCGGGAAAGATACATATGTATAATACATGTACATTTATATCTGGCTTTATGTTTATGCATACTGAAAGCCATAAATTCACAACAATATCACCAATTCTAGTCCAATACTGTAGGGTGAATTCTAACCTTCACTCCTTCCATATATGTAACTCTCTTCTTTGACAGTGAATAACCTCATTCTCTTAATCCATCATTCAATCTGCCACCCTCTGCTCAGTCATCTTTAACCTCACTAAAAAGAAACTTAATATATTACTATTTTTCCAAGTCACTAAATACTTATCTACAAGACCATTTTTAAAGGCTGAATGTTAGTCCACTGAAGGTATACTTGGCCATTTCAGTTGCTTTCCAGTAATGAATATTCTTTTATCTGAATCTTTACATAATCCATTATTGTTTACTATTTCTGAAAGTGAAATTACTGGGTGAAGGGTAAACACATTTTTAAGACTCTCAATTTATAGTGCCACACTTTAAATTTGAGTAAAACTATGTGAATCTGGATCCCACATATATGGAATTTAGAATCACTTTTTCATGGACTTAACTAAAACTGAACTTTGCAGTGGCTAAAAAATGTGGCAATTACATCATAAAATGAAAACTATGGAAGAACTGTTTACTTAAGGGAGAAAATGGTTTTCAAACTCCTCACAACTGCAAGCATCTATTTAGTAGCTACTTCCTGAATTTCAGGTTTGTTCAAGCCACTTGCTGAGCATTATAGGTGACATAAGGTTGCATTAAGTGCCGATTCCTTCCTCAAGGAGGGGCCAGGAAACCATTAAATCAGTGAATTAAAAATCCTTAATTTATTCATCAAAGTAAGGCCCTCCAGGACCTCTGGCAGGACTTCATTAAGGATTAATTTTCATTATTTAAGAAAAACTTTTAAAGGGCATTTTTAAAAGTCTATAGTTGAGACTAATTCAGAACAAAATTTTCCTTTATATCCTGTTGTACAGTTTTCTTATTGGAACACCATAGGGTACATTTTAAATTATTCCTATTCTTCAAATCCCCCTCACTTTCCAGTTAAACACTATGCTCTACATGCTTATAAGATCCTGCCAAACTGCCCCCCACCAAACAAGGCAAAAACATATAAATACATAGAATTTAATCAATCTATCCAACAAAACATGAACATTTCAGTGGTCAAAGCAAGATAGACCTAGAATATAAACCCTAATCATACCAACGAATTACTTAAGATATATACCCATTGACATAGACAGACATCTCCCTAGACCTACTGGTCATTTTTATTAAAATTTTAACACTAAATCTAACATAAATTGCACAAAACAACTACATCTATGGTACTTTGTTACATAAACACAACCTGTTTATGTGACTTAAATCCTAAAGTTTAAATCCTGAAAATGCTTAGGTGAATTTATTAACTCCATAAATACATAGGTTTTGTCCCAGCCTTTCTACTAGTTTTTAATAAAATTATACATGCAAGCATCCACACCCCAGTGAGAACACCCTTTAAATCATTAAGATTAAAAGTAGCGGGTATCAAGCACTCTAATAGGAGTAGCTCATAAGGCCTTGCTTAACCATACCCATGGGAAATGGGACTTCTCTGGTGGCTCAGTATAAAGAATCTGCCTGCCAGTGCAGGAGATGTGGGTTTGATCCCTGTGTTCGGAAGATCCCCTGGAGAAGGAAATAGCAACCCATTCCAGTATTCTTGCCTAGGAAATCCCCTGGACAGAGGAGCCTGGAAGGCCACAGTCCATGGTGTGGCAAAAGAGCTGGACATGACTTAGCAACTAAACAACAACATCAACAACACAATCATGGGAAAGAGCAGTGATAAAAATTATACCATAAACGAAAGTTCAACTAAGTTATATTATCTAGGGTTGGTGAATTCTGTGCCCACCACCATGGGCGTACCATTGACCCAAATTAATAGAAAACTGATGTAAAGCATATTAAAGGGTAATAAAAAATAAAGTTAAATTCTAACTAAGCCAAAAAAACCCATAGCTAAAATAAACCATGAAAGTGATTTTAATATTTTCTAATTACATGACAGCTAAGACCCAAACTGGGACTAGATACCCCACTATGCTTAGCCCTAAGCCTAAATAATTATAATCAAATTATTTGCCAGAATACTACTAGCAGAGGCTTAACACTCAAAGGACTTGGCATTTTTTCACACTCCTTCAGAGGAGCCTGTTCTATAATATATAAACCCTGATAAATTTCACCAACCCTTGCTAATTCAGTCTATATACTGCCATATTCAGCACAACTTAAAAAGGGATAAAAGCAAGCATAATTATACATAAAAATATTAGGTCAAGGAGTAACCTACGGGATGGGAAGAATGGGCTACATTTTCTATTTCAAGAATATATTTCTCATGACAGGAAGTTCATTTATTTGGAGTGTAATTGCATTACAGTATTGTGTTAGTTTCTGCTATATTTATACATATATCTTCTCCCTCTTTAGCCTCCCTCCTCCCCACTCCCATCCCACCGCTCTAGGTCATCCCAGAGCACCAAGCCGAGCTCCCTGAGCTATAGAGCAGGCTCCCACCAGTTATCTGCTTCACGGAGTGTAGTGTATATATGTCAACGCTACTCTGTCAGTTTACCCCAGTCTCTGCTTCCCCGACTGTCCACAGTCTCTATGTCTGCGTTTCTATTCCTGTCCTGCAAATAGGTTAATCAATACACAAAAGTTTTTATGAAAACTAAAACCAAAGGAGCATTTAGTAGTAAATTAAGAATAGGCAGCTTAATTGAATAAGGACACGAAGCACACTCATACCACCTGTCACCCTCCTCAAGTATTAAAACAACTTTCTATAACCTGTTAACACTCACTCACTATAAGAGGAGACAAATTGTATACAAGGTAAGCACCTAAGGTGATTGGTCTTGGATAAATCAAAGCGTAGCACCTAGTTTGCACCTACATTCAGAATCCACGAATGTTTTGAAATAAATCTAGCTCAAACCTCCACAAATTTTACTAACACAGGCAAATCAAACCAATCATTCACTCAACATTTAAAGTATAGGAGACAGAAATTTAAACAACATTTGGTGCTATAGCAAAGCAATAGGGTAATTTCTCTATGGAGATTGATGATAAAAACATTCAAAGTAATAAAAGCAGAATTTACCCTTTTTACCTTTTGCATAATGATTTAACTAGTAAACATTTAACAAATAGAACTTAAGCTAAATATTTCAAAATCAGATGAGCTACTTATGCACAGTTCGTAGAACAAATTCATCTCTGAAGCAAAACAGTGAGAAGATGTGCAAGTAGAGGTGATAAGCCTAACAAGCCTGGTGATAGCTGGTTGTCCAAGGGAAGAATCTTAGCTTAATTTTAAAAATTACCAAAAAATGATAAATTTTAATGTGTTTTTAAATGTTACCCTAAAAAAGCACAGCTTTTTAGAAATGGATACAACCTTATCCATCTGGCATGCTACAGTTTATGGATTTGCAAAGAGTTGGACACAACTGGGCAGCTGAACAACAACCACCTTATCTAGAGAGTAGAAATAAACATCATCATAGTTGGCTTTAAAAGTAGCCATGAATTAAGAAAGTATTTGTGCTGAAACGATAGCTTTAATATCAATAATTAGCAAATCAACTCCTAGTTTCACACTGGACTAATCTATTGGGTTGACCAATAGAAGCAATAACTGTTAGTGTGAGTAACAAGAAATACTTCTCCTTGCATAAGTTACCATCAGTAATTGACATTTTGCTGATAGTTAACAGCAAATAAACACAAATCAACACAAATTATTATGTACACTGTTAACCCAACATAGGCATGCACCCAAGGAAAAATTTTAGAAAGCAAAACGAATTTGGCAAACATAAACCCTGCTTGTTTACCAAAAACATCATCTCTACCATAACTAGTATTAGAGGCACTGCTTGCCCAGTGACAATTGTTAAACAGCCATGGTAACCTGACCATGCAAAGGTAGTATAATCATTTGCTTTCTAAATAAGGACTGTATGAATGGCTACACAAAGATTTTATTGCCTTTTTTTTTTTTTGGCCACTTGGCTTGTGGAATCTTAGTTCCTCTACCAGGGATTGAATGCAGGCCCTCAGCAATGAGAGCATACAGTTTTTACCACTGGACTGCCAGGGAATTCCTTGTGCCTTACTTTCTAAATTAGTGAAACTGACCTTCCTATGAAGAGGTGGGGAATAACAAAATGACGTGAAGATCCTATGGAGCTTTAATCAATTAAACACCTCCCCCCCCCCCCCCGCCCCCGCAACTAAACCACCAAAGGTTAACAACATTTTCACGTGGGTTAACAATTTTGGTTGGAGAGACCTCAGGGAACAAAAAACCCTCTGAATAAAATCTATTCTAGTCTATAGTAATCAAAACACACTATCACACACAAAAAATGGATCAATGGAACATGTTATCCTAGGTATAACAATCTAGTTTAGAGTTCATACTGATGAAGGGTTTACAACCTTGATGTTGGATCAGCACACACCCATGGTGTAACTGCTACTATTAGATGTTCATTTGTTCAGTGATTAAAGTCCTACATGATCTGAGTTCAGACTGGAGCAATCCAGGTTGGTTTCTATCTATTACACATTTCTCTCAATACAGGAGGACAAAAGAAATGAGGCCTATTTTTAAAAAGAGCCTTAAAACCAATTAATGATATCTTAATTAATATATACAAAATCTTACCCCAAAATAGAGTTTGTTAGAGTTACAGAGTTGGGTAATTGGGTAAAACTTAAATCTTTATATCCAGAGGTTCAAATCCTCTTCTTAACAAAATGCTTATAATTAACATCTTAATACTCATTATCTCTATTCTTTTAGCCATGTGCTTGCAGAATAGTTGTGAATTCTTCCATTCTTACAGGATAATTGTGAATCAAAATACTAAAAACTGATTTTTCAAGTTCTAGGAGAGTCTAGTCACTTGGTCTTTTTTAGGTAACATGAACTTAGTATAAATACTTTGGTCTAGATGCAGAAATGGGCCTACTTAAGGTACACTATGCTAAAAATCTAGAGACCAGATTCTGAAATGGAAGTCCTGAATGTTGTATTCACTTCTTTTATTGGATCCTCTAGGACACCAAGATACGTGAGCAACACCCTGCACCCAAGATGTCCATGAGCATACAAATGGATAAGAAAGCTGTGGTACATATACACAATGGAATATTACTCAGCTATTAAAAAGAATACATTTGAATCAGTTCTAAGGAGGTGGATGAAATTGGGGCCTATTATACAGAGCGAAGTAAGTCAGAAAGAAAAACACCAATACAGTATATTAATGTATATATATGGAATTTAGAAAGATGGTAATGATGACCCTATATATGAGAGAGCAAAAGAGACACAAATGTAAAGAATAGACTTTTGGACTCTGTGGGAGAAGGTGAGGGTGGGATGATTTGAAAAAATAGCATTGAAACATGTATATTATCATATGTGAAATAGATCTCCAGTCCAGGTTCAATGCATGAGACAGGGTGCTCAGGGCTGGTGCACTGGGATGACGCTGAGGGATGGGGTGGGGAGGGAGGTGGGAGGGGGATTCAGGATGGGGAGCACATGTACACCCACGGCTGATTCATGTGAATGTATGGCAAAAACCACCACAATATTGTAAAGTAATTAGCTGCCAATTAAAATAAATAATTTTAAAAAGTGGAAAACAAGAAGGTGAATAGCTTAATAAAACAAAGACCTACTCTCCCTGAATTAAAATGAGACTTTCTTAATTTCCAAGGTGGTGCTAGTGGTAAAGAATCCGTGTGCCAATGCATGAGATGTAAGAGAAGCAGGTTTGATCCCTGAGTCAGAAAGATCCCCTGGAGAAGGAAATGGCACTCAGTATTCTTGCCTGGAAAATCCCATGGAGAGAGGAGCCTGGCCGGCTACAGTCCCAGGGGTCGCAGAGTCAGAAAGGACTGAAGCAACTTAGCACTGCACTGCAGGTGGCTCAGCAGTAAAGAATCCACCTGCCAATGCAGGAGATGCAGGTTTGAATCCTGGGTCAAGATGATCCCCTGAAGAAGGAAGTGGCAACCCACTCCAGTATTCTTGCCTGGAAAATCCTGTGAAGCCTGGCGGGCTATAGTCCATAGGATCGCAAAGAGTTAGACAGGACTTAACAATAGGGCACACAATCTCTAAGACATACTGTCTGAGGAATCCAGCCTGATAAATGAAACAATAGGTCAGGGGGATTAGGCAAGTCCCATCCATGTTCTACAGCAGGTCTCCCAAGGGCTGAGGTCACTGACAAAGGGTTGTTTTCTTTAAGTGTACCTGCCACAACATAAGCTTGCAGTCACTTTGAGGTTGACATTCTGAGAGTACTTTTCTTTCTCTCACTTCATACTTTCTGAGAGTTCCTAATGAAAAATAGCTCTGCAACGCTCTTATAAGGACCTGACTCAGATTCATGAGTCTTGCTGATTCTCGTCCCAGGGATAAGACGATCCAATTCTTTGAAAAAGTCTTCTCATTTCTCTAATGAATAGCATTGCGTCTTGTTTCTGCAGGGCTTCTTATATCATTCTCAACAAAAATCTCTCATAGACAGTATCATATTCTCTGTTTCTCACAGGTTCTAATACTGGAACAAACTTCTCATCACCCTTTGGGAAACTTTTCTAGTTTAGAAACAAAACATTTTTAGTTTAGAAACTTTAGCGGACTCACTATATTTATTTGAATGTTTGAAGGCAGATTTCTAGATTTTAAAAACTTAGTAGGGTACTTCCCTGGTGGTCCAGGGGTTAACACTCTGCTTTCCAATGCAGGGGGTGCAGGTTCGATTCCTGGTTTGGAGGCTAAGATCCCACAGGCCTCAGGGCCAAAAAAACAAAACATAAAACAGAAGCAATATTGTAACAAATTCAATAAAGACTTTAAAAATGGTCCACTTCAAAAAAATCTTAAAAAGAATAAAGACTTAATGGGATGGTGACAAATTCATTTTAATCTGAGTACCCATAATGCTGGATTGAGGTTCTGAACTTTATCTGGGCTTTGTGGAAAAGAGGACTGTCTGATTGCCAACATGTGATAGACTTGGGAGAGGGCATCAATAATTCAACAGCCAGTGGCTCTTCAACTTTTTCTGATTCCTGTGTTATTTTGACCACTACAGGGTAGAGCTACGGTATGTCTGGTTCCCTGGAGAGTTCCTTTGACCAAACTCCATTTTTCAGGTTTAATCTTAAGGAATCTCTCTGATTTGTTCCTGAGGTCTCTTTTTCTGCAGGTGGACTCCATGCAATGGGAGAATGGGAATGTACTTGGGATATCAACTTTCATGTGATCTATACCAGAGCTTAACAGAGGAAAAATGTCCCATCACTGTCAATGGAATGAATATTCTATCAAAATGGCTCGCTCATTCTCCGGGATTGAGATTAACTTTACCTGCTGAACGGGGTAAAATTTATTTCGGTGCCCTATGACCACCATCTATCAGCATCCGACCCCTATCTATAAAAAACAATAAGCATGATCTTAAGGCACTCTTAGGGGCTGTCTAAGAGATGTATATTTGCTGACATACAACCTGACTGAAGCCAAACACCATTACCCCCGTGAGTGATTGGAGGGCGGCCATAAGTGAACAGTTTTATTTCCCTCTAGCAGCTGAGCTCCCTGACCAGGCGAGCTGAGCTGACACGGCATTTCAAGTCCTGTTACCAGCTCAATGGTTCTCTTATAAAAAAAAAAAAGCAAGAAAGAAAAAAAAAGCACCTCTTCATTTAGCCTCTCTATCTTGATCATTGCTGATGGGCTATCAATAATTTCAAGTTGGTTGAGCAGTTGGCTGAAGGTTAAATAAATCCTGCCGGCTGTTTGCATGATTGTACCCGAGCAGAAGGCTTCCAATTTGAAGCAGTTTTCTTGCAAATGCTCCATGGAAATGTTTCTAGGGTCAAAAAAGTTAAGAAATTCCATAACAAAGGCCCCAATGCACTTGAAATGAAAACCCAGTCAGGAGCCACAAGCATGCAGATACAAACAAAATTAGGTTTTTCTCTATTTCAGATTTTCTTCAGAGTAATTTAGAATCCAAAGAATGCATGCAATTAATTATTAGCAGGAAAAATTCTCAAGACCCTAAAGTGCTCTTTTGGATGTTGGTATTTGTTTTTTTTTTAAAAAGGAATCAGATTTTATTTTCAGAAGCTTGGCCAATAGCAACAAACAGAAGAAAGTGTACCATGTAGTCATACTATTTAAGGTTTTCAGTTGCTACACAATAAACTTTTAAAATATTTTATTCACATTCAAGACATAATTTTTTTAAAGCAAAATTTGGTCTTGTTTCTCCCATTGCCCCCATATTACAAAAATAATATACATTAATTATGGAACATGACAAAGTATCCTTAAGCAAAAAGAAAATAAAAATCACCATTGAAGCTAACTCTTCTCAGTTTATTTTTTTAAGTATTTATTTTTTAAAAAATTTTGGCTGTGCCAGGTCTTAGTTGTGGAATGTGGGATCTTTAATGGCAGCATATGGGATCTAGTTCCTGATCAGGGATCAAAATTGGGCCCTGTGCATTGGGAGCTCGAAATCTCAGCTGCTAGACCACCAGGGAAGTCCCTAAATATTTTATATCTTTCTAGATTTTTCCATATTGACTTATAACTCTTACTAAAATGTGATTTTACTGACTATAAAATATTGCAGCTATTTTACATATATGGTTAAAAAAAGCATATAGATGTTGTTAAAGATATGTTTTTAGCTTCTTGAAATTATTTCAACTGTTTATTTGTTGAGTGAGAATTGGTGCTGTCAGAACCCAAGAAGTTCTCAGCTTCTGGGGTCTTGTATATGATACCACATTTCTTGATCTGCTTTTTTCTAATTACTGACAGTAAAAGTGCATCTTGTTTACCTCAGCCATAACTATTAACATTTGGTTTTAAATAAGCTTATGCAAATTTCTGAAGAGTTTTTAAAGTTACAATATTCGGGGCTTGCTTTATAAACAATAAAACCCCTTAACTTCCTTTCAAGTATTTTAGGAAGGACTTTTATGGATGTTTTATGTGACTCTTGCCCCGTGAGATCTCCAGGATGATGGATCCCTGTTTTACACTTCAGTGGGCTTTGCACTACCCCTTCTGCTTGCCACGTGTGAGGCTTTTCAGTAAAAGTGTGAACTACACTATTTCCAGTTCTCTGGAAATTTTGGCATGGTAGAAATACCAATAACTCCAGATATGAAGATGATACCAACCTTATGGCAGAAAGTGAAGAGGAACTATAGAGCCTCTTGATGAGGGTGAAAGGGGAGAGTGAAAGCTGACTTAAAACTCAATATTCAAAAAACTAAGATCATGGCATCCAGTCCCTTCACTTCATGGCAAATAGATGGGGAAATAATGGAAACATTGACAGATTTTACTTTCCTGGGCTCCAATATAACTGTGGATGGTAACTGCAGTCATGAAATTAAAAGACGCTTGTTCCTTGACAAATCTAGACAGCATATTAAAAAGCAGAGACATTATTTTGCTGACAAAGGTCCCTACAGTCAAAGCTATGGTTTTTCCAGTAGTCATGTGTGTATGTGAGAGTTGGACCGTAAAGAAGGTTGAGCCCTGAAGAATTAATGCTTTTGAACTGCAGTGTTGGAGAAGACTCTTGAGAGTCCCTTGGACTGCAAGGAGATCAAATCAGTCAATTCCTAAGCAAATCAATCCTGAATATTCTTTGGAAGGACTGATGCCAAAACTCAATACTGTGGCCACCTAATGCGAACAGCTGACTCACTGGAAAAGACCCTGGCCCTGGGAAAGATTGAGGGCAGGAGGAGAAGAGGGCAACAGAGGATGAGATGGTTGGATGGCATCACCAACTCAATGGACATGAGTCGGAGCAAACTCCAGGGAAGCCTGGCATGCTGCAGTCCATGGGGTCTCAAAGAGTCGGACACAACTGAGTGACTGAACAACAACGACAAAACAGAACTCAACAACTGTGATAAAACTTGGCCCTTCCACAGTTTTCCTAGCTCTGTTAGGCACTTATGATGACCTTACATTTGTAGTCATTGCTATGGTGAAAGATGAAGGCTAAGTCGTTGAGGGAAAGTGAAGGCTACACAGGGTATTGTCTTGGTTCTATGGCTTTGCTCCAACTTGTGATTAACTTACCATGTTTTGCTGACTGACAAGGGGAGATAATAATTAAGTGGAAACGGACACAAATTTCAGTGATTTAGAGTGCTGCCACTCCAAGTGTGCTCTGCTCACCAACTGTATTGGCATCATTTAAGAGCTTGTAATAAATGCAACAATCTCAGATCTACTGACTCAGAATCTTCACTTTAACAAGAGTCCCCGGTTATTTACATATACATTAAAACTCGAGACGTCTGTCTAGAATGGATTTCACAAGTAGAGTTAAAATGCTGAAACTCAGTCATTTGTCACTGAACATTTACATGATGTAATGTGACACAAAGACATTGAAACCATTTTGATTTCTTCTAAAACAATCATCTCAAAGTATGGTACTGGCTTTTGAACTGCAAAAAAATAGCTGCTGGGTGAATGGATAAAGATGTGTATGTGTATACAATGGAGTGTGAGTCAACCATAAAAAAGTATGAAATAATGACACTTGCAGCAACACAGAAGGATCTAGAGATTATCATACTAAGTAAATCAAAAAGAGAAAGACAAATAGCACAATATCACTTATATGTGGAATCTAAAATATGACACAAATGAACTTATTCACAAAACAGAAATAGATACACAAATGAGAAAACTGAGGCTGGGCAGGGTTGAGTAATTTGTCCAAAATTATTCAGAGAGTAGGTAGCAGAGCTGGGACTGCAGTCCAGGGTAACTAGTTTCAAAGTACCTTCTCTTAATCACTCTGAATAGAAAAACACAAGTTTCACATTTTGTTATTTTGAAACATACTAATTTGAAATCATGTAGTATAAAATTTAGCTTAGTCTCTCATGTACAAAATTTTAAACAATGCACATAATCTCGAAAAGAAAAACTTGTCAAGCATCTCACTTGGAAGTGGCCAGGTTGAGGGACTTGTAAACTGTGTTTATGCTATTGCCACAAGGTGGCGTCACTCCAACAGGGAAAAAAAAATCGGCTGTCCTTTGTCAGCACCATGGGAAACAGCCTTGAATTATGCTAGGCCTCTGGGAGAAACCCTCAGACACAGTGTAATCCTCACAAATTTAACTGACTAACTGGAGGTCTGGTTCAAGCTCTCTGTGTTAACTTCAAATTAAAAATTTCAGCTCTGTGCATTATTTTCACTATCACTTTGAACCATCACATTAATTTCAAAGTTCACCTTTCAAAAAGACTGTGAATTTGGGGAGAAAGGACTGGAAAATAAGGGAACTCGGCAGTAACTCAGCAGTTTTTGCTTCTGCCATCATATCTCAGCCAGACTTTGACTGTGGAATATGGACATTAAAAAACTGTGGTGTCTTCTTTGAAGGAATGAAGAATACTGTTTAGAGAGTAGTCAATCGAACTACTTTTTGTTGTTGTTATGAAATTCACATTGCTTATTTTATTAATATCCTATCTCACTATAAAAACATTAAACCATATTCTTTGCTTGTGGCCCTGTGGACTGTAGCCCACCAGGCTCCTCTGCCCACGGAATTTTCCAGGCAAGAATACTGGAGTGGGTTGCCATTTCCCACTGCAGGGGATCTTCCCAACGCAGGCATCGAACTTGTATCTCTTGTGTCTCATGCACTGGCAGGTGGATTCTTTACCACTAGTGCTATAAAATGTTCCTTAAGCATCTTATTAAACATTAAAGAGAATTCAAATTAATTTTGCTTAGTAAAATTTTTGTTTACTATAAATATGTATTTATATTTTAACACATTCTTTAGGATATTGGAAAATACCGTGGAGGTTTGGGTATTACTAATATAGGAAACCACCATACTCCCAGTGAATATTTTTCTGCTTGAAAAGTTTATGACTATGATGGCAACAGTCTTACTTCCTAGAGCATAAGATTAACAAGAAAGACTTCCAAAGCAGAGTTTCATAGAGAAATATAATCCAGACAGTTTTTCTATTGCTAAGGTGATCATAAGAACATTGGAGTCATAATTCACTGAACTAATAATCATTTTACTCTAAGTTCAAGGCACAAGTGAATTCCTCATAAGAAAACAAGTTATCTCACATCATTTTAAAACTGTCAGTTTATTCACGAGTCAGTCATTAATATATGTACCAATATACTAGAAATATAGACCTAATAAAACTGGAGGTTATGGTAAGTCATTAATTAAGACTGGTAGCTTTGGCAAACTGTCTCAATCAATTTTACAGACTCATGTCAAAAGTGTTCTACAGTAGTTGGAAGGGTTTCTTTCAAAAGATAGCTCACAAAATTTAAAAAAAATTACTGACCAAAAAACTACTTAAAAATATACAAATATGTATATTTAAATTGCTTCACTGAAGGCCCACGACCTGCCTTGTCGACACCATTTCACACACTGTAAATGGAAGGTGAATACCCACTAAAGAGAAAAAATGAAAAATGGGTGCTAGTTGTTCTCCTCGCCGACCTCCAGTAAGTGTGACAAGGGAGACAGATGACAGGATGATACTAAAGATGCAGCCCAGTTATTGAGAGGTGAGAGGGCATTGGGAGTTTAGGTCTGTGCCGACCTTGGCTGAGCACTTACCATGAGCTGCATACTGGGCCCAGAGACCAACACAGGAGATGCAACAGAATAGCTCTGAGCACAAAGACTGCAGCCAGACTGCTTGGCCTATTATTCTACCTCTACTGCTTATTTGCTGTGAGACGCTGGACAGGTTACTTAACCTCTCTGGCCTCAGCTTCCTCATCTGTAAAATAGGGAGGTTGTTATAAGGATTAAACAAATTGATATGTGTAAAAAACACGTAGTATTTGGTACAATCTATTTATTTATTTTATTTTTTTTTCCCATTTATTTTTATTAGTTGGAGGCTAATTACTTTACATCATTACAGTAGTTTTTGTCATACATTGAAATGAATTAGCCATGGATTTACATGTATTACCCATCCCGGTCCCCCCTCCCACCTCCCTCTCCACCCGATCCCTCTGGGTCTTCCCAGTGCACCAGGCCCGAGCACTTGTCTCATGCACCCAACCTGGGCTGGTGATCTGTTTCACCCTAGATAATATACATGTTTCGATGCTGTTCTCTTGAAACATCCCACCCTCGCCTTCTCCCACAGAGTCCACAAGTCTGTTCTATACATCTGAGTCTCTTTTTCTGTTTTGCATATAGGGTTATCATTACCATCTTTCTAAATTCCATATATATGTGTTAGTATACTGTAATGGTCTTATAATAGCCAGGACATGGAAGCAACCTAGATGCCCATCAGCAGACAAATGGATAAGGAAGCTGTGGTACATATACACCATGGAATATTACTCAGCCATTAAAAAGAATTCATTTGAATCAGTTCTAATGAGATGGATGAAACTGGAGCCCATTATACAGAGCCAAGTAAGCCAGAAAGATAAAGACCATTACAGTATTTATTTTTTAAAAAGCTTTTTCTCTGTCTTCTCCAATTCCCTTAAAGCCTGCAATGGAGTCCAGTTCATGACTCTACAAGCGTGAAGTTAGCTTTTAAAACCACAAGTGAGATTTAGTCAACCTCACTACCTCCCAGAATACATTTAAACTCTTGGTGACCTATAGAGACCTTACACAGCAACCCTTCTCTCTTCTCCAGTTTTTCAGCCTTATCTCTGGTCCATCCCTATATTCCAGATACACAAAATGATTTGCTCTTCCCCAAATCTGGCAAGTTTCATGCTTCCAAACTTTGCTTATGCTGGTCCTTCTCCATGAAATCCCATTTTCTCTTTATCCAGCTGGTGAACTCTCTAAGGCCTAGCAGAAGGTCTTTTTTTTTTTTAAACTGTAGAAAGCCTTTCTGGACCATTCTTCTTTGCCTGGCCCTCCTCCCCCAGCATTACCTCCCGCTAACATGAATTACTCACAATTATATCCATCCTCCCTCTGAAACTTAGATGTCATTACCTTAGATGGCACTCTAGAATACAGATTTCTAGAGGTCATCTGTTTCCCCAAATAAATATTTGTCATATGACTATTGTTGATAATTTCTTACTATATGGTATTGCCTTTCAGTGCAGTCCCACTTTCCATCTTTGATTTTTCTCATCCTGGGTTTTGATCTTCCAGAGAAACCTAGGTTTTCAGTCTCTATCTGGGGCCATCTGAACTGGCCCAAGGACCCACTGTTGGAGCCAGCCCACACAACCCCTTCTTGATAAGTGGGCAGGTTGCTGAGTTTGTGCTGGATTCCAGTGCTATCCTTCCTGGTCTGGGCATTCATGTGCAGTGCACAAACCTTCAGGATGCTACAACCATTCCTCATTTGAAGAAGGCTATCTGCCTACTACAGACTTTATTTCCATGAAAATAAATGGAAAAGGCACAAAGCACTACATTTTGGATATAAATATTATACTTAAAAAATACATTTGGGACTTTCCTGGTGGTCACTGACTTAGAATCTGCACTCCCAATGCAGGGGCCTAGGGTTGATCTCTGGTCAGGGAACTAGATCCCACATGCCTCAGCTAAAGACAGAAGATCCAAGTGCCTCAACTAAGACCCGGCACAGCCAAATAAATGAATAAATACTAAAAAGAAATATATTTAATACCAAACATAAGAGCTGTCCCAGACACATGTATGTGTATTAGTCACTACCTCTAATTCCTTCTCTCTGTCTTAGGCAAATGTTGTAGAAATTATTCCTTTTCCACACTCAGTGTTGAGGTTAGTGATTAAAGAAGCACCTTCTCTTTCATAGCAGGCTTCCCTTTCAAATCACTAACCAAACGTTAATGTTGTGTTACATTGTATGGCAATATGTGTTTTGGTATCAATGTCAACATTTTTTTCAAGATTTAAAGATTTTTCTTTAAAGATTTTTTCCGGAGGAAATTGCTAATCATGAATACCTGGCTGGGAACAGAATCAAAGTTCTTAAGAGAGATTTCTGTCCCATATTCTTCTCTGGCTTTCATGAAACATGATACTGGCACAGTGGGGTCGTAAGAATGTAAAGTACACTCAGGATGAGTAGGGCCTTTTTAAAAAAATCATTTTGAAGCTAATCAGCTATCTCCAGTCAGCAGAAACCCTGAGTAGTCAAAATAATTATTAGAAGATATGTTTCCTAGACATGGAGATAGAAACTAATGAAGTACACTGGGTGATTAATATGTTTTGAACCTACAAATGAAAACAATTTCTTTGGAAGGTAAATAAAAGAGAGATTGACATATTTTGATCTCACTTTCTATTATTTGGAATGAGGTATAGGACCACAGACATCATTATAAGCAGCAAGGAAAGAAGAGAGAAATCTAAGGTGTTAACATGAAAACACAAGGAAGCCCATCACACATTTTGAGTCAAGGGAGTTTGTGAATCAACCCATGTGGCCTGTTCCCAGAAAATGGGTCAATATACTATCCTAATATTTGCAAGTGATACAACTAACAAGTGCTTAATTTTCAAAATATACAAACAGCTCATACAATTCAACAATAACAAAAAAACTCAAACAACCCAATCAAAAAATGGGCAGAAGACCTAAATAGACATTTCTCCAAAGAAGACATACAGAGGACCAACAGGCACATGAAAAGATGCTCATCGTTGGTAATTATTAGAGAAATGCAAATCAAAACTACAGTGAGATATCACCTCACACCAGTCAGAATGGCCATCATCGAAAAGTCTGCGAATAAAAAATGCTGTAGAGGGTATGGAGAAGAGGGAGCCCTCCCACACCTGGTGGGAGTGTAAGTTGGTATAATCACTGTGGAGAAAAGTATGGATGTTCCTCAAAAAACTAAAACTAGAGTTGTCATATGATGTAGCAATCCCACTCCTGGGTATACATCCAGAGAAAACTCTTAATTCAAAAAGATACATGCCCCTCCTATGTTCACAGCAGCACTATTTACAATAGTCAAGACATGAAAACAATGTAAATGCCCATTGACATATGAATGGATAAAGATGAGGTATAGAATGGAATAGAATTCAGCCACAAAACATTAAAATAATGCCACTTATAGCAACATGGATAGAACTAAAGATTATCATACTAACTGAAGTAAGTCAGAAAGAGAAAGACAAATACCATATGATATTGCTTATATGTGGCATCTTAATAAGACACAATGAACTTATCTACAGCACAGAAACAGACTCTCAGACACAGAGAAGAGATGTGGTTGCCAAGAGGAAAGAGGAATGGGGAAGGGATGGATCAGGAGTTTGGGACTAGCAGATGCAAACTATTACATATAGGGTGGATAAAAGACAAGCTCCTACTGTATTGCACAGGGAATTATATTCAATACCCTATGATAAACCTTAATGGAAAAGAACATAGAAAAGAATGTGTGTGTGTGTGTATACATAATACACTTGTGTAGGATAGTATTTTTCCTTTATTTTTTATTGAAGTATGTATACTGTAAACCAACTATGCTTCAATAAAAAATAAAGGAAAAATACTATCCTACACAAATGTATTTGAGGCCAGTGCTCCATGTTGCCAGTTCTGAATGACTTTTTGTCTTAGAGTACATTCAATATGAATTTTATCAGATAAATTGTGTTTAAGTTAAACACATTGTGTGCTTTCAAACTTTCTATGGTTATCATCATCTGTGGAGCAGCGAAAAGGAAATAACCCATTGGGTCAACCTGCCTCTTTTCATCCTATTTCCTAGCCTGCCCTACAAATTCTCTTTAAGCTGTAAAACAGTTTTGTTAGGGATAAATGTTGGTGATAGAATTAGTTTGCTTTTAAATCTTTTTTAACACCCTTTTCTCCACTTATGCTCTAGAAATAAAGGTTCAGTTCAGTTGCTCACTTGTGTCCGACTCTTTGCCACCCCATGGACTGCAGCACACCAGGCCTCCCTGCCACCAACTCCCGGAGTTTACTCAAACTCATGTCCATTGAGGTAGTGATGCCATCCATCTCATCCTCTGTCATCCCCTTCTCCTCCCACCTTCAATCTTTCCCAGCATCAGGGTCTTTTCTAGTGAGTCAACTCTTTGTATCAGGTAGCCAAATTATTGGAGTTTCAGCTTCAGCATCAGTCCTTCCAATGAATATTCAGGTCTGATTTCCTTTAGGACTGAAATAAAGGTAGCAGGAAATAATCATTTAAGGTATGTACTGTTTTGTGGGGCTTCCCTCAGAGCTCAGTGGGTAAAGAATCTGCCTGCAGTGTGGGAGACCCAGGTTTGATTCCTGGGTCAGGAAGATCCCCTGGAGAAGGAAATGGCAACCCACTCCAGTACTCTTGCCTGGAAAATTCCATGGACAGAGGAGCCTGGCGGGCTACAGTCCATGGGGTCGCAATAGTCGGACACAACTTAGCAACTAAACCACCACCACAACCACTGTTTTTTGAGATGCACTTTTTCATTCAAGTCTTCAAAGGAAGTGTTACTCTCCTCATTTTTCTCACAAGGAAACCAAGTCTGCAGTGGTATACATCTCTATGTAGTTGACCAAGGATTCTAACTCTCATCTCATTGCTCCTCAAAGTCCAGGTTTTTTCCTGTCACACCAGGGATTGACAAGCTGTGACTGTTTTTGTTTGTTTGTTTGGTTTTTTTAAATTGTGGTGCTGGAAAAGACTCTTGAGAGTCCCTTGGACAGCAAAGAGACCAAACCAGTTAATCCTAAATGAAATCAACCCTGACTATTCATTGGAAGGACTGATGCTAAAGTTGAAGCTCCAATAATTTGGCCACCTGATGTGAAGAGCTGACTCATTGGAAAAGACTCTGATGCTGGGAAAGATTGAGGGCAGGAGAGGAGAAGAGGGTGATAGAGGTTGAGAAGGTTGGATGGCCTCACTGACTCGATGGACATGAGTTTGAGCAAACTACAGGCGATAGTGAAGCACAGGGAAGCCTGGTGTGCTGCTGTTCATGGGGTCACGGGAATTGGACACGACTGAGTGACTAAACAACAGCAACAAAGATTGGTTTGTAACATTAAGTTTCATGCATACAGCTTGATAATTTAACTTCTGTATACACTACAAAGTGGTTACCACCAAAGGTCTAGTTCCCATCAATCACCATACAAATGTTCCAATTCACTCATTTCACCCTCCCATTACCTCCCCTTCCCCTTTGGTAACCACCAATCTGTCCTCTTTATCTATGTGCTTGTTTTTATTTGTTCATTTATTTTTTTGAATATTCCATATATGAGTGAAATCATACAGTACTCATCTTTCTCCATTTGACTAATTTCACTTGGCATAACCACCTCAAGGCCCATTCTTGTTGTCCCTAATGGCAATTTTTTTCTGGCTGAGTAATATTCCAAACATTCCATTGTGTCTGTATGTATTGTTGTTGTTTAGTCACTAAGTTGTGTCCAATTTTTTTGTGACCCTATGGACTGTAGCCTGCCAGGCTCTTCTGTCCTTGGAATTTCCCAGGCAAGAATACTGGAATGGGTTGCCATGCCCTCCTCCAGGGGATCTTCCTGACCCAGGGATCCAACCCCTGTCTCCTGCTTGGCAGGTGGATTCTTCCTGGGAAGCCCATGTGTGTGTGTATGTGTGTGTGCATATGGGCATTGGGCCATATTTTGGCTACTGTAGATAATGTTGTAATAAATATGGGGCTGCACATGTTTTTTTGAATTAGTGTTTCTGTATTCTTCAGATAAATACTCAGAAGTAGAAATGGTGGATCAAATGGTAGTTGTATCCTTCATTTTTTTAAAAGAATCTCCATACTCTTTTCCATAGAGGCTGCACCAATTTACATTCCCACCAACAGTGCACAAGGGTTTTCTTTCCTCCACATCCTCTTCAACACTTCTCATTTCTTGACTTCGGATAATGGTCATTCTGACAGGTATGTCATCTCATTGTAGTTTTGACTTCATTTCCCTAATGAAGAGTGATGTTGAACATCTTTTCATGTGCCTGTTGGCCATCTGTATGTCTTCTTTGGAAAATGTTTATTCATCTCCTCTGAACATTTTTCAATTGTCTTTTTAAAAAAATTGTTTAGCTGTGTGAAGTGAGTTCTTTGTGTATTTGGAATGTTTCCCTACTATCATATATAATTGCAAATATCTTCTCCGGTTTGGTAGGTTGTCTTCTCGTTTTGTTGCCAGGCAATAACTTTTTAGTTTAATGTAGTCCCATTTCTTTATTTTTGCTTTTGTTTCCCTTACCTGAGGAGACAGATCCAAAAAGGCACTGTGAAGAGCAATGTCAAAGAGCATACAACTTATGTTTTCCTGTCTGAGTTTTATGGTTCCAGGCCTTACTCTCACGTCTTGAATCCAGTTTTAGTTAATGTTTATGGGTGGTGTAAGACAGTGGTATGACCTCTGTTTTTGAAATGTTTTATTGGGTCACAGTCAAGCATTAATATATTTATTCACTTGTCATCTATGCTTGTTTTATGCTATAATGGCAAAGCTAAATGGTGGCAAAATCAATGTATGGTGCACAAGCCTAAAATATTTGATGACTAGCTCTTTATAGAGAAAGCCTGCAAATTTTTAATAGTTCACTATTATTAAGGAGCTTTCATGTATACATCTTTTGAACAATATACAGGATCAAGAAATCAGTGAGGTTTTTGTCTCCAAAACTGCCCTTTTTCTGATTTCAAAATTAGTGTAAACTCTCCCTAAAAATTTCAGAATACTAAAAAGTAATAAAGAAGAAAATAATGATCAGTTATAACCCTGCTATTTAGAGAATAGCTATGGCTGTTCTTCAAATTTTTTCTGTATGTACATGTGTACTGGTGATTTTTTTCAAATGATGAAATATTAGATATGCTGTTTTGTTATTTGATTTTTCATTTGATATATTTGGACATTTTTTTCATGCCAACCAACAAACATGCATTCATATCATTTTAATGGTGGCATAGTACTTGATTTTATGATTTCACTATAATTTACTTAGCTGATGAATTTTTATTTGCAGAAAGGAGAAACAATAAATTGCTTACTGCTACAATAAGTTATGACAAAAAGAACACTATTCAAAATTTTAAGGCTTTCTTAATTACAGTAAAATCATAGGTTGATTTGCACCTTAATCTAATATTGGGCTCATCCAAATGCAGACAAACCTTAAAAAATGTACAGTGTTTCACCCTGTACTCTAGAATCCGTAGGGTTATCTGAGCATTTTCCAGTGACCCATGTTCAAGTGAGCATTTTATATTTGAGAACAGCGTGCTTGATATATCGCTGGTTACCCGCCTGGATGTTTTACTTCCCTTGTTATGTTAAAAGGGAGGCAAGCATGCTATTTGATAACATGGCATAATTAGATTGTTATACCAAGTAATAGCCACATCTACAGTAGTGTTTTGGCCTGGAATATAAAACAGTACATATTGTGGAACCAGAGAAGGCTAGAGATCATTAAATACAAACTCTTCATTTTACAAATGAGGACATCGTGCTCAGGGAGCTGACTCTGAGAACAGTGCTCTTTTCACAATGAAATGTTATTTTTGACTTTAAATTAATTTTTATTGGAGTATAGCTGCTTTACAATGTTGTGTTAGTTCCTACTGTATAGCAAAATGAGTCAACCACACGTATAGATACATCCTCTCCCTTTTTTACTTCCTTCCCAGTCAGATCACCACAGTGCGTTAAGTAGTTTCCTGTGCTGTTGTGAAATTTTAGCAATAGCTCTTTCTCCTTTCGAATGAACTCATCCTGGGAGCACCAGTCTACAATGTGGATGAAGGAGATGTGTGGCAGTTGAAGCAGGATGGAGGGCAGCAGTGGCTCCCTGACCTCTTCTTATCCCAGATGGGGCCTCCCTGGGTTCAAGACCATCAGCACTGTGTCTTGATAGCTGTCTGGGTCTTGAACCCTAAGTCGGGTTCATTTCACCTATTTCCTTTGTGCTCTCCTTCCCTCCCCTTTTCTATGTTAAAAAGAGATTTCTATCTGGAAGGCATTTGACTTGGAGTTATTTTCTCCCTTTGTTCATCAACCATCTCTAGCTAGGAAGGGAGGACTAATATTTGGGATTAAATGCACAAAAGCATTTGTTTCACGCAGACTTAGTCTTAAAGGTCAGAAAAAAGACACTTTGATATTGTTCCAACTTCAAAGCAGTGTTCTGGTGATGAATATTATGTTATTAATGGTCAAATATATTCAATGAAACATTCATTCTTGCTATTCAGTGGCACTTTGCCACAGGAGTGATCACAAAATTTACTATAATTTTGGGGACATTTTTATTCCAACGTTTTATGAAAGGTGAACCATTCTATTACCTACTCCAGTGGCATAAATAAGAATTATTAAAACCCATCTAGGAGTATTACTTTATTGATGTTTCTCACCTGCATATCCTATAATATACTGTGTTTATCTTGGAATGACAATACCTTGCAGCATGAAAAGAAAATGGAAAATCAGATCTCTAAGAGAAAATTAAGATCATTATGTAAACAGCAGCCAGGTCTCATCCAGAATATGTCACATAAATATCACACCATCAAACAAGAAATGTAAATTATTGTACATATGCGGTAATTGAAAATTGTATTATACATTAGTGGAGTCGCCCATTTATCTAATCACAATCAGTTCCCATAAAATCTCATTTAGGAAAGTTGAGTGCAGCTCAGGGGAGGTGGCTATAGGGAATCTCAATCATGGAAATCTAAGTCTGGGTTGAGATCTCATCAAGCTCTGCAAATCAGTTTTTCTCACTCCTCAAGCATACCTTCCTTTCAAATCTCTGGAATGGTTTATATCTGAATTGACCATCTCAGTCTCTCAACTGGGCAGAAGAAAAGAGATCAGCTAGCATTCACGACCTTGTTTCTAAATCCTCATTCAAAGACAATGTTTGTGGCACCATTTAAATGTTTTCTGGAACTTCTTACCCTTCTCTGATTTCTCTACGGGCCACATTTCTCTATGATCACTTATATTCATTCATTTGTTAAAAAAAAATTTTTATTCAAGTAATACATACCTAGGACCTTCTATGCCTAGGCTTTGAATTGTCCATTGAAGATGCAAAAGGACTGGCGCATTATGCCTTCAAGGTGCTGCCAGTTTAGTTAATGAAAGTGAAGTCACTCAGTCATATCTGAGTCTTCGAGACCCCATGGACCGCAGCCCTCCAGGCTCCTCTGTCCATTGAGATTCTCCAGGCAACAGTACTGGAGTGGGTTGCCAATTCCTTCTCCAGGGGATCTTCCTGATCCAAGGATCAAATCCAGGTCTCCTGCACTGCAGGAAGATTCTCCACCCTCTGAGCCACCAGGGAAGCCCAGTTTAGTTAATACAAGTCATCAAATAATCACACCAATGTATATATAATTTCAAGCTGTGTAGGACGTGGAAAAAGAAAAGGGTTATGAGAATGTAGAACGATTTGGTTTTATGGGGAGCATTTACACAGGAAGGGGTACAGGTGGGAAAGGAATTGGTACAAAGCAACATTCACCACATGTATAGACTTGGAAGGGAGAAGAAACTTAGAGCATTAAAAAATACTGAATCAAGGTGGGTATAGCTGGAGCCCAGTGACCAAGGGAGAAAGACTGCCAGATGAGGCTGGAAGCTGATGATGTGGGGAGAGGCACACAAAGCCAGATAGGCCAGAGTTAAGGATTTGGGGTTGTATTCTAAATGCAACTCGGAACCACTGCAAAAGGCTTACAGATGGTGGGTGCAGAGACGAGATCATCAGAACCTGACTGGCCTTTAAAACATCTCTCAAGATACAGAGGAAGAGCAGAGTGGGGAGGCCAGTTTAGGGGTGATTGTGATACAGGGAAACTAGTGGTTAACTCAGGAAAGGACTGGCATTAAAAGAAACAGAAGTGGGTGGATTTGAGAGTTAAAATCAGTAGGACTAGGCATGGACTGGGGCTTGGGACCAGTGAGGGGGAGGAAGGCATCGGGGATGCCACCCATGTGTGTGGCATGAGAACTTGGATATATCCCATTGCCAATCCCCAAGACAGTAGCAAGAGAGAGGACCAGATGCCTTACAGGGCCATCACATTTGCCGCCTTCGCTGTACTAACTGCCATAAACAAATGATAAGTTGTGGACCAGAGCTCTTCCCCATAATGATGACAAATGAAAAGGGTGGAACTTTCTTCTCAGCAGTCTCTGAGAGAACACTGTGAATTCCCTTCTGAATTTATCAATATAAAATGTGTTAATGGATATTAATATTAGGTCATGGTAGTATGAATTCAATCGCATTTGAATCTATCACCAACTGCCAGGAAAGCTTTGCTATCATCCTCTAAGATTTTCAGTGGATAAAACATCCAGGCGTTTAGAAATTTCTTCTATGCAATGTCTTAATCATGCATTCTGATGAAAGAGAAAGTAGTTTTGAATCATCGTGAACAATAATAATAATACATTTTAATTTATGGACAATCCATGCCTGAAGACCTCTTGGCGTTTAAACAGAAAACAACTAAGAGGGTAACTTATATTTAAACAAGGCAATATGCCCAACTAAATGTCAGAGTTGATCCGTAAATAAATGACAATATCCAGAATTGGGCTTCCCAGGTGGCTAAGTGGTAAAGAATCTGCCTGCCATGCAGGTGACACAGGTTTAATCCCTGGAGGGGGAATATCGCACGGAGAAGGGAATGGCAACCCACTCCAGTATGCTTATCTGTGAAATCCCATGGGCAGAGGAGTCTGGCGGGCTACAGTCCGTGGGGTTGCAAAGAGTCAGACATGATTTAGTGACTAAACAACAACAACAATATTACCCAGAACTCAACATTAAAGAAGTGCTATATATGAAACTGGCAGAGATTTTTTAAAAAATTAAAATTATTCTTGTCTGGAAGTATCCTGCAGTCATCAGGCTAAGTAATAGGACAGTGCCTGAACCCATGGTGACTTTAAATATATGGTGTTGTGTGTAGCCAACACCTATCAGAATGAAGGCTGCCTCCCCTTCTGCCAGTGTCACCAGGAGGAGTGTCACTATAAAATTCCCAGTTTCCCATGCAGCCAAGATACAAGCCTGAGAACTAGGCTCCACCAATCAGATGCACCAGTGGGAGACTGATTTACCTGAGCTATTTGAGAAACACTTGTGTGCAGCATTTCCATTGTTGCAGGTGGGGTGGGTGGCACAAATGCCTACCTTTCAGATACAGCAAAGTCAGTGAGGGGTTTACCCACGTGGTGTCAAGGGTAATGTCCTGGTGCAGAAGAAGCTGTGGGGGCAGAGAGGCAGTGTCTTCTGCTGGTCAGGAAGGCAGCAGTAGCGATGGCAACTTCTCACCTGGCCAGTGCCCTGGGTGATTTAGGCCTTGCTCTGGGGAACTTAGCCTCATGTTGGCCCTCCAGCCCTTTCCCCAGCTCTTTTAATTATCCAGCATCCCTCCCCACCCCTGTCTGATGAATGTGTATATTAAATTTACCCAGCTTTTTTTTTTTTTTTTGCTATATTTGCTTTATCTTTCTCTGTGTTTGTCATTTCATCCTCATTTTTTGCTATACCACTTGAAAGTCATTCATTTGAAAGTCATCAACCCAACATTTTACTCCGAAATACTTCAGTGCATCTAAAGAGTACATCTCACAAGTATAATCTTCTACAAAGCCATAATACTGTTGTCAAACATAAGAAACTTTATATTAACTTCATAATACTACCTAGAACACAGACTATATTAAATTCCTTCAGTCTGAAAATGGCTTTTATAATCTTTTTTTTCTTCCCTAAAATAGGATCCAATCTAAATTCAATGTTGTAACTGGTGGTTCTCTCTCTTTAGTTTTTCTTATTCTATAACAACTTAAATTCTTTCTCAAGGGAACTTCCCTTGTAGTCCAGTGGCTAAGACTCTGTGCTCCCAATGCAGAGTTCCATCCCTGGTCAGGGGACTGGCTCCCACCCGTCTCAGCTGGGAGTTCACATTCCACAAATGAAGATCCTGCAGACTGCAGCAAAGACTAAGCATCCTGTGTGCCACAAGTGGGACCTGCTGCAGTCAACGTAAATTAATTTTAAAAATTTATTCATGGCATTGACTTTTTGAGGGGTAAAACAGTTGTCTTAGAGGCTCTCCCACATTCTTGGTTAGTTTAATAGCTTACTATTTGTAGTATTTAATTTATCCCTCTTTTTATATTTCCCATAAATCTGAAATTAGGGCCAGAGTCTTGAGTAGATTCAGGTTTACATTTTGGCAAGCATACTTCGTAGGTGTGTAGGTACCACTTACTGATAGGGCCTTCGCCATTGTTGGCGATCCCAGATTTGATTATTTGGTCAGGATGCGCTCACTGCCAGATCATTTCCATGTCAATATATGGTTTTTCCCTTTTGCAAGTAATCTTTGTAGTAAGTAGCTTTCCTGGTGGCTCAGATGGTAAAGAATCTGCCTGCAATGCAGGAGACTCGGGTTCAATCCTTGGGTCAGGGAGATCCCCTGGAGAAGAGGATGGCTACCCACTCCAGTATTCTTGCCTGGAGAATTCCATGGACAGAGGAGCCTGACGGGCTATGTGTATAGTCCACGGGGTCACAATGAGTTGGACACGACTGAGCGACTAACACTTTGTAGTAAGTAATCTGTGCTTTACCTATTATGAACATCCTGCTCTTCAAAAACTTACCTTATGATTTTAGTATCCACTGGGTGATTTTTCTCCCTGGCAACATCTTTTGAACAAACTCCTTTTCTCATTTATCAGCCCAAATAAGTCTTTGTTGTCTGTAACCAAGCACTCTAACTTGGTAAGCCACCACCTATTTGTAAGAAACAGCATGGACTCGGGGGACCAGAGAGTTTGGATTGGCTCATTAATGGGTGTGTCACTCTGAGGGAGCATTTGGTCCTGTGTGTGGTTCTGATGGAAACAGTTCCCATGCACTGTTCTGAATTTGGCCAATCTTTTACTTATTCCCATCGTGTTCCATTACTCTTCCTATTTATGTCCTTCCTCTCGTCAGTCTCCTCTTTGGGAAACACACAGCTTGGTGGACTATGATGATAGCTGGTTGCTTCTCTTGTATGCCTCCGTGTGGTTTTCCCACTTTCAACTCAACCTGTTGTCTCCACTGTGGGCCCCTTGAGGAAAATGAAACACTGACACACAGTAGACACACATAATGTTACTGAGTAGATGATGAGTAAATGCCAACTCATGTGCAAATATAACCATCCATTCAAATTACACTTTTCTTGGGCTTCCCTGGTCATCCAGTGGTTAAGAATCTACCTTGCAATGCAGGGGACGTGGGTTTGATCCCTGGTATGGGAAGATCCCACATGCCGTGGAGCAACAAAGCCCATGCGCCCTAGACTTGTGCTCCACAACGAGCCACCACAATGAGAGGCCTGCACACCACAATTAGAGAGTAGCTCCTACTCTCTGCAACTAGAGAAAGGCCTCACACAGCAATGAAGACCCAGCATAGCCAATAAATAAATTGATTAAAAAATTATACCTCTCTTGATCCCTTTCCTGACTTCCAAAGGCAATGCTTTCACGAGGTGGTATAGTACATGTAGCAAAAGAAATGCACACACCAAGGGGTCAACTTGATCGCCCACGTTTCTAGTTAGTCCAAGGCAGAGGTAGAAGCACATTTCCAATTACTGGATCGCTTATTTTCATCATCATTAAGTTCTGGGAAAAGCTATCACCCATAACAGGCTTGAAGAAACATACCTGGCTCAGGCATTGAGACCTTAGACTCCCTGCTCGGACCACTGCCCCCATGAAGCATTTCTTACACTGTGGCCACCTGCTCACCTCTGAGCCATCACCCCTTTGCTGGACCAAGAAATAGCAGAGCATCCAGGCCTCAGGGGCTGGGTAGAGATAACCCCGGAGGTCTGTGCCTGATTGCCTGTTCCCGTAGATGCCCTCAGTTCTTAGTGTAATTGATGTGTCATAGGCTTTATCCTGTGATTTGTTATGGCTCATTGATTAATGGGGGGCTGACAGAGCCCAGGGTTTTCCTGCTGTCCTCTCTGGCAGGAATGTTTGTTCAGCAAACAAGAAGGAAGGGGGTAGGGATGAAAACACAGAGATGCTGTTTCCTTCTGTGTCTTTCTTCCCTTTTGGATGTCATGGAACCAGTCAGGGACAAATTCACCTGCTGGGAGCTTGATGATGTGGGTTTCATTACAACTGGTTTCTAAAGTTTCCTACAGGAAGTGATAGTGGCCTCCTTCCATTTTATAAGTAACTGGAGGCTTACAAGAATTCATGGAAGGTTGCTGGTATAGAAGACCTGACTGCCTTTCCCAGCAAAATGAAATAAAATATAACGTAGACTGTTGGCCAAATGAATTGATGGTGATCAAACAGAGCATAGTTTTCTTTGTAGGTATGAAATGACAGGGAAGGGGCAGGAAAAAACCTGCAACAATGGAAAGGTTTTGTATCTTGATCTGGGTGGTGGTGGTGGTGGTGTGTGTATATGTGTGAGAGAGAGAGAGAGATAATTAATTGTAATGTTCACTTAAGATTTTTGTAATTTACTCTGTGTATGCTATAATCTTATTACATATCTTCTTAAAATACAGTCTGTAGTAGTGGAAATAACACTGTATTCAGAGCCACCTACTTCTTATTGCTCACATCTTAGCTGTCTTTGCTTCCTCAGAGAGGTCTTCACTGACCATAGCTAGAGTAGCCCATCTCCCCTCTATACTCTATCCAATTACCTGGTTAATTTTCTTCACTGCACTTATCATCATCTGAATATAGCTTATTTATTAATGCACTTACTGTCTATCTCTCACCACTAGAATGTAAATCTCGTAATGGCAGTGCTTCTCCTTGTCTTATTTCCTATGGAATCCCCAGCAGGAAACATATGTTGATTGACTGACTGAGGAAGAGATACTTAAGTGATATTGGGACTTGGTTATAGGATTAATGTTAATCAAAATAAGGTCAGGAGATCAAACAACACTGCTGGTAAAGACCTAGGACTACAGTCAAAGCTGAATTAGAGTTCACCAGACCAAGGTCCAACATACAAGCCTGAAAACAAAGTCATGGTCAACATCAATATCAGGCTAGCAACAAAGGCAACTCAGATGTGGCAATGTCTGAAGACATTTCTAATTGTCACAGTTAAGGGGAGGAAGACCTCTGGCAGCAAGTGGGTAGAGGCCAGAGATACTATAAAATATCCTACACTGCACAGGACAGCCCCTCAACACTC
The DNA here is from genome assembly GCF_023699985.2 of Odocoileus virginianus. Classification (NCBI taxonomy): domain Eukaryota; kingdom Metazoa; phylum Chordata; class Mammalia; order Artiodactyla; family Cervidae; genus Odocoileus; species Odocoileus virginianus. The sequence goes on along the minus strand of NC_069679.1, from coordinate 39,441,164 downwards.
AACAAAGAGTAACCCAGTCCAAAATATCAGCAGTGCCAGCTTGAAAAACCCTGGAATAGCGAAGAGGACAGACCCTATTCAGAGTGGGGGGAAACTAGGGTCTCTGCTTTGAAAGTGTACAAATACTGCATTTTTCTACTGCCAGAGGCAAAGATCACAGATTTTCTCTAGTGTGCTCAGTTGCTAAGTTGTCTTCACTCTTTGGCGACCCCATGGACTTTAACCTGCCAGGCTTCTCTGTCCATGGGATTTCCCAGGCAACAACACTGGAGTGGGTTGCCATTCCCTTCTCCAGGGGATGTTCCCCATCCAGGGATCAAACCTGCATCTCTGCATTGGCAGGCAGGGAAGCCACCAGGGAAGATTTCCTAGAGGGAAAAAATTCTGTCCATAAGCATCCTATCCATACCTTTATTCTATAAAAGATTTTATTTTATGGATATCCCTTTCTCCACAGGCACAGGCTGACTGGTATTTAAGTATGTTTTACAGTGTTATTCTGGATTTAAAGCCTCAACTAGTTTGAATTTTTCTCCCTGGATGAGCTCCTAGTTCCTGGCAGCTCTGCCTGACAACCCATCATTCTTGGGCTCCAGGCCAATTTCTTTAATGAATCTCTCTAATTTAATTCATATTTTCCCACCTCTCTATTAAGTACCACCCAGGCTCATCGAGCCTAATATTTGAACCAAACACATTTAATGACTGTCCCTTCATTAAACATTACAAGCTCTTTCAGGCCTTGGCAGACGGGCATCCCATTTGATAACCTAGCGCCCCAGCAAAGTCAACAGCCAGGGCCAAGTTCATCCCTCTGCTTCTGTCTTACAGCTGGGGCTGGAGCTTCGTGGGCAAGACAGGCTTTATCACTGGGGAAGCGTAAGTTTTCCAGGCCAATGGATTCAGCGCTCTGGCTATATCTCATGTCTTGACACTAGATGTCAGCGAAGGGTAATTGTTGTCTCAATTTAGAGGCCAGCTCAGGTAGTGGCTGGCACCTTCGGCTCATGTTTTATAGCGAAGGTGAAGTATGGCTCTGTTCCCACCACACACATATATTACAATAAAAGGGGATATCGGAGCCTAGTGTTTTTAAAGGCTAGTCATAAAAGATGAATAACGAGGCAGTTTAAAGCTAAAAGACAGCTGCCAAGCTCAATGGCCATGATGGATGCCGAACACCCAGTGTGGAGAAAACCCATTCCTCCGAGACCACTATCCAAAAAATTAATTACTACAATTCAGCATCTTTAAATGTGCCACTTAATATACTGCTACCATAATTAAATTTCCAGCCCTGTGACCTTGAGACCATTTCCTGAGATAATAAATGAGATCAAGGTTTAATCGATGCGGATGTAAGTAGAAACTGCCCAAGGGTGCAGGGAGACTCCGTGCTGTGAGTCAAGGTTGGGGGTGGGAGCGTGCTGTGCCAGAGTCGGGCTTGTCCATTCTGGGATGGGTTGGGGTTGGGGGGGATCTTCTTAAGTTTCTGTGTTTGCCAACCAGGATGGCACAATGAGGTAGAAACAGTGTGGGACTAGGAGCCAGGGGGCTAGCATTCCAGGCAGAGCTGTGTTGCTGAAACTGTTTGACCTTCAGAGAGTCACTTCTCCCTGGGCTGTAGACAGAAGGGCTAGACAGCTTGCTCTCCACAGCTCTGTGTAGCTCTAGTGTTTTCTAGTTCTTTCTGTTAAACTGTATGGAGGAACATGTCAGCTGCCCCCTTCCCTCGCAGTGACAGTATCCCCCATACATACATACATACACACACACACACCTACCGTTTAGAAACTGTATGATAAGCAATTAGGCTTCCCTATCATTTACCGGGGATTACAGGTGGTAGGAGGTGAATGGGGTTTGCTAGTGTCCCCTCTGTAGAACATCACTGACTTACTAGCCGGGTTCCTTGGAGGGCTATGCTGGTGCTTAGTCAGCCAGTCATGTCCGACTCTCTGCGACCCCATGGACTGTAGCCCTCTAGGTTCCTCTGTTCACAGGATTCTCCAGGCAAGAATACTGGAATGGGTAGCCATTCCCTTCTCCAGGGGACATTCCTGACTCAGAGACCGAATCCAGGTCTCCTGCACTGCAGGTGGACTCCTTACCATCTGAGCCACGAGGGAAGCACCTGGAGGGCTATGGGCCCGCCCTTGTCCAGCTAAACTACTAGCTCCTTGCCAGGTGAAGAGCTAATTCTCAAACAGAAGCACACAGAAAACGAAAGGTCTTTGTAAAGAATCTAGCTAAATGAAAGGCAAAAGCAGGTCTCAAGTGTGGACCACATGCAATAAGAGAACTGTGAGGGGAAGAAAGGGTAGGTGATTCCCACCTTGGGCTTTGGGCCTGGGAGAGAGTGGTGCCCACACTGAGTTTCAGTGAAAACTTGCTGGCCACCAGTGAGGCAGGGGAACCACGCTAGAGGCTGGTCCTTACCCTCAGTTTGTTCACAGTGTCTTAGGGAAACGGGAAGGAGTCATTTCACTGCAGTGTTGTAGTACAATCATACAGATGCGTGTAAGGGAGTGCTGAGCTGAATGGAGCCTTATTAGCTTCATCTTTTCTTAGTCCCCCATTTCCAGCAGTCTTTTTGAAGACCTGCCCATTGACTGATCTGCAGCAGAACCTCCTCCCCAACAAAAATATGGAAATTAAAAGCCTTAATTCAGTTGAGGTTTGACAGAAAACAATGAAATTCTGTAAAGCAATTATCCTTCAGTTAAAAAAATAAATTTAAAAATGTTTAAGGATTCCAAAAAAAAGAAAGAAAGCCTTAACTCATTATTTCCCAGGAAAGGTTGTTTATGTTGGCTTTTTCCTCTCTAAGTAAATACTGAATAAATCCCTCAGCCTACCTACACACCTCCTGCCCCCACACGTGGCATATGTCTAAGGCAGTGTGTCTCAACTGGCAGAGCCTCTGACCCTCAGAGGACATTTAGCAGTGTCCGAAGAGGGCTCGATCATCACAGCTGGGGTGGGTGCAGGTCTGGCGGGGGGAGGCCAGTGTGCTGCTGGCTACCCCACAGCGCACAGGACAGCTCTTCCCGATCTCCTTCGGGAATCCTGTCCTAAGGTATCAATCTAACACTGACAGTTGCAGAGTGACATAAACAACTCCACATCGTGTACCTTGGTCTTCATGTAGCAGAACAACTGGTTTCACTGATTTTCTTCTTCTCTTTTTTTTTTTTTTGACTGCACCACACAGCATGTGGGATCTTAGTTTCCTGACCAGGCATCAAACCCTCACCCCCTGCATTACTGCATTGGGAGCATGGAGTTTTAACTGCTGGACCACCAGGAAAGTCCCTGTTTTTTCAAATTATTGAATTACTTTGGTGTGTACTGGTGAAGGCACACCATAAAGAGCAGTCAGGTGGTTAAAGCAGGCATTGGTGTTCCTAGAATCCTGAGGCTGCACTAACTAGAGGTCACAGGCAAAATAGAGGCAAGCAGTCCCCAGAGGGGGAGGGGAGCATAATAGGGAAGAAAACTGATCCAAGGACTGAGCCCTGCAGCACTCTGACATCTAGGGGTCAGACGATAAGGAAGAACTGGCAGAGAAACCTGAGAAGTGAACAGAAGACTAGGAGAACCAGGAGAGGAGTAACTCAAAAAGAAAGTGAAGCAAGTATTTTCAAGAAGAGGGAGCAATCTGTGTCACTGACCGGCCAACCACAGTGGGAATGTGGGATCTTAGTGCTGAGATCTTTGAAGACTTTGACAGGAGCTTTTTCAGTGCAGTGGAGGAGAAAGAAATGACCCGAGGGACTTCAGTAGAGAATGAAAAGAAAGAAAACAGAGTATAGACTCTCTTTTGAAGAATTTTGCTATGAAGAGGAATAGAGAAACTGGACTATAGCTAGAAGGAAGTTGTGAGACCAAGAGGTGTATGTTTGTTTGCTTTTTAGATGGGAGAGATTATCACATGTCGGCATGCTGATGGGAATGATCCATTAAAGAGGAAAACACTGGTGATACAGGAGTGAAAGGGGACACTTTGCTTGAAGAACATCTGTGAGTTAGTGAGAAGGGATGGAGCCTAGCGCACAACGTTGGGTTGGCCTGAAATGGAAGCATGGACAATTCATCCACAATATGTTAGTTATCTATTGCTGCTTAACAAATTGCCCCCAGATTTACTGGCTTACAAACCAAGACAACCCACATTTATTATTGTGCACAAATTCCAACAGTCAGGAATTCATCAGCGCCTAAGCAAACGGGTTCTGGCTCAAGGTCTCTTCTGAGGCTGTAGCTAAAATGCTAGCTAAGGCTGCAGTCATCTAAAGGTTTGATTGGCTTTCAGGATAGCTACTCACATGACTGGCAAGTTCCTGCTGGTAGGAAGCCTCAGTTCCTCACCAGAAGGATCTCCCCACAGGGCTGCTTGAGTATCCCTGCAACATGGCAGTTTTCCCCCAGAACAAGTGACCAAGGCAGAAACCTTAGTGATTTTATAATTTATTCTTCTAAGTCACACAGCCTCAACGTCTCCATATTCTATTTGTTAGAAAAGTGAAAGTCGCTCAGTCATGTCCAACTCTTTGTGACCCTATGGACTACACAGTCCATGGAATTCTCCAGGCCAGAATACTGGAGTGGGTAGCTGTTCCCTTCTCCAGGGGATTTTCCCAACCCGGGAATTGAACCCAGGTCTCCTGCACTGCAGGTGGATTCTTTACCAGCTGAGCCACAAAGGAAGCCCTTCAGAAAGAAGTCAGTTAAGTCCTAGTCGAGGGGAGAAAATTTATGGTCCCCTTTATGTAAATTCTTTGAATGTCACAGAATCTGTGGGTATATTTTTAAACCAACACCTATAGTAACAGGAAGGAAGTCAGCAGACATGGGCACAGATGCCGTCAGGCTGGTGGGTGTGGGAATGGCAAACTTCTATATTTTTACCCAAATAGGAACAAGATCATCAGCCAAGAGTGGGTTTGGGGGGAAGCTCTTGGAAGTTTGAGGCGAGCTAGAATATAGAATATAGGAAACAGCTGATGAGGAGAATGAACGAGTGAATAGACAGGTAGGACTTCAGGAGAACTCAGGGCTCCCTTGAACTTAAAGTGCAGCCTGTCTGGAATTTGGGCATCCTAATCCAATGAGGTTCACCTGAGAGTATAAGAAATGAAATCCTGACATTCATAAAGTGAGACAATGGTTTTTTCCCTTTTTTTCTTTAAGTCTTAACACAAACTTACTTTTTCTTAAAAGAACATAAGTGTATTCACACAGAAATGAATGGTGTTTCATATTTCTCTACAGTTTGTTTCATTCAGTCAAGTTTTCCAAAGTTAACTGGATGCAAGATTTCTCCTATTTATTTAAGGAGATGAACAAACGTGTATAGTGTGACTCAGGGCCTTACTGTGCCCAGAGCTGGTCAGGTCCCACGGGGAGCACTGATTTCATCTTGGACTCATTATTTTAAGAGAGTTCTTCCATCATTTCCCTTGAGGGGGAATTTCCTGGTGGTCCAGTGGTTGGGATTTGGCACTTTCATTTCTGGGGCCCCAGGTTCAATCCCTCGTCAGGGAACTAAGATCCCCCAAGCTTCGGGGCGTGACCCAAAAAAAAATGTTGACACTTGATAAACTGGAAATTACTGAGAGAAAAAAAAGTACTGGTACTGACACAGCAAGGTACCATCTCCTCACAGGGAAATGACAGAAGGCCCTGAAATGTCCCTGAAGAGACGTGGTCAGTGTCTTCAAGCATCTGAGTGTACCAGTTTGCTGCTTCTGGCTGTGGTTCGTTTTCTCAAGGATGTACCACTTAGGAGGGGTCACCATCCTAGGACAGGGTGCTCACCACGGGATGATAGGCAGAAGGTGTCGATTTTGATGTACATCCAAGTTGCTTTTCTGAGAGTCCACTCCACCCACCCAGCTGGATATAAATCAGTTCCCTAACAGCTATCCTAACAGGATAGATTGTAGGGGTGGTGTGGTGGTAGGATTCAGCCCTCCTGGCTCCAGCAGACTTAAGTTGGAGGACACAAAAATAACAACCCTTGGCTTCCTGTTTAAGTGTTGCATTTACTTGCAAACCTCATTTACAGGTGTAATTTGGCAAAAGAAGTGTCTATATTATGCTATTGGGGGCCAAACTGGAACTGATGGCAGAAGTCTCAGCAGAACACATTTCTGTTCATGTGAGGGAAACATCCCAGGGGGCAGAAGTCATTGAACATGAAAAAGACTCCCTGCGAGTGGTGGATGAGCTTCCACTTTGGGGCAGGGTTGAAGCAACTTCTTTCAAAAGAAAAACCTGTGCCAGGTAGAAGACTGGATGAGCCTATTTCCAAGGCATCCTCCAATTCTGTGATCCAGTCACTTGGGGCCTTTTCAATGAACAAATATTTATTGAGCCCCTAAGTGTGACATACATCAAGTAGTGAAAACCTCTTGTACCTCACTTCAGGTCTTCTCAGACTCGCCTCTTGTGCCAGCCACAGCTGTGGCCCCCTGTTCTCTGCAGGCTTCACCCAATTCTGTGCAGAGGCAGCCTGGCTAGACTTTGCTGCAGGCCTGCATCACGGGCCTCTTGCTTTCTACTTCTGCTTCTCTGAAGCTGTGTCATTGGATGTCCAGGAGAACCCACTTGTAACTCACGCTTGCATAACTTGGAGTGGTAGGGGAGTCAAAGTTTGGTGAGAATGTCTGACCAGTGGGAGCTGGGACTGGTGGATGAATGCCTTCCCCCTTCTGTCTCCAAGTATAAGGGTCTGTGACACATTCTATAAGGCTCCTCAGAAGACTGCATAGTATCTACTGGCTACTTACAGCAATGGTCAACTTGATAATGCAACATTGTACTGGCCCTCCCTCCTTCCCTATTCACTCTCCTTGTCCTTTATTCTTGCCTGCTGGCATCACTGTTTTGCACATAGTCTTGATCTTAGGCCCTACTTTTGGGGAAACTCAGGTTAGCATCAACAATAACTGGTGATAGAAATATGCTATATTGATCAAAAGAAATGCTGCCTTCATGGGATGTATAGATTTATGACTCATGCTATTATAAAAGTCTATATTTGTTTCATCAATGAAGAGAAAGGGAAACATATATTGCATATTCATGGGGTATTTGATATTTATGAAACCCTTCAGAGGCACCTTTATCAAATCATCTAGGTTGAAACCTTAGATTATGAACTAGCATTGCCATGTGCAGTTCGTCATCAAAGACCTGAGTCACAGGGTCACACACATGTCTTTTTCAACCTGTTTTAGTTTTTAAAAAATGCAGCATTATGTATCTTGATCCTTTCTTTTCATACATATTTGAGATCTTTCCATTTCAATGTACAAATAAATTCATCCTTCATTTTACAGCAGGATAGTACTCCATGGTACATTGACTGCAGTAAGCAACTCATGGAAATGCTACATCCCTGCAGGCAAGTATCCACAGGATAAATTTTCTAGAAGAGGAAATGCTGCAGCAAAGACTCACAGGTTTGTAGCTTTGATAGACAGCAATACATTGTCCTCTCTTGGCCTTGTAACAGTGAGCACTCCCACCAACAAAGTATCAGAGTGCCTGTTTAGGCAGGGAAATGATTTTTTTCACTTTTTAAACATTAACAAATGACTTTGGTGGGGGGCTTTTGGCCACGCTGCTTGGCTTGCAGGATCTTAGCTTCTCAACCAGGGACCAAATGTGGGCCACATCAGTGAAAGTGCCCAGTCTTAACCCCTGGACCATCAGGGAATTCCCACTTTGGTAGATTTAATGGAGGTCAAGCAAATAAGTGAAATCAACGTTTACCTACTGTGAAAGTTAAATTTTTAAGAAAGAAAAATTAGAATCAATTTTACCCCAAAACAAAAATATATAGAGAACATTCTATGATTTGAAACTTGAGGTTAAATTTCTAGTCCCATCACCTGTGGATTTGGAAGTTTCTTCTCCAAAGAATGAATGTTCATGCTTCTGACATATCCTTTTGTCCTTTGCGAATCAGTGAAGTAAGTTTCTCGGCTCCCTCATTGCTAGGAAGGGAGATTCACTCTGTGGTGTGTCAGGATGGGCTGCAATTTGACTAGCTCTCCTGATGTGACATGCAATGAAACTTCTCACCCTCTCCTCTCCCTGGGAACTCTCCCTGAACTAATTTGTTTCTCCAGGGAGTTTGTCTCTTCCTGGACACACTGGTACCAGTAACTCCCCTCTTTTTCGTTTTTTTTTTTCCCCACTGATTTTCCTCTCATATTTAGTAGACTCTTAAAGTTGCTTTAACTTCATTCTCTATTTCTCCAAAGAGTTCTAACCCCTGCTTAATTCATTTATTGGATGTTGATTTTTGCAAGGTCACTTAGAAGTTTTTGCTTGAGATTTTAGTATATCTCCACAAATCACGTTTATGTGGATTCATATTCTCCCCAACCTGGAGTAACATATATACATGTTGAGAATGGGGCTCCCTCCAGGGCAGTGTGGACTTGTGAGTCACTGATACCCCAGGAAAGAAGCCCCTTGGCCTTTTGGCCTTTGGAATTTACCAGCAGTTGCTACTATTTTTATAGAGCAGTGGTCACTGCCAGGTACTTTACTTTCATTAGCTCATTTAACCCTGATAATAAACTCACAAAGGAAGTACTGTGATAAATTCTATCTCACAGATGAGGAATCTGAGGCACAGATAGTTTAATCCCTTATTGACCAGAGATATATTAATATGTCTTGTTACCTGAACATTATTGACTGGAGTGTTTCAACATTCACTTACATAACAAATCACTGGCCACAGGTGTTAGTTTCTGCAAAAATCCCCTGGCCAATAATGTGTTGCGTTGCTTACTCAGGGTCACATGGCTCACACACAGCCCCAAATCTGGTCCCAACCCACCTCTGAGGATTTAAGGGGAGACTTTGAACATCAGAATAGTCATATCTGAAGTTTCCTATTCTCACTCAGTTCTTGACATAACTTTCTTGTTTTCAAATTTGGTTTTAAAAAAAAAAAACCCTCTAATTTTCCTCCCTCTTCTTATATTTTTAGATAATGATGACACTTTCCTCCATAGTAGAAAAGACAAAGGAACAAGCAATCAGTGCTTGCCTTTACTGGTACTCAACTTTCTATTTTGCATCCTCATCTCCATATCTTACAATTACCAGCATAAAAACTTTTTCCAACCTTGTGGGGAGATAATAAGGGAATGCACAGAAACTCAAAGAGAGGGAAAGAACAAATGTAAATCTTACCTTTGAGACACATATTGCTAGCTTCAACAAATAACTAATGCTCTCTAGCCCCATCTGGGAGATAGTGAAGGACAGGGAAGCCTGGTGTGCTGCAGTCCATGGGGTTGCAAAGAGTCAGACATGACGGAGACACTGAACAACAACAAGCCCCCAAGCCAGATAGATAATGGTATGAATCTTTACATTAAGGAATTAAAAAAAAAATCCTATTGGGGCTGGGTGGAGACAGTTAGAAGTGACTCTGGCAGAAGGTACAACGAAAGTAAGGGTTTATATCTTGCAACTCTCTCTTCATCACTTTGTACTGCATCTTTCATGCATAGAATCCTTAGGTGATCTTACTCAAAGCAAGATTTCTCTTTAAAGGGAGATGGGTGGGATGAATTGGGAGACTGGAATTGACATATACACACTACTATGTATAAAATAGATAACTAACGAGAATGCACTCAACAGCACAGGGAATGCGACTCACTGCTCCGCGGTGACCTAAAGGGGAAGAAAATCTTAAAAAGAAGGGACATATGTATAACTAATTCACTTTACTATACGGCAGAAACTAACACACTGTTGTAAGGCAACTATATTTCAATACAAGTTAATAACAAAAAGATTTCTCTTTAAACAGAAGAAACTGTGAAGAAAGAAAACATAAAATTGGGTTCCAAATTACTTCCTAGTGGGGGGATTCTTGACAACTTTGGATTTACTTCTCTTTAGTAAATGTGGGCGAGATGCAGAAAGATTAGTGAAGGATGCCCATCATACTATAATGCCTTCTCTACCACATTAAAAAATAAAACTAGTAGATTCAAGTAGCAGATTAAATAATAATGCAAGTAGAAGATTTAAGAGGTGTCCTGTTAAGGAATAAAACTCATCTCCAGCAAGGAATCCCACTACTTGAGTTATACATTTGAACCATGGGAGTTGGTTCTATAAGCCATAAACTCAATGCTTCCCAAAATAAAACAAACAAAATCCTGAGCCATTCTATTATCACTTTGTTTTCTTTTAATGTATCCTGAGACAAGCAGAAAAGGTGGGTGAGAAAGGAAGTTACCAAAGGATGCCCCCAAACTCTGAGTCATCTTGTCAATTAGATTATGAATAGGAAAGACCAAGGATGGCTAAAGCTAAGTGTTATTCAGCTAAAAGCTCAATGTGGAAAGGTCCAAACCCAAATGTCATGAAATAGTCTGACTTTAAAATTCTAAAATAATTTAGAGGATTCCGACAGTTAAGCTTAACCAACCAGAAAAAGCCCTTGAGGATCTAAATATGTCGCTGCAGGGACTTTGAACACCCTCTGGAACACATTCATTGCCATGTGCAGCTCAGGTAAGCCTGTGCTGTCAGAAGAAACCCCAAGATGGCATTCTTGCCTTATTTTTCTAAACGGTTCCTTTGGCTCAAAAACAAAGCAAAACCTTCCGAAATGCTTTATAAGGTTGGCTAACTCGATTTAGTGGAGAGGGGAGAGGGAGAAAGTGACATTCTTTCTATTACCTAAGAATCATGGCTTTCTGAGTGGTTAGAAAATGCAGTTGCCTACTGGATATGATTTTAGGTAGGCTGCAGAAAAAGGTCCTTGCTTGTGATGATCTGCCTGCTGGTCAGCCATGCTGCATGCAATGGGATTCTGAGACCCTCTTTCTATGTAATACCTGTGAGACTACAGAAGTCTCATGGTTGACATCTAGAAGCTGCTGAACAGTAAGAATGCCAGTCACAGATAAGGAAACTGGGTGTGTTATCTATCTAGCAGGGACCTGAAGGAAGAGGGCATAGGAAAGGTAAACTTTGGCTAAACCAGAGGTTGAGGGGAAATAATACTTGCTTTCGATTCTATTTTATAGTTCATAATTTCTGTTCATGTACTCTCTTGTTTCAATCTTTCTAACAATCCTGCATGTTAAATGATGAAATGCTGGTTAGGGAGCTGCTTATTGTCTAATGTTATGGAGGATAACACAAAGTGGTCAAGACACTGGGAGGATGCTGGAAAATCAGGATGAAAAATCACCTCTCCCCTCTTGTGTGTATGTGGCCCCTCCCTCTCAGGCAGCTGCTTTCCCCTGACAGGTAAACACACTCACATCTCTGCCATCACTTGCACTGTTGGTAAATCCAAGGTGCATGTGTCAGTCTCACATCTCTTGATCTCTCAGCAGAAACTGACACTATTGATCATTTTCTTCTTAAAACACTTTCCCCCCTTAGTTCTCAGATACCACACTTTCCAGCTTTTCCTCCTAGCACCTGGCTTTCCCATTTTAAGTCTCCTGTGCAGGCTTATTTGCTTCCACTCAATCATCACACAGAGAAGGTCCTCCTGGTCTCACCTAGTTCTTCTATTCTTTTCCCATATCTCACTCTATACATCTCTATTGTTCTAATTACTGAAAGTAAAAGTGAAGTTGCTCAGTCGGGTCTGACTCTTTGCGACCCCATGGACTGTAGCCTACCAGGCTCCTCTGTCCATGGGATTTTCCAGGCAAGAGTACTGGAGTGGGGTGCCATTTCCTTAGTGACTAGCAAATTGAAATCTCCAGCTCAGACCTCTCCTCTGAGTTCCAGATATCTACAGGTACCTACTCAACATCTTCACTTGGCTATCTCAAAGATAACACAGATTCAGCATGTCCAATACCCAGATCCAAACCAGGTCCTTTCATGCTTTCTACCTACTCAGTACTGGCATTCAAAAAGTTATTTAAGTCAGAGACCTCAGACTCCTCTATGACCCTTTTCTTTTTCTTTTTTTTTTTCCATTTATTTTTATTAGTTGGAGGCTAATTACTTTACATCATTGCAGTGGTTTTTGTCATACATTGAAATGAATTAGCCATGGGACCCTTTTCTTTTTCTCCTTCTCTGTAGCCAGTCCATCACCAAGTCTTCTCAATTTTATCTAGTTATCTCTCAAATGTGTCCATTTTTCATTTTTAAAAATATATATTTATTTATTTATGACTATGGTGCGTCATTGTTGCTGAGCCAGCTCTTCTCTAGTTGCAGCAAGCAGGGGCTACTCTCTAGTTGCGATGCACGGGCTTTTCATTGCAGTGGCTTCTCGTGCTGTGGCGTATGGGCTCTAGAGTGTGTGGGCTTCAGCAGTTGTGGTTCACAGTCTCTAGAGCACCGGCTCAATAGTTGCAGTGCATGGGCTTCATTGCTCTGCAGCATGTGGGATCTTCTCAGACCAGGGATCGAACCCACGTCTCCTGCAGTGGCAGGCTGACTCTTTACCACTGAGCCCCCAAGGAAGCCCTTCTTTTCATTTCTGCCACTGGTTCTACACTAAACTAAGCCAATCCCCACCTCCAGACCAGAATTTCCACCCTTCTCCCTGTCCAACCTTGCTTTCTCATTAATCTCCACAATGAAGTTAGAGTAACTTTTTTAGAACATGAATTTGGCCATGTGCATCACTTGTTTAAAACATGCCTCTAGTGCCCTTATGATGAAGACCAAAATTCTGCGCCTGTTTTACAAGGTCCTGTGTGACTGGAGTTCCGCCAGTCTTCTGACACCTTCAGCCCCTGATCCCCAACTTCAGCTTGTTCTCTGCGCTTCAACTATTCTCTCTTGATCCCAGGCCCCCATTCATATCTTTTCATCTAACAGATCTTAGATCAAGGGTCATCTCAGTAAAGACTCTCCATAACCCTTCCTCTCTCCCATTCAAGGTCAAGTTCTTTTGGAATTATTCACTTTCAGAGTGGTTACCACCCTTTCAATTTTTTTTTTTTCTAACACCAAAAACATTCTATTTTGGGGTATAGCTGATTAACAATGTTGTGATAGTTTCAGGTGAATAGTGAAGGGACTCTGCCATACATATATATGTATCCATTCTCCCCCAAACTCCTCTCCATCCAGGCTGGCACATACATTGAGCAGAGTTCCATGTACTATACCCTAAGTTTTGTTGGTTATCCATTTTAGATATAGCAGTGTGTGGTTGCCAGGGAGGTGGGGGGGGTATAGTTAAAGACTTTGGGAAGGTCAGGTACACACTGGTTACCACACTTCAAAGTGCTTAACTCAGTCTGTCACTATGCATTCATTGACATAATTATCTGACTAATGCATATTTTTCCCATTATATTCTGGGCTTGATTTTTGCTTACCATTCAGTACTAAATGCAAGCTCAGGGCAAATGGCATATAATAAGTGATCAATAAATATTTAAGAGACTGAACACTGAGAAAGGAATAGCAAGGTCCACATCTCTCTGACTATCTCACCTAGTTCAGGCCATGATGTAGATTTTCAGAGATAATTAACATTATCTACTTCATACGTTGGACTTCCCCGGTGGCTCAGAGAGTAGAGAATCTGCCTGCAATGCAGGAGACCCAGATCCAATCTCTGGCTCTGGAAGATTCCCTGGAGAAGGACATGGCAACCCACCCCAGTATTCTTGCCTGAAGACTCCCCTAGACACAGGAGCCTGGCGGGCTACAGTCCATGTGGTCACAGAGTCGGACATGACTGAGCAACTGATACACACACCCACCTCATGCTTCAGAGGTCTTAAAGAATAATTGTCAATTTGGCAACTTTTCAGTGTCATCCAGCAAGTCCTACAGTTGTTTTTATTTATTAACTTTAAAGAAAACTTTTAATTTTATATTTGAGTATAGCCGATTAACAATGTTATGATAGTTTCAGGTGGGCAGGAGAGCAACTCAGCCATACATTTACATGTATCCATTCTCCCTCAAGCTCCTCTCCCAACCAAGCAGCGACATTAACTCTGAGCAGAACTCCCTGCGCCAGACAGTAGCTCCTTCTTGGTTATCCATTTTAAATACCATAGGGTGCTCATATTGACCCCCAACTCCCTAACTATCCCTTCTCCCTATCCTTCCCCAGGGTAACCGTAAGTTCATTCTCTAAGTCTGTAAGCCTACTTTTGTTTTGTGAATAAGTTCATTTGTATCATTTTTTTTAGGTTCTGCATATAAGGGATGTTATGTGATATTTCTTTTTTTCTCTGTCTGACTTACTTCACTCAGTATGATGATCTCTAGGTCCATCCACCCCATAGTTGATTTTTAATGTAAAAAACAAGGTGATATAACCCTAAAAGTAAACATCTGTTTATAGGAACTCATATTTCTCTCAAGTAAACATCCAGATATTTTCCATAAGTTGTCAAGTTGGGTTTTTATCATTAAGAAAAGGAGAAAATTACAAGGTAGAAGTTCTTGTTGGAGGAGATGAAATTCCTTGCCCAAATCAGCGGAGAGCTGACTTTATGACAGGTGCTGAGAGGACTCCTGAACATTTCCCCATTAAATGTAACTGCTAAAAAAAAATTGAGACTACTGGAAAGTGGACTGGGAAGATGGAAACTTAAGTTTAGAATGAAAATGGTCCAGTCAGATATGGCTAAAAGTAGCTGATATTCATATATCTCAGAACATTATCATGGTGATCAAAATAAAACTGTTATTGAACGTAATCAAACTTACTAGCTTTTGCAGAGCAAAGGAAACAGTAAACAAAACCAAAGACAACCTATGGACTGGAAGAAAGTATTTGCAAATGATGCAAGTGACAAGGGCTCATAAAACTCAATAACAAAAAACCAAACAGCCCAATCAAAACGTGGGCAGAAGACTTAGACATTTCTCCAAAGAAGACATACAGTTAGCCAAGGCCCATAAAAAGATGTTCAACATTGCTAATTACTAGTGAAATGCAAATTCAAAACTACAATAAGATATCATCTCATGCTAGTCAAAATGACCATGATTAAAAAGTCCACAAATAATAAATGCTGGGAAGGGTGTGGAGAAAAGGGAACCCTCCGACATTGTGGGTAGGAATGTAAATTGGTGCAGTACTATGGAGAACAGTTTGGAGGTTCTTCAAAAAAACTAAAAATAGAGATGCCATATGATCCAGCAACCCCATTCCTAGGTATATATCCAGAGAAAATTATACTTTTAAACGATATATGCATTCCTGGGGCTTCCCCTCCTCCATGAGATCTTCCCTACACAGAGAGCAAACCTGTGTCTCTTACGTCTCCTGCATTGGCAGACAAGTTCTTTATTACTAGTGGCACCTGTGAAGCCCTATATGTAGGTATACATATTCATATATGTACACACACACACACACATATACAATGGAATACTACTCAGCCATAAAAAAGAATGAAATAATGCCATTTGCAGCAACATGGATGGAACTAGAGATTATCACACTAAGTAAAGTCAGAAAGAAAAAGGTAAGTACCATATGATCTAAAATGTGGCATAAATGAGTATATATTTGAAACAGAAACAGACTCACAGAGAACAGATTTGTAGTTGCTAAGTGGGAGGAAGTGAGGAAAGGATGGGGAGTTCGGTATTAGCAGATGCTAACTATTATCTTTAGGATGGATAATCCACAAGGTCCTACTGCATAGCACAGGGAACTATATTCAATATCCATAATGGAAAAGAATATGAAAAAGGATAAATCTTAACTGAATATATTTATCTATAACTGAATCACTCTGCTACATAGCATAACTTAACACAACATTGTAAATCAATTTAATAAAACTTTAAAAATGTTATAATGACATAAACATACAATATAAAAATAATATATCCTATAGGTTTTCCTAGGGCTAATCTGATTTTAAAAAACTAAAAATTAGAGAAGCTAAAATTGGTAAGCATATTCTTCATGCTAAGTCTAATAATTGTTAAATCCAATGCTCGCATTAAAAAAAAATGACATGATTTCTCTGAAAACAAGTTTGTTAAGGAAATGTGACATTTCAGTGAACTGTGGTTTTTATTACAAATTTACACTTTGTGCATTTTCCAAAAGTTCCTCATAGCTATGTTTATAAACACCAGCTTGCTGGGAACATGTCATTTAATTTGTTCAAGCTACTTGTTAGCAGCTGGATATTTTAGAGAATTTACCATTTTGGTTGAATCCAACAAAAAACAAGTGTGTAATTTCCTAAATTGACTTTTTTGAGGTAGAAATTCACCTGATCTTGAGCTTGCCTGGTGGCTCAGGGTAAAGAAAGTGCTTGCCAATGCAGGAGACATGGGTTTGATCGCTGATCCGGGAAGATCCCACATGCCTCAGAGCAACTGAGCTCATGTGTCACAACTATTGAGCCCACATGCTGCAACTACTGAAGCCCCTGTGGCCCTAGAGCCCATGCCCTGAAACAAGAGAAGCCACTCCAGTGAGATGCCCACATACCGCAACTAGAGAGTAGCCTCCGCTTGCATCAACTAGTGAAAAGCCCGAGCAGCAATGAAGACTCAGGACAGCCAAAAATAAGATAAATAAATTTAAAATTACTTTATAAAAAGAAATTCAACTGATGTCTTTTAAAGCCCTGAAATATCCAGAAAAATTAATACCTAACCATAAACATAGAAGCTTACGATGCATAATTTATCTTCTGCATTTACTTCTTATATTAATACAACACTCATAACTAAGAAACTGAAATAAATATCATTTTTCTTTCTTAAATTCTGTGGTTCTGACTTCTGACTCATCTTCAAGACAAGCTGAGGACAAATACAAAATCTGAGAGATATATTTTTAAAGACAATTTTTTCTTTTGTCTAATTTAGGATCTCTGGGATAAACAAGATATTTTTACATATTCTGCTAGAAATAATTGATTGTTCAAGCTTCTGTGTGTTATAGTTGTTAAAATATTTGCATTCAAAAGCAAATTCAGAATTGTAGCTCAAGGCTATATGTCTATCTTTCCTAAGGAACATAAGACCTAAATAGCATTTTGAATTATAATTGTTTTGAAATCATACACTTAAAGATACAAACCTGCATTAAAAATATATATATAGAGGACATAGTTTCCTTCATTCAAGCTTTTTCACTGAATATATGCCACATACTACGGCAAGTTCTGGATATGAAAAGAGAGTTGAATAGCTGTCCAAAGAAGCTTTGAATCTAGTGAGGGGGCACAGATCATAATCAGGTAATCGCAATTGAGTATAACAAGTAATGCAATTGCGGATCATTATTGGATTCTGAGAGCAAGTAGGAAGAGGTCTGTGCTGATTATCAGTGACATTTACTGAGATTCTGGGTCTCTGTGGCACAAGTTAGGATTGCACTTCTTTATCTCTTTAAAGTTTGGCATGACTTATGTTTGTTTTTATTTTTTGGCCACATGGCTTGCGGGATCTTAGTTCCCTCGAGTTGGGATTGAACCTGGGCCCTGGCAGTGAAAGCACTGAGTTCTAACCACTGGAACGCCAGGGAATTCTCAACTTAATTTTGGCTAATGAAATATGGGTGGAAGTAACACAAGTCATATCTAGGTGGAAAGCCTTTTTCCTTCATGGTGACTGGCATTATTGCATATCTGGGCTTAGACCCCAAAGGTGGATGATATGAAACAGAGCCCTATTTAGTCTCAAAGGACACACAGTGTATATCAAAAATAAATGTTTATTTTTTTATTAAGCCACTGAGATTTGGAGATGTTCATCATTGCAGCACAGCCTAAGCGATACAGACCACTATATGTTTTACTCCAGATGTGGACAATTCGAAAAGTTTCCCAGTGTGCATGAGGCTAAGCTGAGACCTAAAGACTTGAAGAACTGAAAGGAACAGTGCTCCAGAGATAAAAGCATTTACATGCGAAGGCTTGGAGCAGGATGAGAATTCAGCATGTTTGGGGAAGAGGTGTTTTGCTTGTTTACTTCTTTGTTTTTTTTTTTAAAACAAATGGAGTGCAGCCATCCAACAGGGCTACTGGAGATTACTCTGAGTAGGGCTAATAGTAATTGCTACTAAGGATAAGATTCCAAAGGATTTCTGCACGGTTCATTTGGGCTTTCGGACACAGAAAGGAGAAATGAAGAACCAAATTGCTATGAACCAACATAATGGTGAAAGTGAAGTTGCTCAGTCGTGTCCGACTCTTCGTGACCCCATGGACTGTAACCTACCAGCCTCCTCCCTCTGGGGTTTTCCAGGCAAGAGTGCTAGAGTGAGTTGCCATTTCCTTCTCCAGGGGATCTTCCCAGCCCAGGGATCGAACCTGAGCCTCCCACATTGCAGACAGACGCTTTACCATCTGAGACACCAGGGAAGCCCTAACATAATGGTACATGTCCTTAAAAGAAAAGTCATCTGCAATGTACAAAGTGGGCCTCCTCTTTCAGGGCAGAGTCTTTTCATTTCTCACTTACTTACATCTTTGCCTCAGTTTCTACTTTCTTCTTTACATATAGACTCAAATGAATTTTTTGTTTTGTTCATGTCTGTTATATTTATGTCTTTACGTGTCTTGAAGGCAGGGCCCATGTCATTTTCATGTTTATGCATTGTAGGTATTCAAAAACTTCCTATTAAGACAGCTGTCGATCGATGACGACACCCTCTCATGCATTCCTTGGAAAATCTGAACAAAATGAGTGAGAACTCACTACCGTCTCCTCATCGAAACTGAGGTCCAGCACGTTGGAAAAAAAAAAAAAAAGACAGCTGCCATTATCTTAGGAATCTAAAAGCAGAACACAGCCTTGACTAGTTTCTAAAAGGCTGCTTCAAAAGAAATCTCCATACACAGAGGGGCATATACCCATTTAAAAAGTGATCCAGAGGTACACTGAGGTCTTGTGATGACAGTAAAGGCTGTGGGCCCATGGAATTTGCTGCCCAAGACCTAGATTCTATGATCACCACTTCCTGATTCTGAGCCCCTGGGTTTAACTTTCAATCTTGATTTCCTAACTTGTGAACTGCAGGAAAAACCTGCCCTACTTACCTCTCAGAGCTCTTAGGGGACTAAAATGACAACTCTGAGAACGTTTAAGTATTGTACAAGTATGAGGCAATATTCATGTTACTGCTGTTGGCAGCATGAATCTTGGATCATTAGAGGAAATGGGTATAATGCAAAGCCTGTACAGTTGATGAGACCTGGCTTTGAATTCTTTCTCGATCACTTAATAGTTGCATAATTTTGGTCAAACAATAAAATCCTAGAATATCACCGATTTCTCACTGGTTTGAACATTTCCTATACAAGTATCCTTAGTAAAGAACACTAGAAGTATGACATATTGGAAGGCCATTGAGCTTCAAAAAATCAGGAAGGAAGAATTCAAATCCCACTTCCACCATTCATTAACATTGTGACGTTAGTTAAACTACCTAGCTCTTAGAGTCTCAATTTACAGATCAATACAATAGGGACGATATTATCCAATTTCCAAAGGTTAACAGAAACCACTGAAAGTAGAAAATGTTGCCTTATTCAGCCTTTGAAATGTTTACGTGGCTGTTTAGCTTTAAGCAAACTGCATCCCTAAAAATTTTGAATCAAGGTTATTCACAGAACAGACTAACACTCAACTCCTGTTAAAGAAGCACCTTCTCTTATCCCAACACTGAGAAAAAAGACTGAATAAACTTAAACCTAAACCTCGGGTCAGTTTGTGGCTCCCTCGACCAGACAAGTTTCCTGTTAACCTTTAGGTGTCCAAGGTAACTCCTGAGATCCCACAATTTCTCATCTTCCCTATCCTAGGGATGACAAGGACTTGTTTTCCCCAGGTTGTACCAGATGATTTGGGAGAAAAATAAGAGATATGGGCCACATCCTAATGAAGACCACTGCACCAACAAGACAAATTTTTGTCTGTTTTCTTAACTACACAAGCTTGGTCTAATACATTTGTTCCCTGTGGCTGTTGTCACGGTCCACCCAGCTGGCCTCTGGATGAAGTCCGCTCTTGTGCAGGTGGATGAGTGAGGCTCCAGAGAGAAGCAGCTTCACCAGTTGTGTGTCAAACCTCACACACAACTTCTCAGGTTCATTCCTGATGAAACAGCATAAGTGGGCTGTTTGCTGGCTACTTGTTTTCACTGTGAGTCTGGTTTGCGCGCGAGCACTATCGGCATCTTCTGGGATCTTGTTAGAAATGCAGACTCTCAGGCCCTACCCCAGATCTGCTGAACCAGATCTGCATTTTAATAAGATTCATATATGCTTTAAAGTTAGTGACGTACTTGGCTACAAAGTCTAAATACTACCTGATATGGGCTTCCATGGTGGCTCAGAGGGTAAAGAATCTGCCTACAATGCAGGAGATGTGGGTTCAATCTCTGGATAGGGAAGACCCCTTGGAGAAGGGAGTGGCAACCCACTCCACTATTCTTACCTGGAGAATTCCATGGACAGAGTTGCCTGGCGGCCTACAATCCATGGGGTTGCAAAGCATAGTACACGACTGAATAACAAACACACACAAGGTGCCAAAGAGAGCTATTCTTTAGGGCTTACTGGGGATACACCCCATCCCCAAACCTCTTCACCCAAATTCTTAAACTAGACAAGACATTCAGTTAAAGCCGTTATGGTCTCTCTGCCCTACCACATATGTATACTCTGAGTGCAATAAGGGTGTTATTATTCACTCTAACAAAGGATCTTCAGATTTCACAAGTTGTGGAAAATCATACAGCTAGGCAGTTGCTAAAATGTAAAATAACCTTCCATTTCTGTAACTATTGGTTTTGGTTGATAGAAGTCATGCATACAGTCATATTTCAGAGAAATTACCATGCCTTAATGAGAACTTTAGGTTGAAGGAAGACATTTCAGTCAAATGATAGTGAAATTGATATGATCAAAATGAAATATGTGGCATATTTATCTAATCAGCTAGAGCTGCAATCTCGAACCAGAGTCATTTACAGCTCAATCAACTCATCTAGTCATTATCAGCTAATGATACAATGAGTGATTACCCCCACTTTGAGATAATAAGTGAGTTCATGAAAATCAGCACTTCTATTATAAAGTGTGACAGGTAGGGCTGAAAATAAGGTCTTTGAATTCAGTGAGTGCTTGGCTTACCTGACAAAAATTTAATAGGAAAAAATGGAACTGCATAGTTATAAGACGAGGTAAAACTTAGCAACTTAGCAATTTGTATGAAGAATCATTAAAATGCTCACACCTTTACATCATGTAAATTTTCTTTTTCTTCCTTTTTTTAGTTTGAAACAATATCCAACTTTCAAAAACTGAAACTAGGATACAAAGAACTTTCCCTATCCTATTGGAGAGTAAGTTGCTGATATGAGCCAACTCACTGGAAAAGATCCTGATGCTGGAAAACATTGGGACAAAAGGAAAAGGGGGTGGCAGAGGATGAGATGGTTAGATAACATCACTGACTCAATGGACATGAATTTGAGCAAACTCTGGGAGATAGTGGAGGACCGAGGAGCCTGGCATGCTACAGTCCATGGGGCCACAGAGAATCAGATATGACTTAAGTGGCTGAACAACACCAACAAATTATCATCCTTGGAATACATTACAGTGAATTTCTTACTGATGAATACATTTTTCTGCATAACCACAAAATAACCATCAAAATTAGGAAATTAACACTGATACATTACTATCATAATTTTGCCAAATGTCTTAATAATGTCTTTTTGGTAAAAGGATCCAGTTCAAAATTACATTTTGTTTTGGTTGTCATGGCTCTTTAGTCTCCTTCAATATAAAACAATTCCCCTTTCTTCCCTTGCTTTTTACAGTCATTCTGATTTTGAAGACTACAGACCAGTAACCTTGTGTTAGCACTGGATACCTCAACTTGGGTAAGTCTGCTGTTCCCTTAAGATTTGATTCCGGTTATGTGACTTTGGTAAGAATATCACAGTAGTGATGGTGTGTTCTTTTCATTAAATCCAATTGTGTGGCACATACATTTGGCTAGTCTTTTTTTTTTTTTTTGTCTGGTCACACAATGTGGCTTGTGGGATCTCAGTTTTCCAACTAGCGATCAAACCTGTGTCTTTGGCAGCAGAAGTGCAAAGTCTTCTCCACTGGACCACTAGGGAATTCCCAGTTTGATTAGTCTTATTAGTGTTTATATTAACTTTAGTCACTTCACTGAGATGGTATCCACCAGCTTTCTCCATTGTAAAGTCATTCTTTTTTCCCTTTGTAATGAATAACGATTAGGCAAGAAACTACTTTGAGATGTTAGAAATATTCTGTACCTCAAAATTTCAATTTATTAATCTTAATGAATTAATTTATTTAGGCTACCACAAACTTACATATTCCTTTTTCATTTCATCTATTACTTCATTGCTTATTTTACTGCTCAAATTGTCCTAGATTTGGGCAGGGTGCCATTTCCTACTCCAGGGGAATCTTCCTAACCCAGGGATTGAACCCATGTCTCCTGCTTGGCAGGCAGATTTCTACCACTGAGCCATCTGGGAAGCCTTATTTTTTATGTTGAGACTAGTCCAAATGAAAAATTTATATTAAGGATGCCATTTTATGCATAGAATAAATTTAATATAGAATTACATTTAATAGATGAAAATTGAAAGGAAGAAATGATTAAATAATAGTAAACATGTACATTATTAGGCAGTCCCTACAAATGTTGGTTGAGGACTCCTAGTGAAGAGAGTAATTTGAGCACCTATGTTGAATCTAACTCAGAGCAACCATAGCTGGAGGCAGCGGTGTGCTGTGATTCTAGTGACCATCTATTCCAGTTCAGTTGGAACAGTCCCAGTTTACCCTTGTTGTCTTATAATAATCAGACTTATTTTTCACTTTTAAAGTATCTCAGTTTAGATGATAAATTACATGGCCAGAAGATGAAGGGATCAAAACTCAATCTCAGTAATTTTTCCAGGAAACATCCTAGAAGAGGAGACCACAAATAATAGGAGTCTTTCTAAAGTGTTTCTACCCAATTTACACTTAAATAGGTCAGAACAGTGAGTGGCACATTACAAACATTAAAAAATATTATCCATCATGGTCCATTTGACTGGACAAGCTGAGCAAATATAAGGCATTGCTGTGGCTGACTCTTCATGGATTTGGAGTGATGACTGGAGTGCTCTGGGCTTTTCTGGCTAGATGGTAAAGAATCTGCCTGCAGTGCAGAAGATCTGGGTTCAATCTCTGGGATAGGAAGAGTCCCAGGAGAAGGGAACGGCTACCCGCTGCAGGATTCTTGCCTGAAGAATGCCATGAACAGAGGAGCCCTCCACGGTGCTTCAATGAGGTGGACACGACTGAGCAACGAGCACTTTCCCTTTCACTGGCGTGATCTGGTTGCCACAGTTGAGATGTAGAGAAAACTCCTAGGCACATAGGTGAAGCTCTCTGCTGTAGCTACTCATGTTATCACCTCTACATTATTTTCCATCCATTTCTAGATGTAAATAAACTACAGCAAATTTAAGCTGTTTCTTTATTTATTGCTTAGATGGAGATTCTCAATAATGTGCAGACTCAAGTGAACTCATAAAAGCAGATAAGCCTGGATGTATGAAAAGTCATGGAAAAGATAGAGCAATTCAAGAGAAGGGGACCTATCTTTATCAATCAAATTATCTCTTATTATCAAAGAAAAAGGATAGAACTAGAAGTTTTCAAATAAATGTTCATATCAAGACTCCAATAGAGAGGCAAGAGACAAGATGATGGAGTAGAAGGACTTGAGTTCACTTATCACGAAAACACTGAAATCACAACTAACTTCTGAACAACCACTGACAGAAATGACTCAAATGACTACCAAAAAAGATACTCTACACCAAAAGACAACAAAGAAGCCACAATGAGATGATGTGTTGCTGATGTGCTCAGTTGTGTTCAGCTCTTTGAGACACTGTGGACTGTAGCCCACCAGGATCCTTTGTCCATGGGGATTCTCCAGGCAAGAAAACAGAAAAAGAGACTCAGATGTATAGAACAGACTTGTGGACTCTGGGAGAAGGCGAGGGTGGGATGTTTCAAGAGAACAGCATTGAAACATGTATATTATCTAGGGTGAAACAGATAACCAGCCCAGATTGGGTACATGAGACAAGTGCTCGGGCCTGGTGCACTGGGAAGACCCAGAGGGATCGGGTGGAGAGGGAGGTGGGAGGGGGGACCGGGATGGGGAATACATGTAAATCCATGGCTAATTCATTTCAATGTATAACAAAAACTACTGTAATGATGTAAAGTAATTAGCCTCCAACTAATAAAAATAAATGGAAAAAAAAAAAAAAGAATACTGGAGTAGGTTCCATGCCCTCCTCCAGGGGATCTTCCCAACCCAGGGATCAAATCCAGGTCGCTCACAATGCAGGTAGATTCTTGATCATATCAGCCACCAGGGAGGGATGTTTTCATGATGTAATCATATTCCATACCTGCTACCCACAAACTGGAAAATAATTACATCACAGAGCTTCTCCCATAGGAGTGAGAGTTTTGAGCCCCAAGTCAGGCTCCCCAGCCTGGGGACGTGGTGTTGGGAGGAGAAGCCTCCAGAATATTTGGCTTTGAAGGCCAGTGGGCGTGAGTGCAGGCACTCCACAGGACTGGGTGAGACAGACTCCACTACGGGAGGGTGCACATGAGGTTTCACACGCTCTGGGACCCAGGGCAAAGCAGTGACACATAGGAGCATGGTCCAGGCCTACCTCTGAGTAGGCTTTGTCTCACTGTGGGAGACGGACACTGGTGGTGGGGGCCCCAGGGAATATTCACTGGAGTTAGTGCTCCCGGAAGTCACCAAGTTGGCATTGAGACCTGGCTCCAGTGCTGAGACACCTCGGGCCGAACCACCAGCAGGGTGGGAACACAGCCCCACCCATCAGCAGACAGGCTGTATAAAGTTAGCCTGAATCCACAGCTGCCTATAAACATACCCCTTGACACAGTCCTGCCCTCCAGAGGGACAAGACCCACCTCTAGCCACCAGTGGGCAGGCACCAGTTCCTCTCACTTGGAAGCCTGCACAGGCCCCTGGACCAACCTCATCCACCGAGGCAGACACCAGAAGTAAGAACTACAATCCTGCAGCCTGAGGAGTGGAGACCACAAACACAGAAAATCAGACAAAATGAGACAGCAGAGGAATATATTCTAGATGAACAAACAAGATACAACCCCAGAATAACAACTAAGTGAAGTGAGATAGGCAATCAACCTGGAAAAGAATCCAGAGTAATAACAGTAAAAACGACCCAAGATCTCAGAAAAAAGAATGGAGGCACAGACTGAGAGGATATAAGAAACATTTAATAAAGAGCTTGGTGTTTTAAAGAACAGAGAAAAACAATATAATAACTGAAATGAAAAATACACTAGAAAGAATCAACAGCAGAATAAATAAATCATGATACTGCCAGGTTATCAAATATTAGGCAGTTGTTAAAATATGTGATCAAGTAATTTTGAGTCATTTTGGGGAAATATTTATGACACCATGCTAAGGGACAAATACTGCCTATTAAGTTTTGTATAGTCCACTCAGTTTATATTCTATACATAATATATAGAAATGCATTGAAAAATACTGAAAGAGGATGTACTATAAAATTTAATAGTGATTACTTGGATAATTTTAAGCTTTCTTCACTATATGTCTTTGAATTATCTCAAACTTTTAAATAATAAGAATATATTAAAAAAAATAGAATTGGAAAATGTGATTATGATAATCAGCAAGATAAAAATTATGCAAGATGAATGGAAGGGATAGATGAAATTAGAGTTACACTTAGGTTTTTGAAATGAAGATTTGTGAAGCCCTGACTGCCAGTGTGGCTGTATTTGGAGATGAGGACTCTAGGTAAGTAAGTATGTTTAAATGAGGTCATAGGGTGGGGCTCTGATCAGATAGGACTAGTGTCCTTATAAAAACTTACCCCAGAGTGTTAATTCTCTCTCTTTTTCTGAGCACACACTTAGAAAAAGGCATGTGAGGACATAACAACAAGGTGCCATATACAAGCCAGGAAAAGAGGCGTCAGCCGGAACCTCAGCTCAGTCGCTCAGTCTTGTCCCATTCTCTGTGACCCCATGGACTGCAGCATGCCAGGCTTCCTTCCCTGTCTATCAGCAACTCCCAGAGCCTACTCAAACTCATGTCCACCAAGTCAGTGACGCCAACCAACCATCTACTCCTCTGTCATCCCCTTCTCCTCCCACCTTCAATCTTTCCCAGCATCAGGGTCTTTTCAAATGAGTCAGTTCTTCAGAGGGCAGACAGAATGAAAACCACTGGAGAACGGAATGGCAAACCACTTCAGTATTCTTGCCTTGAGAACCCCATGAACAGAACAGCAGGAACCTAGTCAATCAGAATCTTGATCTTGGCCTTCTCAGCCTCTAGAACTATGTGAAATAAATGTCTTCTGTTTAAGCAACCCAGGTTATGGCATTATGTCATGGAAGCCCAGTGGAATAATACACTAAGTAAAAAAAAAAAACATTCTTTTTGAAGTGGAAGGAAACACTCCAAAGAGAAATTTCAGCTGGGTTTACCCCTCCCTGTCCTATTTCTAAATACAGCAGGAAGCCAGTGAGTTGTCAGGTAAAAAACTGTGGGTCAGGGACAAGTCCTAATGCTTCTGGTGGAGGGCAAGCTCAAGGTGGGCCACCAGAGTGTAGCTGCCCAATTCTTAGATACTCTGTTTAGGGTTTGGTGCCTGAGAAATGAGGTCACTGGCTGAGTTACACATTCAGAGATGAAACAGGTCTGTGAAGCCTCTTCCAGAAACAATTTCTGGGCTGGTGGGTAGAGAAGGAACAGTGTCTGCAAGTAATAACATAAAACTTTTGGCATTCTCTTCCACCTCTGAGATACTCTTAGAAGCTCTCTTTAAATAAAAGATAGGAGGTTACCCTGGGGGTCTAGGGGTTGCTTGCCAGTCAGGGGATGTGGGTTTGATTCCTGGTCTGGGAAGATCTCACATGCCTTGGAACAAGTGAGCTCGTGTGCCACAACTACTGAACCTGTGCTCTGGAGCCAGCGGGCTGCGAAGACTGAGTTCACTCTCTGTGACTATCGAAGCCCATGCACCCTAGAGCCTGTTCTCTGCAATGAGAGAGGCCACTGCAATGAGAAGCCTACACACATCAACTAGAGAGTAGCTCGCTCTCTCTCTACAACTAGAGAAAGTCCATATGCAGCAATGAAGACCGAGCACAATAAAAAATAAGTAACTTAGTAATAGAAACTTCACCAATTATATATCAGATTTCAATTTTCTTTATCCTGCTCTAAGGTAAAGAATACAGAGTTTCATTAACCATTTTTTTGTAAAAAGGAGGTATACAGGAGCAATAGTGTCACACTCTATCTTATTATCTAGCAGAACATGAAAGTCACTGCCTATTTGAAGGCGCCAGGGAGCAAGCAAACAAGAGGGCGTGTCAAGGAGGGAAGATGGCAGATTTCTGCATGCTACAGAAGGGGCTGCATGCCATGGTATCAATGTTAATGTGTTTTTCAAAAAATCTCAAGACTTTTTTGTTAAGTGGTTAAAATCCAAATAACAATGTAATCTGTGCTTTTGCAAATTAGCCACAAACCATCTAGTTTCTCAGCAATTACTTGACGTTTTTTATCTACCTCTAAATGTTACTGACCTAAAAAAAAAAATATCTGATCAAAGGCTGTGGAAATTCTAACCCCTGCAGCAAGTATTAAATTGGTCCACTCTGTGTCCTATGCTGACAAATCGTTATAGTCTAGAGCCTGACGACCCCGAGTGACTCAATTAGATGCATGGATGTGGCAGCAATGTTTTAAAGTTGTCTGCACTTGACTTCATTCCTTTAAAACAACAACCAACCCGTCTACCCCCTTAAAATCTTTCCCAACCTAATACATGGAAATGTCTTTCCTTCTATATGCTCCAGAGCAGACGTGAGGGAGACTGTACCTTCCAGTAGTCACATAAAATGAGCAAAAGTACCTTTGTGTAATAAATCTTTTTCTTGTAACCAGCTTCCTCCCATATTATGTTTCTCTCTATATTATGAAGATCTGTGCATTTACATGGAATCTTCCTCCTTACCTGTCCCACTCTCCTCCGCCTCAGTCCACAATAGGTCCTGGTTCTCTAGAAGCTTATTGGTTGGGTTAAGGACTTGATAGTGAGCAGCTTGTTGTCAGACGTCAAACCCAACCCCACAGGAAGTCGTGGGAATCTCTGACATCTTTTCCACCATGGAACTGACTGTGTGAGGGAACAATGGAAATGCAATATTCTGAGAATATAACTTGGTATTTTTGGAAAAGGTACTCCTTTCTTGAGAAGTTACCTCTTGGATATGTCTAAACATTACCTTTCACAAAAGATCATATTTTTTTCAACATTAAAGGACATGTCATACATTCCTGTTGTACATACTATAGTACCAATATAAATATTGATGTTGTACATACTACAGTACACAATATAAATACTGATGCAAATTAGATTCAAAAGACATATACCCAGAGGAAAACATAGTTCAAAGGATATATGCATCTCAGTGTTCATTGCAGTACCACTAACAATAGCTAGGACATGGAAGTAACCTAAATGTCCATTAACAGATGAACAGATAAAGAAGACATGGTACATACACACAATATATTCAGTTCACTTCAGTTCAGTCCTTCAGTCATGTCCGACTCTTTGCGACCCCATGAATCACAGCACGCCAGGCCTCCCTGTCCATCACCAACTCCCGGAGTTCACCCAAACTCATGCGCATAGAGTTGGTGATGCCATCCAACCATCTCATCCTCTGTCGTCCCCTTCTCCTCCTGCCCCCAATCCCTTCCAGCATCAGGGTCTTTTCCAATGAGTCAACTACAATATATTACTCAGCCATTAAAAGAATGAAATGATGCTATTTGCAACAACATAGATGGACCCAGAGATTATCATACTAAGTGAAGTAAGTCAGACAAAGACACATTTCATATGACATTGGTTATATGGGGAATCTAAAAAAATGATACAAATGAACTTACTTACAAAACAGAAACATACTCACAGACTTAGATAATGAGTTTAAGTTCACCAGGGGAAAGGGTGGTGGGAAGGGATAGCCTGAGAATTTGGGACTGACATGTATACACACAAGTTATGTTTAAAACATAAAACCAACAAGGACCTACTGTAAAAAAAAAAAAAAACAAATGAAAAATAAAGGAAAAAAGACTTTCCTGTCTGGTAAGACATATGATATTACTATTTTTGTGCAGTGTATCCAGTGACAAACAGAGAGAACTTGTTGTCTGGGGATAAGGCAGACTCTTTTCTTGTTTGCCTACTGTATTCTTATTAGAACAGTATTCTGATGTATGTGTGTGTGTGTGTGTGTGTTTGCACACGTGGCAAACTCTCAGCCTACAGAACCAGCCTGACGCTTCCTGGACAGCTTACAACGGAAACAGCTGACTGCAACTTGTCTCAGTTAACAGAGGTCTAACTGTTTGTTGCTTCAGTAACCACTGAGAGAGTGTGTTTGCTTGAACAAAAGTTAAACCATTTGCCTAATATTTATGGAATGACTCCCTTGTGCACAGTGAGACCTGAAACACTTGTTAGTGCTCTGAACAGTTTCTCCCCACTGAATAGTCTGTAAAAAGTCTCCTTGCCTGCCTTCCAGTACCATGTGACTCTGTCCAGAGCGGAGCTGAGCTGCTCTGACGTCTCCTTGTGCTGGCTCCAAGTAACCTTGCTGTCTTCCCATCTACTGCTTTTAGACCCACACTTTGTTTGCACTGTGCGTCTGGCACATGACCAATATTTAGGTTTGGATTTTGTCTCTTAGAAGGACACTTCTTTCCACGAGCTCAGGATCAGAGCAGAGACCCAAGCATCCCACTTGTTCAGTGGGGAAAGTTTAGACTTCTGAATGTATTTTAGACTTGACTATGTCACACACCCACAGGTGTAAAGATGGGCTTGCTACAGCTCTGAAAACTAATCATGCAAATGAAACCTGTTACATCTTAAAAGCACAAGCTTTTTGGTTCTCTAAGCCTTGTGGAGGAATTGTGGGAAACACAGTGCCCATGATGCTGAACAAGCAGGCAGGAGTCTCACTGAAATACAAAGACTTGTGGTGAAAGTGAGAAGGGAAGTGTTTTGCTCCCAATCGGCCCTGTTGGATCAGCTCTCTCTGCAGCGGTGTCTCCCACTTAGGGTATATATAGAAAAAGCCACACCTGAGAAAGTAGAAGCAAAGTCATTTCTTTTAGCATTTCTGGCAATTAAGAAAGTTAAGCCTTGATACACAACAATTTCTTAATGTATAGCACAGGGTACTATGGTCAATATTGTGTACTAAGCCATAATGGAAAATAACATGAAGAAGAATATGCATAGATAAAACCAAATCACTTTGTTGTACTTCAATAAAATATTTTAAAAAGTCAAGCCTTGACTCTCTAGCATGAGTGCCCTGACACTTGTAAGCACAACCTCCACCTCATTTTGGAGGTTTCCCTGCTTCTTCTCTTTGCTTTGCCTGCTGCAGATTCCACAAGTAAAAGGCCCACATGACCCCTATATCTCATGGCAAATATCTGACAATTCACTGGGAGAAGAATTGATGATCAACAGCCTGGTGTGAGCATTAAAGAAAACAGATATGAGAAAAATACTCAGCATATAATTTGCACATAGTGAGTACTCAACAAATACTGCTGCTTGCTTTTTCTATAGTTTCAGAGAGGATTTAAAGCAACTTATGAAAATAATCAGAGTCTAACAATGATGTAATTAATGGCTCTAGGCCCTAGAGAAAAATATGGAGAACTTTCTCCTTAAATTTTTCTCTCATCCTACCATCAGCACCACCAGGTACTACACATAAATATGTCTTACAAGGCATTATTTATTTAAATAAATACATCTACTTCTAAAAGTATTTTAGAAGCACTCTGCATACTGTATAACGTCTCCATTGAGTCTGCCACTGTTCCTGGGGTTTAGGTACTTTGAGACAGTGACCAACACCATGGGTTAAGCTGAATCAATGAAAGTTACAAGACCGCCAAAAGGATGGATGTGTCCAATCAGACAGCATATGCCTTGACACATAGAAGATATGTATTGAAACAATGCAAGCAGCTTGATGGAAAACCAAACCAGAAGTAGGAAGCAAATCTTCCATGCATCTGAGCCAGGGAGACTACACTGGAGCTGTAGGAAGTCGGTTTTCCCTTTGTATTGTATGTTACATGAGGTGGCTACGTGATCTGGAGACACTGATGAAGATTATGCCTCCCAGTTCCTTCCTCCCAGTTTATGCAGACATGGAAGTTTTTGGAAGGAGTTGTCACTACCTAGTCAGTTCTCTGAAACAGAAAGACTTGGTGGTGAGAAGAATGCTGGTTTTTTTTTTTAATGTAGATTTTTTAAAAGTCTTTATTGAATTTGTTACAATATTGTTTTACAATATTGATTCTGTTTTATGTTTTATGTTTTGGCCACGTGGCAACATGGCATATGGGATCTTAGCTCCCTGACCAGGAGGGATTGAACTCACACCCCCTGCGATGGAAGGCAATGACTTAACCACTGGACCACCAGGGATATACCAAGAGGACTTTCAGATTCACATCCATTTATGCCACAGCAGCTTCTATTTCTCGGGCAAAACGGACTTAAGACTGAATGATAATGAAAAAACTCAAGTACCCTATTTTTCACTTTACTTCCTGGCCTGGCTATCTGGAAATGGCTTCATATCAACTTAAGTTTCCACTGAGGATCTAATTTTGCATTTATAGGTAAAACTGTGGTGTATGTTATCCCAGTACAGGTTGATCAGCATTAGAGTTCCTGAAAGGGGCCTTTGAATATGATGTGGCATCAACTCAATCTAGTTATGAGTAGAGAGAACCACTGCAGCAGCTTCCTTCACTACCAGCTTGAGAAATTACCATTGAACAAATGATTTGGGGACATCAGAATGAGGATAGTTGGGGTTCTCCTTACTGTGAAGTCAAAACACCCCACAAGCACTTCTTTTAATCCTGAACACAAACTCCATTCTAATTACTTTACTAGCAAGAGCTGAACAGTATGAGATTCACTGTGAAATGAATATTCCCACCATAAAAACCCAGCATATTCATCTTTAAAAAATTTAGTATCTTAATGTGATTCATGACTTAGTCACCTTTTGTACCACTTTCTGTTTGATTATAATTTTATCTATTAATCATGTTAATCCAATAGACTCTGCCTTAATCAAATGTGAGTCAATTACCCAGTTCTTCAAATTATATTTTTTAATGGAAGACATTTTTTAAAATTGAATGCCAATTAGGGCCAAGCCAAACTTGTTCACAAAGTTTGGGTTATCACAGAACAGTATGAGCCCTTGACTATACCTGTATTTTCAGCTCTTTCCGATGAGGGCGTGCTGTGTGCTTTCAGATACAGTCATTAACCTCTCTGTAATTCCTGTTTTTCCACCTGTGAAAAGAGGATAATGATACTCTGGCTTGGGAAATGATTTTATGACTCTTAGTTGAAAAATGCAACCAGAATACCATTTAAAAAAATGCTTTTTGTAATTTCACTCTTAATTTCTTACCATAAGTGGTTTTGTTTTTCCTTAGCACTGAACTGCTTTTTGACATCGTTAGAGAACTATATATAAATTTACTGAGAGGGAAGTGACTCAGGGTTCCTCCACAACAGTCTTAACTGTGGACAGTGATGGACAGAATGACAAGGGTGTTTTATCCACAGGCCTCCAGAAATAAAGTCTAAGAGGACTTCCAGAGCTCTGTGTTGGGAAAAGTTGTAAGGCTTCCTCCTAGTTCAGCAGAATAGAGCTCCTTGCTCCCTTTCAGGAATGGGTAGTGGTGGTATAAGAGCAGACAGAACTAGCTGACAGTGGAAGGGGCTCCATGGATGGGCCTCTGGTGGTGGTGGGGGGGTGGTCCTTGTGCTCCACTGATATTGTGTAGAAAGTAGCATGTGTACATTTCTCTAGAATGGGAGTGCATAGCTATTATTTTAATTTTCAGTAAGATTCTACAAACCAGTCTATCCTAAAGGAAATCAACCCTGAATATTCACTGGAAGGACTGTTGCTGAAACATCAATACTTTGGCCACCTGAGACAAACAGCCAGCTCATTGGAAAGGACCCTGATGCTGGGAAAGATTGAAGGCAAAAGGAGAAGGGGGAGGGAGAGGATGAGATGGTTAGATAGTGTCACTGACTCAGTGGACATGAATTTGAGCAAACTCTTGGAGATAGTGGAGGACAGAGGAGGCTTGCATGCTACAGTCCATGGGGCTGCAAAAGAGTCAGACACAATTTAGGGACTGAACAACAATAAGATTGTACAAACCACTGTTTTAGGATCAAACGTATGATGAGGTCAGGGGCCCAAACCTTGGGCTGGGACTGAGGCCAGAGGATCACCTTCACCTGTTCACTGGGAAAGGAGAGAGATCTCATCGCAGACAAGTGTTTCTGCCTCTGTCCTGCAAAGCTGGCTGCCTGCCATTACACCGTCTGAAATTGGGGATCTGGGTTTCTCGGGAAGAGGGCTCTTTCACAGTTGTTGAAGTTAAGGAGGTAATGATAGTTATTTCATTCCCTTTCTTTTCTGCTCCAAGTGCCCTGCTCCTCTGGTATTTAGCTCTGTTGTTGAGTTGAAATCACATTAGTGTATTACAGGCTAAGCCAGCTGAGTACATTCTGTGAAGAAATGACAAGTGAGCTGGTGGTGGTGAAAAGCTCTCCTATGGCAGGTGGCAGCATGGCTCATTCGTGCTTCTTGATGGACAGCTAGGGACCTGTTGTCAGTTTCCAGATGCTCTATCACCATGGTTCCAAGAAAAATCATTTGTGCTAATTATCACCAAGCAGGGGTGACCTGTGCAGAGAGCTTTTGTTCCATAAAGTGGCCCGAGCAGTTAGCTAGATAAACTGAGATGTTCCAGTCCTTCTGCTAATAAGCTCCTGTGGCCATTCCACCTAGATCAAAGCTTTACATTTCCAAGGGGCTCAAGGCCATGGCAAATAGGTGGGGAAAAAATGGAAATAGTGACAGATTTTTCTTGGGTTCCAAAATCACTGCAGATGCTGACCGCAGCCATGAAATTAAAAAATGCCTTGCTCCTTGGAAGAAAAGCTATGAAAAACCTAGACAGCATATTAAACAGCAGAGACATCACTTTGCTGACAAAGGTCCATATAGTTAAAGTTACGGTTTTTCCAGTAGTCATACATGGATGTGCGAGTTGGACCATAAAGAAGGCTGAGCAATGAAGAATTGATGCTTTTGAACTGTGGTGCTGGAAAAGATGCTTGAGAGTCCCTTGGACTGCAGGGAGTTCAAACCAGTCAGTCCTAAAGGAAATCAGTCCTGAATATTCATCAGAAGGACTGAGGCTGAACTGAAGCTCGAATATTTTGCCTACCTGATGTGTTGAGCCAACTCATTGGAAAAGACCCTAATGCTGGGAAAGATTGAGGGCAGGAGGAGAAGGGGCAAAGGAGGATGAGATAGTGAATGGCATCACCAACCCAATGGACATGAGTTTGAGCAAACTCTGGGAGACAGTAAAGGACAGGGAAACCTGGTGTGCTGTAGTGCATGAGGTCGCAGAGTGGGACACAATTGAGCGACTGAACAACAAGACCAGGTGGAACCAAGACTCCACAGGAGTCACTGTTTCTGAGTTGTAAATCAGTGTTAAATGTGAGTGGGCAGAGCTTTTACCTGCATGTGATTAGAATGAAGACCTTTTGCATTCCAATGTTTGTGTGGTCATCTGAGAATCTCACTCTGTTTCAGTGAGGGCCAGGGGTGCAGGGTTATTCACACCCAGGGGGCAGCATAAAACTCCACAGCGCCCCCTGGGAAGCCCTTGGCAAGTATCCAGTGTCCTCTAATTGTCTAGCCATCTTCTTAGTAACTCCGAATGCCTCGATTCTGATGCTCCGCCCACTCTAGCCCTAGCAAGGATGACAGAGAAACTCTTGCGCGATAGAAAAAGAGAGACCTGACCATGCTTGCGTTAGATAAACAAACTTTCCCCTCCAAAATTTCTAATTCTCTTACATAAATTTTTAGCAGTGGAATTACAAGGTCAAGTAAATTGAATATTATGAGGCTTCTGACTTCCAAATTGGTTCCACATATTGTATCAGTTTAGGAGTTTATTTCTAGTTGTACTTTTTGTCCTTTGAGGATTGTCTTTTAGATACTTTACATATATTGTTTGGGGCTTTTCTGCATCTGTGTGAACTCTACATACTAAAGATGACAGCTCTCTGCGATATCTGATGCAGATATTTTCCTAAGGTTATTGGGAATTTTCTTTTTGTTTATATCCTTTTTTCTTTTGTGACTTCCCTGGTCATTCTATTTCAATAAATATTTATTAAGTGTGTATAATGTACTAGGCATTGTGGTGGGCTTAAACATAAATAACACATGAAACCTGGCCTCCAAGAGCTTGCAGTCTATGTGAGGATGTGAAGGCATACACAATTTCAATATATTGGATTGGGGGGACTTTCACTTCTGGAATTCTGCTGATAAGGTGCTCAAAGACTCCCTTAGACTGCAGAACAGTGCAGAGATTCTGGATTTAAACCCTGGAAAGGGCACACTTGTAGAAGTATTACTAAGTTTATAAGAAGTACAGACGGTCTCTGAAAAGCCCTGCCTATTAGAAAACAGGAAAGGCAGAAAAACTGTGAGGTGGGACTGGATAAAGCCATAATGACTGTGGCTGGCGGCAAGGGGGAGGGTGGTTTCTTGATAGCAACTCTACCTTTTATACATGACTATCGAGCCTTGGGGTCCTAGGTGGCTCAGTGGTAAAGAATCCACCTGCCAAGGCAAGAGATGCACATTTGATCCCTGGGTCATGAAGATCCCCTGGAGAAGGCAACTGTAACTCACTCCAGGATTCTTGCCTGAGAAATTTCATGGCCTGGGGAGCTATCCATGGGGTCGCAAAAGTGAGACACAACACAGGGACTAAACAACAACCTAGCCTTGGGCCAGCAGGAATGGGAAAACTGACCCGGCACTGTCCTTAGACCTGTGCAAAAGGGGACCCTATATTCAGCCCTTGTTTTTGAGAAGTCTCTAGGTTTAATATACATGTACATGTTAAGGACACACACTCAGTACTGGCACAGCATGACATACCTTATACAACCACTCTCAAGACTAACTTCATTAAGGCACCAGGGAAACAAACACTTGAGGTGGGTTGCATCTAAACAAAGAGTGATAAAGTCTATATGTGGGGATGTTTGTTGGAGATGGATCTGCTTTAGAAGGTAGGAAGCATTTGAAGGTTGGAAACCTTTAGATAAAACAAAAGATAAATTTATCAACTTGGTAAATCCTTTCCTTTGGAGTGAATTCAATAAGTTGTCACACAGTCAACTATGACTCAGCCATCTCAATCATCCATTTTTTGGGTGTCTTTTTTGGTCCAATTTATGGTTCAGCATGGACTAACAAACTAGCACTGTATTTGCAACCAATGCATGTGGCTGTAGAAGAAATTTTCCAGTACTAAACAATTCACATTGCTCTCATAGATGTGTGAGCTTCAATACACTTCATGTGACATGTGATATCTATGGATTCTTTACATTAGAAACTAGGGAAACACTGAGCACGAGAATTACAAATGATTTTATATTATATAAATATATAATAATAATTTAAAAATTTAAATTATATTTAGAAATTTTCAGTTTCTTGAAATAAGAAACCGAATTATGTATATCATTTTGACTGGCAAATATTTATATGTATACTTTGAATGCAATTTAGGAGAGTGAAAAAGTTGGCTTAAAGCTCAACACTCAGAAAACTAAGATCATGGCATCCATCCCTATCACTTCATGGGAAATAGATGGGGAAACAGTGGAAACAGTGGCTGACTTTATTTTTTGGGGTTCCAAAATCACTGCAGATGGCGACTGTAGCCAAGAAATTAAAAGATGCTTACTCCTTGGAAGGAAAGTTATGACCAACCTAGATAGCATATTAAAAAGCAGAGACATTAATTTGTCAACAAGGTCCATCTAGCCAAGGCTATGGTTTTTCCAGTAGTCATGTATGGATGTGAGAGTTGGATTATAAAGAAAGCTGAGCACTGAAGAATTGATGCTTTTGAACTGTGGTGTTGGAGAAGACTCTTGAGAGTCCCTTGGACTGCAAGGAGATCCAACCAGTCCATCCTAAAGGAGATCAGTCCTGGGTGTTCATTGGAAGCACTGATGCTGAAGCTGAAACTCCAGTACCACCTCATGTGAAGAGCTGGCTCGTTTGAAAAGACCCTGGTGCTAGGAAAGATTGAGGGCAGGAGGAGAAGGGGATGACAGAGGATGAGATGGTTAGATGACATCACCAACTCAATGGACATGAGTCTGGGTAAACTCTAGGAGTTGGTGATGGACAGGGAGGCCTGGCGTGTTGCGGTTCGTGGGGTTGCAAAGAGTCAGACACTATTGAGTGACTGAACTGAACTGAACTGATTTATCTTTTCTATCAGTGTTGATAGAAAAGAACATCCTTAATATATCATAAGTGATTTTTCTGAAATAAAGACAAGAAAGATAAGTTATTATATACTTATTTCATAAAAATTAAGAATTGTATAAGTCCCTATTTCTCAGCCAAATCTCACTAAACTATCTAAAGGATACTCAGATTTGTACAATAATAAATTTCACTTGTTTCTACCATTTTGTCTACCATTTATATGACTTTCAGTCATATAAAAGCCATAGTTTTACACATAATTCTCTGCTTGGTTGCATGAATGTATAGTTCTCAAAGTAGGGAAGTGGAACAGATTTTGTGTACCAGGTTAATTTATAATTTTTAAGCATTTAGATATAAGTATGGTCCTACTCCAGTCACCATGCATGTTAGGGGCAGACTTGCCTAGGTTTTCAAGGGGGCTGAACTGTCCAGGTTTAGCGGCCTCTCCTGGATCAAAGATGAACTTATATGAGATATTTTTAAATGTCATTACAAGAATTGTGAAAGTTATACATGTCAAATTTTCACTAGGATACAAGAAAAGTGGTATTTTACATTAGTACATTTACATTGCTTACATTAGAAAAGGATAAATGATACACATTCACAAAGGTATCCAACTAAAAAGTTTTACAAAGTAGAAAAGAATAAACTAAAAAATAGAGAACATAAAGGTCAAAGCAGTAATAAATGGAAAAAAAATACAAAAGATAGAATAAAAGAGTCCAAGGTTGCTTCTTTTAAAAGACTAATCAAATAGAGAAAATTTTGGTAACACTGACCAAGAAAACAAAATAGAAATTACCAATATAAAGAAAAGAGAAATAATTATACATGCATTTCAACTCCTAAAATACAATTAAGAAATATGATGAATAATAACCCAATCCCAAAGAAGGGCAATGCCAAAGAATGTTCAAACTAATGCACAATTGTGCTTATTTCACATGCTATCAAGGTAATGCAAAAAATCTTTCAAGCTACGCTTCAGCAGTAGGTGAACTGAGAACCTTCAGATGTACAAGCTGGATTTAGAAAAGGCAGAGGGACCAAAGATCAAATTGCCAACATCCGTTGGATCATATAAAAAGCAAGAGAATTCCAAAGAAACATCTACTTCTGCTTCACTGACTACAGTAAAGCTTTTGACTTTGTGGATTACAACAAACTGGAAAATTCAAGAGATGGACATATCAGACGACCTTACCTGCCTTCCAGGAAATCTGTATGCAGGTCAAGAAGAAACAGTTAGAACTGGACATGGAACAACAGACTGGTTCAAAATTGGGAAAGGAGTATGTCAAGGCTGTATATTGTCACCCTGCTTATTTAACTTATATGCAGAGTACATCATGCAAAATGCGGGGCTAAATGAAGCACAAGCTGGAATCAAGATTGCCAGGAGAAATATCAATAACCTCAGATATATAGATGATACCACCATTATGGCAGAAAGCAAAGAAGAACTAAAGAGCCTCTTGATGAAGGTGAAAGACGAGCAAAAAAGCTGGCTTGAAACTCAAGATTCAGAAAACTAAGATAGATCTGGTCCCATTATTTTAATGCAAATAGAAGGGGGAAAAAATGGAACCAGTGACAGACTTTATTTTCTTGGGTTCCCAAATCACTGCAGATGGGGACTGCAGCCATGAAATTAAAAGACGCTAGCTCCTTGGAAGTAAAGTTATGACAAACAGACAGCATATTAAAAAGCAGAGACATCACTTTGCCAACAAATGTCTGTATAGTCAAAGGTATGGTTTTTCCAGTAGTCATGTATGGATGTGAGAGTTGGACCATAGAGAAGGCAGAGCACTGAAGAATTGATGCTTTTGAACTGTGGTGCTGGACAAGATTCTTCAGAGTCCCTTGGACAGCAAGGAGATCAAACCAGTGAATCCTAAAGGAAATCAGTCCTGAATATTCGCTGGAAGTACTGATGCTGAAGCTGAGAAGTTCCAATACTTTGGCTACCTGAAGTGAAGAGCCAACTTATTGGAAAAGACCCTGATGCTGGGAAAGAATGAGGGCCAGAGGAGAGGTGGGCAACAGAGGATGAAATGGTTGGATGGGTTCACTGACTCAATGGACATGAGTCTGAGCAAACTCTGGGAGACAGTGAAGAACAGGGTAGCTTGTGTGCTGCAGTTCATGGGGTTGCAAATAGTTGGACATGACTGAGCAACTGAACAACAACAAATTAATAATTTTATGCCCCCTGATTTAAACAATTAGATGTAATGGATAAATTCCTGGAAAAACTAACTTAGCAAAACTGACTCAATATGAAATAGAAAGCTTGAATTGTCCCATAATTGTAAAAGAAGTCAGAAGGTTAGTTAATAATGTTCCTATAAAGAAAACACCAATTAAGTTCTACTAGACCAACCCAATACTGAACAAACTTCTCTAGAAAATACAGGAAGAGGAAACACTTCTCAACTAATTTTGTAAAGCTTATATAACTTTAAACAACAGGACAGATTGAGAAAGGGAGATTTCAGAATTTTTACAGAATTTCCAGTCCAGACTTTTTTTTTCTTTTCAAGAGGTTTGATATACAGTTGATCTTTGAATAACACAGGTTTGAACTCTACCAGTCCACTTGTACTTGGATTTTTTTCAGTAGTAAATACTACAATTCTAATGATTTGAAGTTGGTTGAATCCAAGGAAATGAAGCAAACTTGAGCATGGAGGGATGACTAGAAATGATATTCAGGTGTGTGACATAGAAGAGGGCAATCCTAGAACTGTTCAAGGGTCAACCGTATATTCAAGAAGATATTTCAGAAATTCTGTGTTCAATTAAAAATGTTTAACTTGAGATCTATCCAGAATTTATTTATATATGTGATGTGAGGTGAACATAGACACACTTTTCAAACAGCTAAAGCACAGTTCTCTCTCACTATAGAGCAAATAATCTTTTAATTTAGTAAAAGTGAAGATTTTTATTACCAGGAGTTTTCATTACTTGGAACTTTAATCGATGCTGATTCAGGTTATTATACTTTTAGTGTACCCCCAGTAAACACTGATAAAAACAGCTCTTGATGCTGCTACTTTAAAAAAGAGAGAGAGCGAGGCAGACTATTATTCAAGTTAAATTTACTTTTAAAATTAGCCTACTTTATTTGAAGAGCTTGTGTCAATAACTTATCTCCACCTATCTTTTTAATTACCACAGTGACAGTTTAATTACCATGAACAATTAAAACAGTTAGTATTATTTTGAGTTTTTTATGTTACAGTAGATTATTTCACATTAAATGTTAAATACCTATCACTTTTCATTTCCTGTTAATAAATTCTCACATTCATCAACCTCATATACTATAATTTTTTTAAGACACACACACAGAGGGAAAGAGAACAGGGGTGGAGGGGGTTCTGGGAGAGAGCCCAAGTAAACTGTTTGAGGCCTTTGCAGAAAAATTATTCGGGCAGCTGCTTCTTATTGGCTTGGGGGTTCTGATTGATGACAGACAACATAATAAATAATCTATTTACTAACTCCTAACAGCTAAATAATGCCCTTATTTTTCACCATAACTGA
The DNA here is from genome assembly GCF_023699985.2 of Odocoileus virginianus. NCBI lineage: Eukaryota > Metazoa > Chordata > Mammalia > Artiodactyla > Cervidae > Odocoileus > Odocoileus virginianus. The sequence goes on along the minus strand of NC_069679.1, from coordinate 39,400,014 downwards.
ATTGCCAATACTGTATTGACAAAGTGTCACAGGGCTGGAGTTAAACTGACCTCGTGTCACCATTTTTCTTTCTATAGCATCAGTGAAGACCCTAGAAAAGACCCCCTATTACTCTGATTAATGGAAGGCACTAAAGGTTACTGGTGAACTTGGTTGCATTTATTTATTTACACTTAATTCACTGGTAAGGGGTGGATGGATGGGACTCATTGGGTAATGGAAAACACAGTAATTTTTTTTCTTCTCTCCCACACTGTCTACATACATGACTGCTTTGCATAATCAGGTTGCTTCTGGGTGCAAGCAGATTCCATTCCCCATTCCACAGAGCTGCAGCAGGGTGTGTATGGCACAGAAATGGAATCTTGTCAGGGGTGAGAGCAGCCACACTCCAGAAATATTTGCCCATTTGGCTTGGAGATCCCAGACCCCAGAAAGTAGATGGTGGCTGGGAGTAATTATCTATGATTCTGAAGAAAGCAATCACTTATGTTCTCTCTCTGACTATGCCTCCAAAGTTAACTATTAGATACCAGTTAACAATGCATTTAGGTATTTTGTAATAAACTACA